>NW_006921592.1:27821694-27826616 GCF_000298275.1 Orycteropus afer afer
TTAGCGTTGCATAGTATTCCATTGTGTGAATGTACCAAAGTTTGGTTATCCATTCCTCAGTTGTTGGACATCTAGGTTGTTTCCAAGTTTTGGCCAAATCTTAACATTTTTTTATCTCTGCGGTTTCAGAAAGGAATTTTGATGATGCAATGGAAGGTGGTTATGGCAGTTTAGGGGCTCCTTCTGGCCAAAGTCATACTCTAGAAGCTTTTAAAATTCCATTAAAATAGGCAGGTGTATAGAGACCAAAGTTTACTAGTGGTTCCCAAGGGTGGGAAGGAGTCCATGGGAGGTGTTAGCAGTTAAGTGCCTGACTGAGAACTGAAAGGTGGGCCATTTGAACCCAGAGACACTTTGGAAGACAGGCTTGGTGAGCTGTTCCAAAAGGTCACACACAGCCTTGAAGACCTTTTGGAGCAATTCTACTCTGCACACATTGAGTCTCAATGAGTCAGAATCAACTCAATGGCAACTAACAACCAGGGGCACACTGGTGGGAGGATGGGGTGGAGAAGGGGGACACTGAGCTGCTGTTAAGGGTGATGGAAAAATCTGGAAACCAATCATGATGATGGTTAAACAACATGATGAACAAAATTAATGTCATGGAATTGTACAATTAAACAATGTTAAAATGGCAGATGTTTTGTTACATATGTATTTACTACAATAAAAAAATACACTGAAATAACATCAACACAATCATTCCTTCATTTGCTCTTTGTCCCACATCTGACTCAGTTTTTAGAAACTTAGAAAGTTAGAGCTAGTGGGGGCTTAGACATCTACTTAAAAACAAATGTTTTTAACTTTTCATTGTGATTTGGGTAAAGGCATACAAAGCAAATCAGTTTTCCATTCAATAATTCATACACATTTTATTTCATGTCATCTCTTGAAATCCCCACAATGTAACATCACGCTTCCCATTTCCTTTTGTTGTATTTCCTGTTTCCATTCCTCCTTCTTTTCTAATTCTTCCTGCCCTCCAAACTCTGTCTTTGGGCAACTGCTGCCCTTTTGATCTAGAATGGTTGATTGTTCTAAGAAATGTGGACCTCCCTGGTGTTATTGTTCATTTTACAGACCTGTCTAGTGTTTGGTCAAAAATTGAGCCATGGAGATAAGTTCAGTTCCAGGCTTGAAAAGTGACAAAGGATCACAGTCTCGCAGGTTCCATCAGTCTATATCAGACCAGTCATCCTGGCCAGTTTTGTGATTTTGAATTTTGGTCCACATTTTTCTCCCACTCTACCCAGCATCTTCTAATGTGATCCCTTTCAGAGTGGTCAGTAGTGGTAGCTGGGCACCATCTAGTTCTAGTCTCAGGGTCTTGGAGGCTGAGGATTGGTTGGTCTATTAGTCCTTTGGAATAATTGTTTCTATACATCTTTCTTCACTTTTCTTTGCTCCAGATGGGGAGGGATCAATAGTTTTACCCTGGATGGCTGCTCACAAGCTTTTAAGGTCCCAGTCACTACTCACCAAAGTAGAGTGTAGAACATTTTCTTTATGGACTATGTTGTTCCAAATGACCTTGCTGTCTCCCAAGACTATGGTTCTGAGCCCCCAGATACTCATTCCTAGAGGTCTAGTTAAATTTTACAGATTAAAATAATGCGCAGAGTGACTTGCAAAGGTCTCAACAGTCAAATGACTAGAAAGAAGGTCTTCTGACCCCTGTACAGGGGATCGATCCCCTGGACAACCTCAGACTGGGATGGTTCATTTCCTGATGTAGACGGTAATGGTATCTCTCACTCACTCAATGTTCCTTCCCAGGCACAGTCTGCTCTGGGAGGTCAGACAAACCTAGGAGGAAATGTATCTTTGGTTAAAGTCTACCTGATCTGAATTGTATAGCACTCTGAATGAACCTGGAGGGAAATGAAGAAAGAAACATGCACAAAGAGCAGAAGGCAAACTAGATGACTGAGAGGTCTAAAAATTAAACACTTATGTGCATCAAAAGACTTCTCCAAAAGAGTAAAAAGAGAACCTACAGATTGGCAAAAAATATTAGTCAATGACATATCTGACAAGAGACTTATCTAAAGTTTATAGAAAACTACAATGCCTCAACATCAAAAAGACAAAAACATCCAATTGAAAAATGGGCAGAGCACATGAACAGTCACTTTGCCAAAGAAGATATTCAGGCAGCTAACAAACACACAAAGAAATGCTTGTGATCATTTGCCATTTAGAGAGGTGCAAATCAAAACAACAATGACATATCATGTCACCCTAGAAATAATAGCTAAGTTCAACAAGACAAAAAATAACAAATGCTGGCGAGGATGTGGAGAGATTGGGACTCTCATACACTACTGGTGGGACTGTAAAATGATACAACCACTGTGAAAACAGTATGGTACTTCTTTAAAAAGTTGGAAATAGAAATACCATTTGATCCAGCAATCCTATTACTAGGTATATATTCTAAAGAAGTGAGAGCCAGGACACAAATAGATAAATGCACACTCATGTTCATCACAGCACTGTTCATAATAACAAAGAAATGGAAGCAACCTAAGTGCCTGTCAACGGAGGAATGGATAACTAAACCAAGGCACATACACACAATGGAATACTATGCAACCTTAAAGAATACTAAAGAATCTGCGAATCACCTTACAATGTAGATGAAGTTGAAGGACATTATGCTGAATGAAACAAATCATTCACAGAAGGATAAATATTGTATGAGTCCCCTATTGTAAAAAGTGAAGGAAAGGTTTACATATGGAAGGAAGCTTTCTTTGTTGGTTTCCAGACACAGAGGGGAATATTGTTGTTGTTGTTATATGCCGTCGAGTCGGCCCCGACTCATAGCGACCCCTCCTTGGGTTTCCGAGGCAGTATCACTACAGAAGTAGGATTGCCCAACCTTCCTTCCGAGGAGTGGCTAGTGGGTTTGAACCACCAGCCGTCTGGTTAGCAGGCAAGTGTCTTAGCCACTATGCTACCAGAGCTCCCACAGAGGGGAATATAGGGGATGGAAAATTGCTAGATAGGTAAGAGACAAGTATTGATTTGGGTGAAGAGGAAAGGCAATACACCAAAAGCAAGTGACCAACACAATAACACAAGGTACAGAAGAGGTACAGACAACAAAAGTAAATACTTTCATGTACACAATACTGTATTACCAGTGATATAAACATTAATCTACAGGTTGGTACATAGGTAGACAGGCTAAATAATCAGTATCAGTAGGGAAAAGGGAATATACCCATGACCATATATAAGTTTGGGAGACAATATTTCTACATACACATTTGTATGTGCTATTAGAATGCCCATACATGTAACAGAGCTAACAGAGGACAGAGTTAGGATAATTTCTTAGCCACAGCCAAACACTCTGAGGGAGTGAGTCACTAGGCCCTGGTGCTCAGGACCATGACCAATGGGAACATCAATCTCAACTGGCAAAACATACTACACAAAAACACTGTTCTACATGCCTTTGGTGAGTAGTGACTAGGGTCTTAAAAGCTTGCAAATGGCTACCTAAGATGCAATAATTTTCCTCTCCTGGCCTGGAGCAAAGAAGAAAGAAGAAAGTGAAAGATGTATGGAAACAATTAGTCCAAGGGCTAGTGGACCATGCAGCCCTCAACCTACATGACCCTGAAACCAGAAAAACTTGAAGATGTCCAGCTACTGCTGTCAACCATTGAAAAAGGGATCAAAATAGGAGATCCTGGGTAAAGTGGAAGAAAAATGTGGAACAAAACTCAAAATCTTAAAAAAAAGACCAGGTTCACTGGTCTGAGAGAGACTGGTGAAACTCCTGAGACAACGGCCACTAGTCACCCTTTGGGCTAAACAATAGACAGGCCTACAAGGTGAAAAATACACCAGGTAGGTACAGTCCTTAGAACACTCAACCATGGGAGATCATTTGCACAGGGAGATAGCTCAGAGGGCAGGAACACATAGCAAAGAAGGACACAGGGAAAAGGTAACCACAGGGAAGAAGTGGGAAGAGAGCTATTACTTTATGGGGATTGCAATCAATGTCATGAAACAAAATGTGCATGAACTGTTAACCACAGCTCCTCTGAATCATAAAACCAAAACCAAGCCTACTGCCATCAAGTCGATTCCGATCATAGCAATCCCCATAGGGTTTCCAAGGCTGTGAATCTTTACAGAAGCAGACTGCCTCATCTTTCTCCCATGGAGCAGCTGATGGGTTCCAATCACCAACCATTTGACTAGCAGCCCAATGCCTTAACCACACCACCACCAGAGCTCCTTCTTAATCATAAAAGGAGTACCTAATTGTCCCTTCCTCGGAAGGAAGATGGGACAATCTACTTCCATAGTGATACTGCCTCAGAAACCCATGGAGGGGTCACTATGAGTCTGGTCCTACTCGAGGGCAAATAACAACAACAACAACAATTGTCCCTTCAAGGCAGAGCATTCTTCCACATTGTAAATAACTGACTTACTATTTTCTGCCTGTCTACAAGAATATTGCAGTATAATGTATCCATGGAGGTGGTGGTGGTAGAATTTCCACCTTCCATGTGGGAGACCTGGGCTTGATTCCCAGCCAATGCACCTCACATTTCTACATACACATTTGTATGTGCTATAAGAATGCCCATACATGTAACAGAGCTAACAGAGGGCAGAGTTAGGATAATTTCTTAGCCACAGCCAAACACCTTGAGGGAGTGAGTCACTGGGCCCTGGGGCTCAGGACCATGCCAATGGGAACGTCAATCTCAATTGGCATAACTTACTACACAAAAACACTGTTTTATATACCTTTAGTGAGTAGTGACTGGGGTCTTAAAAGCTTGCAAATGGCTACCTAAGATGCAACAATTTTCCTCTCTTGCCTGGAGCACTCACCACCCCTCCATCAGGGTCAGGGAGGCTTGGTGTTGCTGTGATGCTGA
>NW_006921592.1:27827196-27848333 GCF_000298275.1 Orycteropus afer afer
TTAGCCACTATGCTACCAGAGCTCCCAACAAATAACTTAGGGCAGTTAATTTGCTAATGTCATTAAAATAAAAACAAAGCTATTTAAAGTAAAAAAAAAATTTCACTGGCATGTTGCTTTATCTGGGATATCTGAACTTTAGGCAAAGTTGCTGATAAGAAAACAATCACTATTACAGCTATTACAGCATCTGACCTTTTGCCTCCTCTTAAAGCTACTGACAAGGGGAAGGCGCAAATGTGTAGATAAGCCTTCAGACAGTGTTTCTTATGTCTCTTGTGACAACAAAAACAACTAGTGAGAAATCCATGCATCTTCTTTTGGGAAAAAATCCCATTAACCTGTAGCTTATGCTGAAAACATTCACTGAGGTTTTGTATAAAATACATTTCTCAAGACTGATGATAGTTCACATGAGGCAGATTTTTGTTGCATTTTTCAGACATTTGTATTTGTGCTTTAACATGGGGCAATGTATGTCCCCCTCTAAAATGTCTGGCTTCACATTCATACATCTGGAAATGTTTCCACATGTGCAAGTCACAGATTCTAGCTTTTCAAATCCAGACGAATGCTTTCTTCATCCACAGGCTGTTTGGGTTTCGACTGGCTGCTAAGTGTTAAGAAGGAGTATCTCAAACCTCCTGCCATGCTGAAGGGAGAGAAAGGGAGTAAAATTAAGTAACTCTGGGAATTCTCCAGGTGATACCACCAGCAGTCCGTGACATTCTTAAAAATAAAACCAAAAACCAAAAACCAAACCAGCTGCTGTGGAGTCGGTTCCAACTCATGGTGACCCTATCTATGTCAGAGTAGAACTGTGCTCCATAGCATTTCCAACGGCTGAATTTTCAGAACTAACTCACCACGCCTTTCTTCTGAGGCATGTCTGGGTGGATTTGAACCAGTAAAATTTCAGTTAGCAATTGGCTGCCTCCTCTGGGGATTCCTTCCTTAAAAACACAGCTTAATTTGGAAGGAATTATTCAGACCCCTGGTAGGTCCCTACATGGGGCTAACAGTTTGTATTTGACTACTAACCAAAAGGTTGGCAGTCCCCCTCAGCAGTACTGCAGAAGAGTGGCTTGGTGATCCATAAAGGTTACAGCCAAGAAAACTCAGCGGAAGGGTTCTACTGTGCAGACGTGAGGTTATCATGAGTTGGAATCAACTCAATAGCAACAGGTTTAGTTTTCTCTTTTCTTTATCTCCTCCAGTTTACAGACTGTTTTATGAGAATCTCCTTACTTATTCACAAATCTTTGGGGTAGAAAAAGAATGGATCAAATCTAAACAGAATCTTGGGGGAAGAAAAGATAAGGCTTTGGTTTTATTGCATGAATTATATATACCATGACCCTACAAAGTTAGGTCCCATGTCTGGGATCCCAGTATGCTTTTCAAAAGTATCTTAGTTAACCCTCCCAGCATCCTTAGCATATCGTACAAGTTTCATGAGACCCATTTCACAGGAGAAAGGCAAATAACTTAGGTTGACTTTTCTGTGAGGAAAATTTATGAGTTAAATTCATTTACCAGCCCCTTGAATTTGCATTTCATAGGTCCTCATCACCCACATCAGGGAGTATGTCATAAAAAATAGATGGACTCAGTGATTTAGGTAAAATTATTTTACCAATCTCAATGCCAAAACACCTACTGGTTTAAGGTGCAACATTTCTCTTTGTCCTTTCTTCACTTATTACATATCAATCAGACTGCTTGAAATTCTTATTTTACTAAAATGAGTTCATTTTAAACTCCCACTCACCAAATATTTAACCCCACAAAGTTTAACACAGAGAAAATGTAGTCTCCACCAACTAACATCCCAATGTAGGCAACGGATACATTCTGCAGAAAAAGATAGAGGGTTAGTTATTTTTCAAGTAGAAGGTTTAAGGGGAAATATAAAAATACATGGTGAAATCTAAAATGAAACATTTTAGCTATTTTGCATAGAGACGTTTTCATGAAATATTTAATGAGTACGTTTTCATGAAATATTTAATGAGTGAATAAAAAGCATTATATATGACTTTATAAAGAATTAAATAAATTCCAGTACAATAATAAAAGTACATTATTCATTTACCTCTTTTCAGATTGGTATATAGAAGAAAGATGCAAGAGTTGGGTTATAATCACCTTGCAAGATCCCATCTCTTTGTACTATCACTGAATAGTGAATTTTAGTCAGATTGATCCTGAACTTGAACAGATTGTTGTCGAGTCAGTCCCTGACTCATGGCGACCCCATACATAATGGAACAAAGTGCTACCCAGTTCTGTGCCATCCCCATGATCAGTTACATATCAAACTACTGTGATCCATAAGGTTTTCCTTAGTTGATTTTTGGAAGTAGATCACCAGACTCTTTTTCCTAGTCTATCTTAGTCTGAAAGCTCTTTTGAAACCTGCCCAACATCACAGCCACACACAAGCCTCCACCAACAAATGGGTGGTGGCTCTGCATGAGGTACCCTGACTGCAAAACCAACCCAGGTCTTCCACATGGAAAACAAGACTTCTACCAATGAACCACCAAGATATGTAATAATCTAAAAACAACCTAATGATGCTAATAACTCCAAGCTGTCCTCTGTCCCAAAGTACACTGTTGAAGCAGGTAGATTTTTTCATTCACTCTAGGAGTTCACATGAATAGAAAAAGAAAAGTAACTGCAGAGTACAATTGGGAACAACTGTATTCCTTATTATTTATATGTGTGTACCCACCAGCCACTCCTCGGAAGGAAGGTTGGGCAATCCTACTTCCGTAGTGATACTGCCTCGGAAACCCAAGAAGGGGTCGCTATGAGTCGGGGCCAACTCGACGGCACATAACAACAACAACAACAACAACAATACATGTACAGGTCCCCCAGTCATCTGTCAGTTTGTCGTAATTTGGTGGCTTGCATGTTGCTATGGGGCTGGAGGCTATGCCACCAGTATTTCAAATACTAGCAGGGTGACCCATGGTGGACAGGTTTCAGAGGAGCTTCCAGACTGAGATAGACTCAGAAAAAGGAAGGGGCCACTTTAAAGACCTCTTTAAAGTCTCGAAGAGCAAAGATGTCTCTTTGAAAACTAAGGTATGCCTAACCCAAGATACAGTGTTTTCAATTGCCACATATGCATGTGAAAGCTGGACAGTGAATAAGGAAAACCGAAGAGTTGATGCTTTTGAGTTGTGGTGCTGGCGAAGAGTATTGAAAGTACCATGGACCGGCAGAAAAACAAACAAATCTATTCCGGAAGAAGTGCAGACAAAATGCTCCTTGGAAGCGAGAATGGCCAGACTTTGTCTTACCTACTTGGGTCATGTTGTCAGAAGGGACCATTCCTTGGAGAAGGATATCATGCTTGGTAAAGTTAATGGTCAGCAAAAAAGGGGAAGACCCTCACTGAGATGGACTGACACAGTGGCTGCAACAATGGGCTCAGGTACAGCAAGGATTGTGGGGCTGGTGCAGGACTGGGCAGTGTTTTGTTCTGTTGTGCATAGAGTCACTGTGAGTCAGAGCCAATTCATTGGCACCTAACAAACAAGAATATGTTCAGGTAGTCCCCAAATTATTCCTGGGTTCCATTTTGACTCCACCTTAAGTCAATTCTGACATAAGTCAAACACCTGTTTTTTGGGTGTTTTTTAGTTTTCATAGTCTACTAAATGGCAGTGTTTAAAACACTAAACCATAAATTGACCACCTATGAGTGAATATCTGAGAACAGTAACATCAGCAAATTACTCTCTGCAACACCATATATACTACATATTGTTGTTGTTGTTGTTATGTGCCATCGAGTCGGACCTGACTCACAGCGACCCCTCCTTGGGTTTCCGAGGCAGTATCACTACGGAAGTAGATTGCCCCATCTTTCTTCCGAGGAGTGGCTGGTGGATTTGAAGTGCCAGCCTTCTGGTTAGCAGTCAAGTGCCTTAGGCACTATGCTACCAGAGCTCCCATACTACATATTACTAACCATAAAATGTGGGAGGAAAAATAAAATACCAGGTGGTCATAATTTGAACATGTCGTAAGTCAGGGACTACTTGTGTATGGGTATGTGTGTGTGTGTGTGTGTATACATATATATATATATATAAGAATGCTCAAATATATAGTCATTCAAATATATACTCATACACAACACACACAGAGATTTACCTAGTAATTGGATATATATAGTCAATTCTCATTATTCACAGATTCTACATTTGCAAATTTGTCTACTTGCTAAAATTTGTCTATAACCCTAAAATCAATACCTTGTGGCAGTGTGTAGTCATTTACAGACATATGCACAGCAGTGAAAAATTTGAATCAACAGATACACACGTTCTCAGCTGAGGCTGAATAAGGCAACAGTCTGCTTTCTTGTGTCAGCTCTCATTCCATAAGCAAGTGCCAAACAGATTTTTATGGTTTTGTGCTTCCTGATGGTGGTTTCAAAGTTTAAAATGACCGCCAAGTGTAGTGCTGAAGGGCTATCTAGTGTTTCTAAGCACAAGAAGGCAATGATGTGCCTTACATAGAAAATATCTGTGTTAGATAAGCTTTGTTCAGACATGGGTTACAAGGCTGTTGGCCAGGAGTTCAATGTTTATGAGTCAAAAATATATACATTAAACAATGTGTCTTTAAACAGAAAGACTCATAAAACAAGGTTATGTATGTATTGATCATTTTATTAAAATGCTGTAACCAGAGGTTCATGAGAGGCCTTGTATTTCCCCTAAAAGCAACAGTCCACTAACTGCTAATTCAGTGTTCACAGTGTCTTTATAGAACATAACTATAAAAACAAGAATCAATTGCACCTAGATTGAAAATAGCTCTTCACAAGGGTTTATTTTCTCAGTTGGCAGGTTATCTGAGGAAACCAAATTGTAGAACACAACGTATCTTGATAGTTAAAGAAATTTGGATCTCTTTTTTAGACCTCTTACTTCATTTTCCCAGAACATCTCCTCCCATTTACTCTAAATTTAAAGTCATAATTTTTTCTCCACTTTTAGCAAATTTTCTCTCTGTCTTACTGAGTAGGAGATTAGGAGACGTAAGAGAGGATCACCTGGCCCAGCTAGAAATGTTACAAGCCTCCATACTTATAACACGACTGACAAAACAACAGCAGCAACAAAAATAAAATTAAAGTTTCTGTCATACATAATGAATGGATCCAGTCATTTGCCCCAATTCAGCTATTCGCCTCAAGGCTTCCATCCACTTACCTTGATGGCTCCCACCACCGCTGTTGTCAGGGCCGAGTTGTAATAGCTGCACAAAACTGTGGAGTACATCAACAGAAACCTGAGGCAAGGAAACAAATGCTTGAGTGTGTACTCCCTGTGCTTGGTAAGAGATTTTAAGAGACAACAAGTCACCCTTGTACATGTACTTAAAAAAGAAAAAGAAACAAGAAAAAAATATCATGAGTGGATATTCAAAATGTAGTATATACATACAATGGAGTATTGCTTTGCTATAAAAAGAAGTGATTCCTGATACACACTACAGTGTGGATGAACCTTGAAAACATGCTGACTGAGTAAGGCAGACACAAAAGGGCAATACTGTATGATCTCACTTATATGAAATATCTAGAACAGGCAAGTTTATAGAGACCAGAGTATATCAGTGGCCACTAAGGGTGAGCAAGAGAAGGGGGGAAGGAAAAACCAACACTTAGAAGACACTGTGAACTTCCATGACAAGGAATAGAAAAATTTGGTAGCAGGTAAGAGTGAAGTTGAACAACATGATGAACATAATTAATGTCACTGAACTGTACATACAAAGACTGTTGAAATGGAAAATGCAAGTAATATTGTGTTACACATATATTTAACACAATAAACAGAAAATAAAATGCATATCAGAAAGGTTTTCTAACCCACACCTTAAAAGACCTCCTTTTCACAGGATAATGGTCCAGACATGGACCTTCACTTTTGTCTAATTCCCAGTAGTGCTTCTATGAAAAGAGGATAAGGAGATTTTTTAAATGACCTAAAACCCTTTAGTTTAACAACTCTCGTTTTAGTTTAAAACCCATAGTTCAGTTTACAACTATGGGTTTTAATCCCCTCTGCACATCAGAATCACATGCTATACTTTTAAAATGTAATAATTGATGTTCTTCCCTTTTGGTTTTTTAACTCCAGTTCTTTCCACATTTCATTCTAATACTTACCTCTGTCATCTCGAGCCAGCCTTTGAAATCATATGCTCAGCTGTTTTACTTCATCATTTATACCATTCGGTTTACCTACTCTCCATTCAAGAACAAGTTTCAGAGCCTCATCTGACATCCATTTTAGTTTTTTTTTTTTTTTTTCTGTCTTTTTAATAACCCTTTGTTTTCTTCATGTATAATGTCCTTGATGTCATCCACAACTCCTCTGGTCTTCAGTCATCGTGATCAAGGGTCAAATCTATTCTTGAGATGGCTTGTAAATTCAGGTGGGATATACTCAAGGTTGTACTTTGACTCTCATGGACTTGTATAACTTTCTTCAACTTCAACTTGAACTTGCATATAAGCAACTGATGGTCTGTTCCACAGTCAGCCTCTGGCATTCCTCTGACTGATGATACTGAGCTTCTCCATTATCTTTCCACAAATGTAGTTGATTTGATCCCTGTGTACTTGATCCAATGAGGTCCACATGTATAGTCACCATATATGTGTTGAAAAAAGATATTTCCAAAGAATAAGTTGTTGGTCTTGAAAAGTTCTATCATGCAATGTCCTGCGCCATTTCTATCACCAAGGCCACATTTTCCAACTACTGATCCTTCTCCTTGTTTCTAATTTACACATTCCAAAGATCAGTAATTATCAGTGCATCTTGATTGCATGCTTGATTGATTTCAGACTGCAGAATTGAGAAAAATCTTCAATTTCTTCATTTTTGGCATTAGTAGCTGGTGTGTAATAGGTATATGAGTTGGTCTTCTTTGTAGGCATATATATATTATCCCATCACTGACATCATTGTATTTCAGGATAGATACTGAAATGTTCTTTTTGATGATGAATGTGACAACATTCCTCTTTCATCTGTCATTCCTGGCATAGTAGATCATATGACAGACCACTCATCTGTCAGTTTAAAGTACTGTGGTGGCTTTCATATTGCTGTGATGTGGGAAGCTATGCCACTGGTATTTCATATACCAGCAGGGTCACTCAAGGTGGACAGGTTTCAATGGAGCTTCCAGACTGAGACAGACTAGGAAGAAAGACCTGGCTATTTACTTCTGAAAAAAGTTGGCTAGTGAAAACCTTCAGGATAGCAGCGGAACACCGTCCAATATAGTGCTGGAAGATGAGCCCCTCAGGTCGGAAGGCACTCAAAATATGAGTGGGAAAGAGCTGCCTCCTCAAAGCAGAGTTGACCTTAATGACATGGATGGAGTAAAGCTTTCAGGACCTTCATTTGCTGATGTGCCATGACTCAAAATGAGAATAAATAGCTGCAAACATCCATTAATAATCAGGACATGGAATGTACAAAGCATGAATCTAAGAAAATTGGAAGTTGTAAAAAATGAAATGGAACACTTAAAGATCAATATCACTCACTAGGCATTAGTGAGCTGAAATGGACTGGTATTGGCCATTTTGAATCAGACAATCATATAGTCTACTATACAAATAACAAAAAATAACAGAGGAATGGCATCATATTCATCATCAAAAAGAACATTTTAAGATTATCCTGAAGTACAATGCAGTCAGTGATAGGATAATAGCCATATACCAACAAGGAAGACCAGTGAATACTATTATTCAAATTTATGCACCAACTACTAAAGCCAAAGATGAAGAAATTGAAGGGTTTTTTATTATTTATTTCTTTATTTATATTACTGACTTCTGCAGTCAAATTTGACCAAACATGCAATCAAGATGTATTCAAAATTACTGGTGCTTGGAATATGAAAGTTGCAAATGAAGAAACATTGGTAGTTGGAAAATACAGCCTTGGGGATTGAAATGATGCTAGAGATTGCATGATAGAATTTTGTAAGACCAATGACTTATTCATTGCAAATATCTTTTTCAACAACATAAATGATGACTATATACATGGACCTTGCTAGATGGAATACACAGGAATCAAATCATCTCTGTGGAAAAAGACAATGG
This sequence comes from Orycteropus afer afer, assembly GCF_000298275.1. Classification (NCBI taxonomy): domain Eukaryota; kingdom Metazoa; phylum Chordata; class Mammalia; order Tubulidentata; family Orycteropodidae; genus Orycteropus; species Orycteropus afer. The sequence goes on from NW_006921592.1 coordinate 27,835,364, forward strand.
AGAAGCTCAATATCATCAATCAGAGCAAAGCCAGGGGTGAACTGTGGAACAGATTATCGATTGCTCATATGCATATTCAACTTGAAACTGAAGAAAATTAAAATAAATTCATGAGAGTAAAAATAAAACCTTGAGTATATCCCACTTCAGTTTAGAGACTGTCTGAAGTTACATTTAATGCACTAAACACCAATGACTGAAAACCAGGTGAATTGTGGGATATCATCAAGGACATTATACATGGTGAAAGCAAAAAGATCATTTAAAAGACAAGAAAGGAAGAAAAGACTAAAATGAATGTCAGAAGAGACTGTGAAACTTGTTCTTGAATGGTGAGTAGCTAAAACAAATAGAAGAAATGATGAAGTAAAACAACTGAACAGAATCTTTCAAAGGGCAGTTAAAGAAGACAAAGTTAACCATTACAATGAAATGTGCAAAGACCTGGAGTTAGAAAACCAAAAGGGAAGAACACATTTGGCATTTCTCAAGCTGAAAGAAGTGAAAAATAAATTCAAGCCTCAAGTTGCAATACTGAAGTGTTCTATGGGCAAAAATAAGCATCAAAAGAAGATGGAAGGCATATACAGAGTCACTGTATCAAAAAGAATTGGTCAATGTTCAACCATTTCAGGAGGTGGCATATGATCAAGAACTGGTGATATTGAAGGAAGAAGTTCAAGCTGCACTGAAGGAATTGGCAAAAAACATGATTCCAGGAACTGACAGAATACCCTTTGGGATGTTTCAAATGAATGCAGCACTGGAGGTGCTCACTTGTTTATGCCAAGAAATTTGGAAGACAACTACTTGGCAAACTGATTGGAAGAGATCCATATTTGTGCCTATTCCAAAGAAAGGTGATCTAGAAGAATGTAGAAATTATCGAACAATATCCTTAATATCATAGAAAATAAAGTTTTCCTAAAGATGATTCAAAAATGGTTGCAGCAGTACATACACAGGGAATTGCCAGAAATTCAAGCCAGATTCAGAAGAGGCTGTGGTATGAGAGGTATCGTTGCTGATATCAGATAGATCTTGGCTGAAAGCAAAGATGAGAAAGGTGTTTAGCTATTCTTTTGTTGACTGTGCAAAGTCAATTCAACTGTGTGGATCACAAGAAATTATGTTATGGATAATTTTGAATGCAGCATGGACTGCTAGAAGAATGAACAAATCTGTCTTGGAGGAAGCACAGCTGGAATGCCCCCTGAAAGTGAGAATAGCTAGTCTTCGTCTCTCATACTTTGGTCATGTTGTCAGAAAAGAACACTCCGTGGAGAAGGATATAATGCTGGATATAGTAGAGGGTCAGTGCAAAAGGGGAAGACCCTCAACAAGATGGATTGACATAGTGGCTGCAACGATGGGCTCCAGCATGGCAACGATTGTGAGGATGGCACAGGACTGGGCAGTGTTTTCTTCTATTGTACATAGGGCCACTATGAGTCAGAACCAACTCAATGGCACCTAACAACAATAACAGCAAGTACATTTGAGGAAGTCTGAACACAAGCTTTGAGTGTATAAAAGGACCTGGTTTATATTTCCAAGTTTGATTTATTAGATTTAAAAGAGTTGCTTAACGTGTAAGCAATCCTCCTTTAGCTTTGCTAGTTTGCCTCATTAGGGATTAGAATTTATGGTGGGAAAGCAGGTAGATTACATTTGTAAATGAAGTTTAAAATATTAAAAAATATTTCATTCACTATAGTGTTGTTGTTAGCCGAATGGGACTAATTATTTAGATTTTAACCTGTTAAACTCAAGTTGTTGCTGTTGTTAGGTGCCATCGAGTCTCATAGTGACCCCATGCACAGCAGCATGAAACACCGCCCAATCCTGTACCAGCCCCACAATCCCTGCTATACTTGAGCCCGTTGTTGCAGCCACCGTGTCAATCCATCTCGTCGAAGGCCTTCCCCGCTTTCATTGACCCTCCACCCTACCAAGCATGACATCCTTCTCCAGGGAATGGTCCCTTCTGACAACTTGACCAAAGTAAGTGAGACGAAGTCTGGCCATTCTTGCTTCCAAGGAGCATCTCGGCTGCACTTCCTCCAGGACAGATCTGTTAGGTCTTTTGGCAGTCCATGGTACCTTCAGCGCTCTTCACCAGCACCACAACTCAAAAGCATCAACTTTTCTTTGGTCTTCCTTATTCATTGTCCAGCTCTCACATGCCTATGAGGCGATTGGAAATATCATGGCCTGTGTCAAGTTAATAAACTGCTAATCAATAGCAAAAGTAAATGCTGTTAGTTTTACACAAAAATTGCTAGATTTATAGAGTAACAGTACTTATAAAGCTAATTTAAAGGCGTCAGAAGAGCTAAGTTTTTAATTCTTACAATTTTAATAAATTAAATATTAATTTAAAGTATCAAGAACTGTATATAATCCTATTTATGCATGAAATGAAGGAACTCTGGTGGTATAGTAGATAAGATATTTGGTTGCTAACCAGAAGGTCAGCAGTTCAAATCTCCAGCTGCTCTGAGGGAGGAAGATGAGGCAACCTATTTCTATAAAGATTTACAGTCTTGGAAACCCAATGGGGGTCACTATGAGTCGGAATCAACTCAATGGCAGTTTTTTGTTTTGTTCTGTTTTAATGCATCAAATGAAAAGATTAAAAAAATCAACTGGACAATTCTGAGTGTCTACTCTGCTAGGCCTTGGTGATAAAAGACAGATCCAAAAGGAAAACCAAATACACTGCATCAAATCAATTTTGACTCACAGTGACCCCCAATTTGGTTTCCAAGGCTGTAAATCTTTAGGAAAGTAGACTACCTCATCTTTCTCCTGTGGAGCAGCTGGTGGTTTCAAACCACCAACCATTTGGTTAACAGCCAAATGCCTTAACCACTATGCCACCAGAGCTCCTTAAAAGGTAAATAACCCACAGCAAATATCCTGCAAGAGCAGAGAGTCTGACAAAATAACAGAGACATTCAGCACAGGGTACAGGGAAGGGCACTCAACCAACTTAGGGACACAGAAAACTTTCCTGCTGGATTCCTAAACTTGAGTGCAGCCTGAAACCAAGGGCAATTGTGGATATTCTTTATTTTTACATTTGCTTAAAAATTCCCCTCCAAGTTTCTGGTCATGCAACATTTTCTCTATCCTACATTTTGATAAGCCCACCTTGGCCTACATTCAGAATTGGTAGCTACCATGGACCAAAGATCTCAGAATCCACAATGAGTGTGGGAAACTAAGACACTCATTTATCAGCTGGGGTGGGAGGAGTTTCCCTCTATAACATTCTGGAAAGAGTCTGAGTTGCCATTCAGTCCTTAGTAACGCATGGCATATAGACATTCAGACTACACTTCTTAGTATAACCATTAGATGTCCCCTAAGAGGATAAATGCAAAGCCCCTAGGATCAAAGTTCCAAGTTGCTGTTGGGACTGCTCTGACTCATGGCAAATCTTAAGTATATAAGAATGAAGCATTGATTGGTCCTGCACCATCCTCACAGTTGGTGGTACTTTTGAGGCCATTGTTCCAGCTATTGTGTCAACCCATCTCATATAGGGTTCCCTACATTTTCACTGAAGTAGAGGATCAAAGTACAGTATGGTAAAGACAGAGAGACATAATCTATTTCTGGAGTCCCTGTGTGGCACTAACAGTTATGCAATAAGTTATTAAACCAAAGGGTTGATGACTTGAGTCCACCCAGAGGCACTTCAGAAGAAAGGTCTGGTGATCTACTTCCAAAAGATCACAGCCATTGAAAACTATGGGTCACCATGAGACAGAGTCCACAGGATGATACTGGTAATTTACTTTGTAAACAATTAAGTGCCTATACATGCTTTGGCTGAAGCCAATGTTGTGAATGAAAAGAACCTCCAGTAACTCAGTACAAAGGAAACACCACCATTTTTAACACCTAAAATGTTAACCTCCACATGAGAACAGTTTCATTTTACCATTGGTGGATTAGTAAAATGCAAAATTATTTAAAAGAATTGCTGGATTCTTAACAGCTTTTTGCCAATCTGCATTTTTAAAATCATAATATCATCTGTATATATTAGAAAGATAATAGCACATATATTTGTTACACATCTATTCAGACAACAGATGTCTGGTACATGTTTGGCTTATAGGCCTCCCTGGAGTGGAGATGTTCAGGTGAAAACTCCTGGACCAGAACCCCTACTGAAAGGTCTCTTCCTGTTTCTCAAAATGGCATAAAAATAACAAGACTTACTCAATGCTGAATGGCACGCTTGTGGCAGCCACAAACAGAACTCAGGTGCCCTAGTTTGCATTTTGTTGCTGATTATCACTCCATGCAGCAGCATATATAGAAATTAAACACAAATATTCAAATAATAAAGGGCCACTCTTACACTCCTTCCACTGACCACAATGGCACCTGTTTATAGGTTGAATTGTGTCCCCTAAAAAAATACATTGCATCTTAAACCCTAGTGCCTGTGAATGTGACCTAGTATGGAAAGATTTTTGAAACTGTTACCAGTTAACATGGGTCATACTGGAAGCATACGTCCTAATCAAACATGAAAGGTGTCCTTATGAAAGAGAAGTGACACAGCAAGAAGACAGCTGTGTGCAACCAGAGGCAAACATCGAAGTGATGCAACCACAAGCCAATGAACTCCAAGGATGGCCAGAGACCACTAGAAGCTTGGAACCAGTGAGGAAGGACATTCCCCTAGAGTTTTCAGAGAGAACATGGTCCCACCGACACCCTGAATTTGGACTTGTAGCCTTCAGAATTGTGATAGAATAAATTTCCATTGTTTTAAGTCACCTAGTTTGAAGAATGTTGCTATGGCAGCCTAAGGAAATGAATACAATATTCAAGAACATTATTCTCCTATAATTCCAGATTTCAAAGAATGTCAAGTCATCTCATCTCCACTGTCCTTGGTAAGAATTAAGTCCTATCCCCAAGAACTCTGGTGTGCCAGGGACATAGGAAGTCACAGGGTAAATATGTCCCATCTTTCTGGAGCACCAGTTTTACCCTAAGATTTAGCATGTTGGGAGATGACAGAACTCTTTAAAAGTTGTCACTCACATGCCTAAGCAATTGGCACGTCTTAGCTTCCTTGGGCTGCCATGACAAAACAGCACAAATGAATAGCTTTAAAGAACAGAAACTTATTTTCTCACAGTTTAGAGCATCTAAATTCAGGGTGTCAGCTCTTACTTCTTTCAACTTCTAGTAGCTGCTGGCAATCCTGGGCAATCCTGGGCTTGTAGATGCATCTGCTATGGGTCTGTGCCTATTCAGATCTTTTTATAAGACACCACTCAGATGGGATTAGGTTTATGACCCATCCTACTCTAGTATGACATCATTTATGTATCCCCTACTTCCAAATAGGGTCATATTTACAGGTACAAGGTTTAGGACTTAAACATAACTTTGAGGGGAGCACAATTCAATCCAGAGAACAGCAAAATCCTGTTTTCTCTTGTAAACTACGTCTTTGGCATTATCAGTAAAAGTTCAAAGACTAAAACATTTGTTATTCCATTAATAGGGAAAAATTGGTATCTTGTGTTTATACTCAGGAATATATTACTGCTCCAGTGGGACCAGAGGACACGCTCCTTGGGCCAGAAAAAGATTCAGATCATCACTCCAAGGTCTGGAGAGCTGGTGCCAGCCCACTGGTGTATGGAACCAAAACCTATAATTTCTCAGCAAGATTTAAAAAACCTGCAGAGCTACTTTCTACAAATCCAGTTTGTCAAGTTCAATTCCAGCCTATATTTTACCTTTGCACTAAATTATCTTAGCTGCCACAGTCCCATTTACCTTAATGACACACTTTTATTCCAGCAAATGCATTATTTACAAATGCCTGATTACAAAGAGTACCATTTCCTGAAACTGAGTTCTTCAGTGTAACACAAAAGAAATTAAAAGTCTACCCTTTCTCCAACACACTGGCAATTCTCCATATTTTTAAAAGTGCTATAATTTTTTAGCTATATTCTCAACTTGACATAGAGGTTTAGTGGTTGGAGAAAAAAGAAGTTTGAAGTACAAACTTGAAATCAGGGAATATATATAAAGGCTAAGAGTTCAAGTTCCTTTGAAGTTGAGGGTTGGGATGTGTATGGTTAGCCCTGAGATGCCCCTCAAGCACCTGACAGCTTAGCCCTAGCCCAGGACCAGTCCTTCTGAAAACCAACGATATGCCTGAAAACTGGTAATGGCTTATGTGTCTGTAGAGAGGTAAATGACCCAATCCTATGAGTGAGAAGTTGTAAGAAAGTAGGATTCTGAAAAATCCACAAGGCAAAATTAAAAGCTTCCTTCCAGAGTAGTTTCAGAATTAAAACTTTACCATTGAAGGCAAAGTTAGAAGAAAAACTGCTGAAGCTGTGGGTGATAGGGAGAGCTGAATCTCTATGGAGTGAAAAAAACACAACCAAGCTCAATGGGCTGACTTCAAGCAACAGAACTGTTAATAATAATTGTTACCACTTTGTGAGCCTGTCTATGTGTCTAGTGTTCTTCACCATTAACTCATTCGATCCACATAACCCTACTCCAGAATGCAGGCACTTTAGCTTGCTATCCCTATTTTAAAGATAAGGAAATTGAGGCTCAGAGAGGTCAAGTAACTTTGGCAAGAACCCAGAGCTAATAAGTGACAAAGCCAGGATTCAAACCCATGCCATTTGATTCCAGAGTTCAAGCATTTAACCACTGGAGTTCTGCCATCATTTTAGTGTTATCAAAGGACTCATTTTAAAAACTGATCTACCTAGTTTCCTTCCTTAAGTTGGGCAAAACCAGGAATGTTGATGATTTTGCCAATTTTACTGATCCAATTATAATTATTACACCTTTATAATAGGATCCCTGGTGGCACGGTGGTTAAAAGCTCAACTGCTAACAGAAAGGTTGGCAATTCAAACTCACCAGTCACTCTATGGGAGAAAACGGTGACCATCTGCTTCCATAAAGATGTTCAGGTTTGGAAACCCTATCGGACAGACAGTCCTCTGTCCTATAGGGTTGCTATGAGTCAGAATCAACTCAACAGCAATGGATTTGGGTTTTCATATGACTGCTTCATTTGCAAAGTAACTATTGACAATGTTGTTGTTGTTGTTTGCCATCGAGTCAGCCCCGACTCATAGCGACCCCTCCTTGGGTTTCCGAGGCAGTATCACTACGGAAGTAGGAATGCCCAACCTTCCTTCTGAGAAGTGGCTGGTGGGTTTGAACCGCCAGCCTTCTGGTTAGCAGTCAAGTGCCTTAGCCACTATGCTACCAGAGCTCCTACTATTGACAATAGGTATTAAGAATTTTTATCAAGAGAGTATCTATTTCTTAGAAGCACATTATTAAATAGAAAAATAAATGAATGGAGTTGTACACAGATGGAGTCAAACCCCAGGGAGTGATAGTTCACATCCAGGCTCTTCTCTCCACACCATCCATAGAGAACAGCTGACTTCAGAGGGTTTACTTTCTTATTTCCTTCATGGAATGGGTAAATAGGAGATTTCAAGTTTTAAAAACAAAAGCAAGAAACAGTATCTCAAGTTTATAATGAAATTAGAAAAGATGGTGAAATTTTGTTCTATTGTTCTTAAGTGGTTATGGGCTTAGTCAAGGAAAGATGCTGGTCTGAGTCTGCATGATACGGGCTGATTTTTTTTTAATCAGAGAGGATAAAAGGATAGTTTACAAATATGGCCAAGTAGAGTTTTCTCAAGGTTAAATGTTCTCAGTCAACAAGTGGGGAAACTACAAATATTTGACTAAATGTATGCTTCTAGCAATGGCTGAGTAAGTAATCTAAGGGATCCTTCTCCTCTAAAACAACCGATGTCAGGAAAGGATATACTATTTGAGATGTTGTTGGTCTTGAAGGAAGAATGGGAAGTCCCCAGAAACTCCTCTTTAAGAAGATGAGAATTGAGACCAGAGAGCTTGGGAACTGGAGTCTGGCAACGGTCAGACACTAGATAATGGAACAGGACTAGCAGGGGGTCATAGCAGAATAATACTACCTAGAAACTGAGCCTTGGAGCTCCGGTGGGAAGTAAGACATTGAGCCAGACCCTCAAATAGGTCTGACGTGGTCCAACTAGGTGGCAACCCCCAGGTATCAGCAGAAGCAAAAACAAATTCTCCCCACCAGAAAGTTTCTCAAATTCCCAGTGTCAGCCCACAAGAAATTGTGAAAGCAAACCACTATGATAGCCAGCCAAAATAACAAATTACATACTTAGATCCTCAACAACTGCAGATACTAGAATTGTCAGACACAGAATATAGGATAGCTCTATGTGTAATAAAGCTTTCTGGTGACTCAGTGCCTGAGACATTTGACTGCTAACCAGAAGGTTGGCAGTTCAAACCAAACAGCTGCACCAAAGAAGGAACCAAAACCAAACCCACTGCCATGGAGTCAGATCTGACTCAGTGACCCCTCTTTGGGTTTCCAAGGCAGTATCACTACAGAAGGAGATTACCCAACCTTCCTTCCGAGGAGTGGCTGGTGGGTTTGAACCACCAGCCTTCTAGTTAGCAGTCAAATGCCTTAGGCACTATGCTACCAGAGCATTTCCCCAAAGAAGGAAGATGGGGCAATCTACTTCCATAAAGATTTACCACTTCAGAAACCCAATGCAGGTTGCTATGAGTCAGAATTGACTTGATGGCAGTGAGGTATTTTTGTTTTCTTTTTTCAATATGTGTAATATTTAAAGAAATAAGATACAGTGTCAAATATCACTGGTGAGAAAATGTTAGAAATAAATAGATATGTTTGAAATAAAACTGAAAACTTTACAAATAAAACACAAAATTATTGAAATAAAAAAATCCATTAGCACGCTAAACATTAAGTCAAAACAGCTAGAGTATATCAGTGAACCGGAAGATATACACAAATGTTTTTACTGAATGTTATTATATCATTGCAATTAAAATAAGCTTGAGAATTGACTAGAAGTCTAAGTTCATTTACACATTATAAAAATTGCAGCATTAGAAAAAAATAATAAGGGGAATTATCTTATTCACAGGAAAACATTCTTTGAAGTTTAAGTCTGGTATAAGACACAGGTGACTATGTAGGTATGGTGCCCAACTCAGGAAGAATACTCCAGAAACAGAAATTTCCAACACAGGTTGCCTCTAGAGGGTAAGGAGGGGAGGGTGGCTTAAATTTTTTATGTTCTTTTCCATCTTTTGGATTATTTACTTGTATCTATTACCTATGCATGAAAATGAATTTTCACATTTTTAGAAGATTTTAAAAAAAGAAAAGAAAAACAAGCTACATGGCCTCTCAACAGTAAGAAAAACCTAAAGAAATTTCCAAGAACAAAAACCTAAAAGTTTTGGATAATACAGCAGACTGTATATCTTTCCTCAGAGATTTCTCTGAATAGAAAAGGTATAGCATTACAGAAATGGTTGTCAGTTGTATCCCATATTTACATGAGGTAGAATCTTGAAAAACATGGACACTGTGACAGAGACAAAAACATAGTACTGAACTTGATATGTCTGCTGACTTCATTTCAGACTAACTTTCAGGAATCAATAGTCAATACTTTCTAATGGACTAGAATGTAACATTAGCATGAATGTCAAAGTAAACAGCTAGCACCGCTTGCTTCTTGTCTTTCAGGCTGGCCTCGCAGGTGCTCTGGGGGCCAACTTAGCTCCTCCGCTGCAGGGGAGCTTTCCAGAGAAAGTTGGGAAAGCACAGATAAAGAAACTTTTACCAAGAAGACAGAACATATATTTTTGTTTAACTTGGTAAGAGATACTATAGACCAAAGTTTCTACTTTTTTTATGGTTTCTTACCCTAAAAAACAGGAAAGAAGAAACTGTATGATAAACAGAACATTCCTCCATTGGTTGAATTCAGTAGCCTATTATTAAAAAGAAAGAAAAGATTAGATTAGATTAATAATAATGCAGTTTAAATCTACAGGATTTACCAAATTATGCCTTTTGCTACAGGAACCATCTTCCCAACCAGAAAATAACAGTTCAAAAGTCCTAGGCAATACACCAGTTGTGGGACTGTGGGCAATCACTTCATCCCTGAATCTCAGTTACATTTTACAAGATGGAGAGCATTAAAAAGAAAGAAAGAAAAAATCTTCCTCAAAAGATTGATATGAAGATTAAATGATACTGTTTAGAACCCTGTAGGTAGCAAATATAAAATAATAGCTATTATCGTTAAGGCTATTGTTGAATCTTTACTAATTTGTAGTGATAAAATCACAATTGGGCTTACTATTTATAAATAATTTTAGAATAAAGTTCATTACCAAATTAGTAATGTTGGCGAGACTGTAAGAAAACCTTAAGTCCATAAACTGTTTTCAAGAACTTGTAAGTGCTTAGGCAGTATGAGAAGAAACAAACCATTATTTGCTATTTACAAAGCTATCAAATAATTGGAATAGAGGAGTTGGAGGACAGTGAGAAAATAAAATTAACCTTTTAGAAATGGCAAGTAACAATAACAAGCAGTCTTTTATTCATGATTTTGGTCTTGCCTGTGTTAAAACATGATTGTAAAGTGACTCAAGACTGTACAAAAGTATGTGCTAAATAATGTGATAAAATATAAGTTTTCTTTACTTTCTGTTAAATATTTTTGTTAGCTAAGTCTCAGTAACTATATATTTAAAACTATTTATATATTTCTTAGTTTATAAGTCATGTTTGTTAAACAAATTAAAACTGAATTATCTTCTCCAATTAATACCCAAACCCAACCCACTGCTGTAGTCAATTCCACTGCATAGTAACCATATAGGACAGAGTAGAACTGCCTACAGGATTTCTAAGGCTATAAATCTTTACAGAAAGAATGCCAAATCTTTCTTCCACAGAATGGCTGGTGGGTTCAAACTGTGGACCTTTTGGTTAGCAGCCAAGTGCTTAAACCACTGTGCCAATTAGTACAACCTTGCCATATGTTACTGTAATTGTAATACTTTGCCAACATTTCTTATTAAAAAGATACACATTAATAATTGATAATTGTAGAACCTGATTGAGGGTACACAGGGAGTTGTTATACCATTCTCTTTCCTGAAAAGAAAGTTTTAATCATTAAACATTTTTTAAAGAAAATACTTACTTGTGAAATGAAAAATAAATATAAATTTGTCTTACAACAAGCCCCAAGCCAATCAAAGGTCAGAAAATACCAAAAAGAATTGAAGCCAGAAAGTTTATTCTAAAAAAGAGGTCAAAACAAAACTTAAAAAAAAACTATGAAAAACACCCAGAGTCAGAGTCTGAAATTAAAATAAAATAGCCAGCAAGAGACGATTGCAGCAACCTATTGACAGGGAACTTCCAGAAATGCAAGCTGGATTCAGAACAGGACATGGAATGAGGGCTATCGTTGCTAATGTCAGATGGATCTTGGCTCAAAGCAAAGAATACCAGAAAAATATTTACTTGTGTTTCATTGACTATGCAAAGGCATTCGACTGTATGGATCATAACAAATTATGGATAACACTGAGAAGACTAGGAATTCGGAAACACTTAATTGTGCTCATGAGGAACCTGTACTTAAACCAGGAGGCTGTCATTTGAACAGAACAAAGGGATACTGCATGGTTTAAAATCAGGAAGGGTGTGTGTCAGGGTTATATCCTTTCACCATACTTATTCAGTCTGTATGCTGAGCAAATAATCCGAGAAGCTGGACTATATGAAGAAGAACACAGCATCAGGATTAGAGGTAAAGTCATTAACAACCTGCAATATGCAGATGAAACAACCTTGCTTGCTGAAAGTGAAAATGACTTGAACCACTTACTGATGAAGATTAAAGACACAGTCTGCAGTATGGATTACACCTTAACATAAAGAAAACAAAAATACAACTGGACCAATAAGCAGCATCACAGTAAATGGAGAGAAGACTGAAGTTGTCCAAGATTTCATATTACTTGGTTCCATAATCAACACCAATGGAAGCAGCAGTCAAGAAATCAGACGACACACTGCATTGGGCTAATCTGCTGCAAAAGACCTCTTTAAAGTGCTGAAGAGCAAGGATGTCTCTTTGAAGACTAAAGTGCTCCTAAACCAAGCCATGGTGTTTCAATCACCTGATATGGATGTGAGACCTGGACAATGAATAAGGAAGACCAAAGAAGAGTTGATGCTTTTGAGTTGTGGTGTTGGCAAAGAATACTGAAAGTACCATGGACTGCCAGAAGAATTAACAGATCTGTCCTGGAAGGAGTGCAACCAGAATGCTCCTTGAAAGTGAGAATGGACAGACTTCATCTCACCTACTTTGGTCATGTTGTCAGAAGGGACCACTCCCTGGAGAAGGGTGTCATGCTTGGTAAAGTGGAAGATCAGCAAAAAATGGGGAAAACCCTCAACAAGATGGATTGACACAGTGGCTGCAGTGATGGGCTCAGGTATTGCAAGGATTGTGAGACTGGCACAGGACCAGGCAGTGTTTCATTCTGTTGTACATAGAGTTGCTATGAGTCAGAGCTGACTCAATGGCACCTAACAACAAGAACAACAAAACTTCAAAACAAGAGTAGAAAAACATTTACTTACTTAAATAGCTGTAAATATTTACACACAATAAATAAAAACTATATACTGCTGATATCACATAAACCACTGAAAGCTATTTAGTCATTTTTATAAAAACAATTGATTTCTTAGCCAATTTAAATTTTGGTGGACTTCAGTTCTATTATGTCTCTTTAATAATGACGAGGCTGTACTGATGGTATGTTTTTGAAAAATAATGTGGCACACCATTTACCTAAACTAATACATGTTGATGTGGAAAAGTTGAACAGGCCCATCACAAAAGAAGAAATTGAAAAGGTCATCAAAAAATTACCAACTAAAAAAATCCTGGCCCAGACGGTTTCACTGGAGAATTCTACAAAACATTCAGAGAAGAACTGATACCAA
>NW_006921592.1:27851666-27868838 GCF_000298275.1 Orycteropus afer afer
GACTAAGATCTTAAAAGCTTGCAAGCTGCCATCTAGATGCAACGATGGGTCTCTCCTCGTCCAGAGCAAAGAAGAATGAAGAAAACCAAACATTCATGAAAACAATTTGTCCTAGCGACTGGTACACCATTTTATCTGTAGCCTAAATGACTATGAGACCAGAAGAAATAGATGGTGCTCCGCTACTACTGTCAACCACTTGGAAGAGGATCTTTGTAGGAGATCCTGGATAGACAGGGAGAACAATGTAGAACAAAACTCAAAATCATTTGGGGAAAAAAAAAAAGTGGGAAACAGGTTTGCTGGCCTGATGGAGCCTGGTGGAACCACTGAAACCATGGCCCCTCACTTCCCTTCAGGTCTGGAATTGAATGCATACCTGTGGCTTCCAGCCAAACAATAGACAGGCATATCAGTTGAGCATTTACCTGAGGTAGATACACTCCTTTAAGAGAACAAGCATGCGAGAAAAAAGGGCTGCTCAGGCACAGGGAGACAGCTCAGGGAGTAGGAGTGCATGGAGGGATGGTCACAGGGAAGAGGTAGCTATCGGGAAGAAGTGGGAGGGGAGATGTTGCTTTGTGCTAAATTGTGGTCAATGTCATGAGACAAAGTGTAAGCGAACTGCTGTATGGAAAGTGTATTTGCTCTGTAAATTTTCACCCAAATCACAATAATAAATAAATAAATTAAAAAATAATGGGCATATTTATTTGAAAACTTAGAAAATAATTAAAGATGAATACCAATAAAGTACTTCTTACTTTAGAGTTACTTTTCCAGTCCAAGTATGTTAAAGTATGACTATACTTCATTTTAGGAACATACAATGCACTTACAGTTTTTTAATAAGTAAAAAAAATAAAATAAACCTCCCATATTTATCTCTACTCATCAATTGTTGTAATACACTAAGTATACATTGAACTTATAAAGTGACTCAAATGATTAGAGAAAGTTCACCAAGTATTTTCCTAGGGCCTAATTTGTTAACAAGAGGATTATCACCACTGACTTTGTAGATTAGAGATAGAATCAAGGTCTTGCTAATAGATATACTGACTGTGTACAGTCCAAAGTCCAAGATGAGTTCCCAGCCCAGTGAGTCATGCATCCAGTTTCACCACACTCTCTGATCCTCCCCATCTCTGCTAGTCCCAGTCAAACAGGAAAAATGACCCATCAAATTACTCCTTCCAACAAGAGAAGTTAATACTTTGCTCTAATTCATCAATCAAACCCAACTTGGAAATTTATATTGCTGACTAGCACACCTAATTACATAAATTGCTTCTTTATTGTATTTGGTTCACAAACTAAAGTGGATTCAGCCATGGTTAAAAGTATCATTTGGAAAGAGTTCATTCTGATTCCAGTGAACACAGAACAGGTCATTGTTAGTAGTGAAGAGTTCACCCTTTGTCTACAGTATTTTTGTCTTTTTCTTACTGATTACAGTAAGTGTTTGTTCCATATCTTTTGGTATCTCTTGTTATACAGTAGTTTAAATTAGAATGCAGTCAAGTTTTTCACTTTATGACTATCTTCTTATAGAAGGCCTTCTTTTATGGTTATAAATACATTGTTTTTTCAAATATAATTTTTCTTATAAAACCAAAAGAAAAAACTCACTGCCATCGAGTTGATTCCAACTCATAGTGACCTCCATTGGTTTTCTGAGGCTGAAAATCTTTACAGAAGTAGATCAACTCATCTTTCTTCCACAGAGTGGCTGGAGGGTTTGAACCACTGACTTTCTGGTTAGCAGCCAAATGCTTTATCCACTACACCATCAGAGCTATATGTTTAGTTCTTTGAGCCATCCATAATTTCAGTGACTAACCACTTCTCAGAAGGAAGGTTGGGCAATCCTACATCTGTAGTGATACTGCCTCGGAAACCCAAGGAGGGGTCGCTATGAGTTTGGGCCGACTCAATGGCACATAACAACAACAACAACAGTAACTAATTGGGAGCTCTGGTGGCATAGCGCCTAAGGCATTTGACTGCTAACCAGAAGGCTGGCAGTTCAAACCCACCAGCCACTTCTTGGAAGTAAGATTGGGCAATCTACTTCTGTAGAGATACCACCTCGGAAACACAAGGAGCTCTAAAGAACTTAAAGAAACTTCTGTTTGAAATCTTAGGAGCCTAATCAAATGGAAAAGTCTAGACTTGGATATTCTAGCACCTGCAAACCAGAAAGTGAACATGATATTCTCCTAGGACACCAGGATTTCACAAATCCAAGTATAAGTTAGGTCATTTATAGTTTCTAAGATACAAGTAATAGGATATGGGTTTCATATGTGAAGGACAAAAACACAAACACAGTTTCTTATACATAAATAACATAATTAAGATTATCAAGGAAAGCCAGATTGCCTGATGTATGGAAATACTTCACCCTGGAGTCTTATGTGTAACATGAGGACAATAGTAGTCCTTTCTTCTCTAAGGGCTGCTATGAGAATGCAATGAGACAGTGCATGTACAGTGCTTCAAACAATGCCTGACACAGTAAGTCCTCAATAAATATTAGCTATTATTTTTTATTATTCTTACATGAGAAAGTATAATAATTCTGCATGATGAGTCACTACAGGCAGGTGGCCACTTCTGAATGCACCATGCTATAAGTCAATGATTTGGATCTGAGAACAGGTTATATCCCTATTGAAACATTGTTAAAAATAATTAACATGATACAATCAGTCTATATGACTCAAAGCACCAAAATTTAGTTCCTGGTGACTACTACATTCATAACATTGTTCCTATGGCAAAATACACTTGAGTTTCATGAAGTGTTGTAGGAGTTTCTAGATCTCTATTTCTGGAAATAAATATGTATTTGAAGCAACAGAATTTCAGAACCAATAAACCCTAGTGATTTAAAAAAAAATAAAAAACTCATTTCTATGATAATGAAATGGGGCAAACCAACAGGACCACCTCATTATGAGTTCATAATTATATTTTGTTTTGTGTAATATTGCTGACACAAAATTGGTTTAAAATCAATTGATGAAGAAAAAATAATAGATATCCTGACCTGCTCATTATTACCAGAGAGCTGTCAGGTGCTTGATCTGTCTTCCAATAGTGAAGGTCCAGGATCACAGATAGCCAATATTCCAAATGTAATTAACCCCACTCAGAGAGCTCTTCATCAAAACTGGTGTTTCTTGGTTGTTTTGGATAGAAATACATGCCAGTCAATGCCTGTTTACCCCTGGGGATGTGACCACTAAGCCACTCCAATGTTCCCTCACACTCTGACTAGGACTGTACAAAAGAGAAAATATAGCTTTGAGAAAGAACCAAGAGCCCCAACATCTAGATCTACTCTGGTTGGCCCCGTGAGTCTGTAAGCATCCACAGCCTTTCAAATCCATTCACTCCCCTAAAAGGCTTACAGACTGGTTTAACTTTCAATCCAAGTGCACCAGCACAGGCATGCTGTTTGTTAAATAGTGAAGTACTGTCATGTCTGAGAGTAAACGAAGGCCACAGAGGACCCTTGACAACCCTCCGCCTCATCCAGCAACAAACAATGCCTGGGGAGTCTCCTGTTAGTTACTAAACCAAGCTTTTGTCCCTCATGCATAGTTTCCCATATGAACTCAAACATCTTCCTAAGAAAAAGAAAACATTCTTAGAAGTGGTATAGCTGACAACATCCTGAAGAAATCAGGCCTGGAAGGGCCCAACACACTCAAGGTGGCCATCGCCAAAGTTAACGGGATGAATAGTCATACTTTATATGAGATTAGGCCTCTTGTCCCTTCAGCTGAGCCTAGTCTGAGCCTAGCATCTTATTACTAACTTAGTATTTAATTTGTTTCTCACAAGTAAGCAGTAGATAAGGTAAACAGAGCAAATACTAAAAGGAAAATACTTTCTGAAAATTCAAATGTAGACCCTGGAGGATTTAGAGGCAAAATGATATGGGGTCTGGGATTTGTGTCAAAATTAGTCAGCCCTCCTTCAAATAAATAAGTAAACAAATAAGTGAGTAGACAAGGATAGATGGAACAAGAATGCCAATATTTCTTACCTGTTAAAGCACAATGATGGGTGCTTGGTAGTTAATTAAATTATTCTCTCTATTTTGTGTATGTTTCAAAATGTCCATAATAAAAAGGTATTTCTTTTATGGGCGGGTGGGTAGATGGACTGATGGATGGGTGAATAAAAGAATGAATGAATAAATCCATTTAAAAACTATCAAAAGCCCCTTCTAGGCTAAGTAGATTTCCCAGGATCACCACATCAGCAAAGGCATATACTGGGACTCGGACTCAGATGGTTAGTGTTGTTTTCCAAAAAATTTGAAGTCAGGAGTTCTTATTGCTACTTCTAGCTACCTCTCATGTCTCTAGAGGCCTCTGTCCATGAAGAGATCCAGCCCAAGATTTTATGGGGGATAGCAAACATTTTGCTTTCACGTACCCTCCTGGTAACCTCAGTTACGTCTACACATTTTATTTCAGTGAATATCAAAGGTTAAATATTAAAGTTTAAAAAGATTGCTAAGAATGTCAGGACTGTCACCAGCTCACCTGCTGAAGGTCTCCTGTGGAGACACTAATAATAAGTGTTGGGATGATCATAAAGCAGGCATTGTAGAAAAGCACTCCGTATTTCCCCAGTTCCTACAAAGACAAAGAAAACCCCCCGTGCAATTTTAGAACTGTTGTTGTTGTTGTTGTTTGCCGTCAAGTCGGCCCCGACTCATAGCGACCCCTCCTTGGGTTTCCGAGGTAGTATCACTACGGAAGTAGGATTGCCTAACCTTCCTTCCGAAATTTTAGAACTAGGAAGCATCAAATTTCCTGGGGCCATTTATACACCTCCGTATTTATGCAGCATTAGAATATGCATTCTGGCAACTGAGATGCTGCTGTATCAGAATATTCTGAGGAAATCTCTGACACAAAATGCTTCATTTCAAGCGTACGTAATTTCAAAATAAACCTTCTTTTCCACTAAAGTTACAGAAAAGATGGATGGAGAAGGATGGCCTCCAAGGTTCCAAGCATCCCTCATTGTGTGTTTTTAAAAAGCCACATTATTCAAAATGGAACAAAATAAAGACATTAAAAAGTTAATATAAATGGAAGTCTTTATAAATAGCGGTTGTTTCCACTAAAGAGTAGCAGGTTTAAAACAACGGGTATCTCATTTTGCAATCTTGCACATACTGACTTTTCATTAAAATGGCTACTTCCCTTCTCTACCACTTTCAATAAAGGAGGACATATTGTGATTGTCAAAAGGCAACAAACCAATTTTGTAAAACTGCCACCATCACCAAACAACTGCCACAGAGAAAAAAGCAGTGCAAATAAAAGCAGCTCATAGAAATAGCCCTCACTCAATACAAATAAGATCTTGGAACAAAGAAACATATGCCCTGGCTCACCCTCTCAAGCCTCTGGTAACCACTAGGTTGAGGGTGAGAGCTAGGGGCCTCCAGAGGAAATCAGCCCCATTAAATTCAGGCTCTGGAAAGGAAAGCTCACCACCCACCAAACCCTAACAATCTGGAGAGAGAGCAAAGCCAGAAAGTTATTGCTGGGCAGGACCTTACAAATTATCCATTCCAATTATCTCATTCCATAGATGAGGAAATGGAGTGTTAGAGATGTCAAGGTCCAAAGTCACAACAGCCAGTAAGTGGCAAAACATGTGTCTATAACCCACACCTCCAGACTTTCAAACTAGAATTGCTCTCAGAATACTACTACCCTTGATTTCCCCTTGGTCACTGAAGATCATGGTTAAAAAAAGAAATTATTTCAATTTTAAGAATAGTTACTTCCTAGCTGTCACGAGAGGCTGGGGAGAGGAGGGAACTGGGAACTATTGCTTTATGTCTACAAAAATTCTGTTGGGGTTGATGGAAAAGTTTTGTAAATAAATAATGGCAATGAAGGCAATAAAAAAAAATGACTGCCTTTCAAAAGAAAGAATGCCTTTTTTTTATATATTCTGACTATCTAAAATAGTAGTACCTTTTCCCTTCTAATCTAATTTTCACCTCAAAACTTTGCAAGATTAGGAGTAACAAGAATTTATACAATTTATTTAAACATTAGTAATTTATAGATACTGTTACATAAATTAAATTGCATGCCAACTTTACATGATTTGTTTTCATGTAATGTCAGAGGCCAGATTATAAGTGTAAAAGCCATACAGTGTGAGTTTGGTACCTTGGGGTCCATTTTCTGTTTGGTATAAACTCCATTCGCGGCTGTGAAGATATCATTCAGGAACACAAAAATATAGCCTTCCAAGTTAAAAGCAAGGTCAGAACTGGTAAGGAGAACACAAAAGAAGGAAAGATAATTTAGAAACTACCCAACCTTGAAGCCTGCCTGTTTTATTTTTGCCTAATCAAAGCCATTTGTGATGCTAGCAACTATCTTTTCCATGACACTTTTTCATACTTGGCCTACTCTCTTTAGTAATGAATGGTTAATTCCTGTGCTTTGCCTCCAGACATAAACAAAATCAGATGGATCAGGTGGCTTCAACTTATTCATAAATGGCTTAAAGCCAGAGGGACATTAACCATCTTCCATTAACTGCAAAGCCCTTTCTTTTGCTAACTGATAAATTGGTATCATAATTGGTGAGCACTGACTTTTCTAAGGGGAGTGAGTTTTCCAACTCGCCCAGTGTCTGTGCTTATTGTAGTAAACAGAGGCATCCCCAGGGTACAGCCAATGTGGGGACAGCTGTGAGAGTGGGCAGCTGGGTAGTGGCTGGTGGGGAAGAATCTAATGAGGAAATGACACTTCCATCTGGTGCCCAGTCACACCATCTACCCCTGTCCATCAAAAAGGTAAGATGGGCATTTATTCCTTCCTCTGTATAACTCCTTAAAGACTCCCTTCTTCTCTTTCTTTGGAGACATCTCTTTAATTTCCATTTTAAATAAATAACATCAGTATAAAAATGTTTGGGAGATATGGCACAAGAAGGAGAGAGAACAATAGCTGAGCAATTGTGTGATTCACCCACCTGCACTTAATCCTTTCGCACAGTACCAGACCCATGTCATAATTCATAAGTATATATTCAAATAAGATTATTTCTAATCAAAGAAAAAGAAAGGTATATATAGATATAGTGTAAGATTAAATGATGGTAGGATTCTTGCCTTCCATGCAGGAGACCCAAGGAGCTCTGGTGGCATAGTGCATAAGGCACTTGACTGCTAACCAGAAGGCTGGCGGTTCAAACCCACCAGCCACTCCTCAGAAGGAAGGTTGGGCAATCTGCTTGCATAGTGACACCGCCTTGGAAACCCAAGGAAGGGTCACTATTAGTCGAATCCAACTCAACAGCAATGAGTATGGTTTTGGAGTTTTATGCAGGGGACCCGGATTTGGTTCCAGGCCAGTACACCATATGAGAAGCTACCACCTCATCTGTCAGTGGAGGCTTGTATGTGCTGTGATGCTGAGCAGATTTAAATGGTACTTTCAGACTAAGATAAACTAGAAAGAAAGGCCTGGCTACCTACTTCAGAAAACCAGCTAATGGAAACCTATGGATTACAATTGTCTAACAACACAACCAGTCATGGGGATGGCTTATGACTGAGCAGTGTTTTGTTCCATTGTGCATGGGGTTCCCATAAGTCTGGGTGACTCTACAGCAGCTAACAACAACAACAAAGAGGCCAAATGTTGACTAAGACTCTTGCCACTCTCACAACACAAGAATGTTTCCTCAAGGACCTGTGAGCCATCTCTTGGAAATGGAAATGTATCATAGATATGGCCCTATCTCCCAGTTTCCAAGGACAGGCTGAGCGTAACTTCAGCTGTCACCTGAATCCTGACTGTAAAACCTACCTCCACTCATAAAGATATGAGAAAGTTAACAATCTGATCTTGAAAACATAAATGTGTAGGTTGTATTCACTTAGCTATATAAAACAATATAATTTCTGTCTTTGCAATCTCTTTAGCAAATTGCTTCTGATAGCATTCTAGTTTAAAGCTTGCTCAATATTAAATTGTTTTCTTTGTTGTCTTTGAGGAGAAGTTTTCTGGGTTGGGAGCAGATTTTGTTTTTAATTATAATTCTCCAACAATAGATACAAAAATTAATCAAAATTTGCACTCAAAGTGAATTGGACTTTGCCTGATGTTTTTACCAGTATTATCCACAAATATATTCATGAGAATATTAATTAATTTGAGATTCACTATAAATCAGAATTTTCTGGTTCAATCACAAAAACTGGGAACAGGAAAAGGGAAAATTGGGAGAGGGGAAGGGAGAGTCACTGGCTGGGGCACTGAGTTTCTGTTAAGAATGATGAGAAAATTGGGGAAGGACAGTGGTGATGGTTGCACACATGATCAAAGTAATTAATGTGCATGTACTGAATCTTGAATGCAAAAAATATTGAAATGGCAACTGTTTTGTTATATATATTTGTACCACAATTAGAAAGATAGGAAGGAAGGAAGAGAGGGAGGGAGAGAGGAAGAAAGGAAGGATGACCAGGCTTCCAAAGGAATGGGAAGAAGGGGTTGCTCACTTCTTCAGAGAGCCTGAGGGAAATTCTTAGGTCTCCCATTCTAGGGGCCAAGGGTTCTCAGAGGGATGTTTCTACTCCCTGAAGCCTTGTCAGCTGTCAGCAGTTTTACTCATAATTTGCCCAGGACAGTAAAACACAGATACTTGAGAATTGATTTGTTTTATAAATTAGAGCAGATTCATGGTAATCCTTGTAGTCATCATTAGAGCTGTTCACAGCCATTCAGTCTTTTCTGGCCACATGGTAGGACTGCACTCTCCCACCCCTTTGAATGCTAAAAATGGCCATGTGATTTGCTTTGGTGAATAAAATACAAGAGGAAACAACATAGTTACTTCTGGACCAATGCTTTATGAACCAGTATACAATTCCCAGCATTCCCTTTCCTGCCTAGATGACTGAGGATGTCCCTTTTGAGGTAGACTCCATGAGAAAGTCTGAGCAATACAAGATGGATCCTGCTCACAAAGGACTCTGAGAGAGTACTTTACTGAGCAAGTAATTTGATCCACGGGAAAAATTCACCAAACACTTGACTTCATGATAACATCAGTTGAAACACATTAACTAATACAAAAACAATACTACCCATCATTTTTTCTGGCTCCTCTGCACATATTCTTACACATAAACACTAGGTACATAAACACCCACCCCTCACTACTGTGTGCAGACCTCTGCCTGGATGACTCAGTGCTGTCTGTCACAGGAATCTTGGCACCGATCTCTGTAAGCTTTCTGATAAAAGCTAGATATCATCAACCTGGTTTTTTCCTTCTCTTTTTCTAGAATCTAACCTATGCCCCTCATAGCCCCACTTGCACTGCTCCAGTGGGTGCAATATCCCATCAGCCTGATCTCTGAGTAATTGCAATAAGCAGAGTCCTCCCTCAAGCATTAATCCCCAACAGTTTGCCTGCCTAAAGTATGCAGAATAAATTTGGTATGTTTGACCAATGAAATGTAGGGATTATTTGTTACCACAGCATAAACTGGTTCATCTGACCATTATATTTTGATGAGCTAATTTGAGGGAAAGGAGAAAAGGAAGGGTCATGGCTGGCTAGCAGCTAAGAACTATGAAGGTTACCACAGGAATATCATCCATTCTGAGTGCTAGAGGAAGAGGAAGGTTGAGAATCACTATGCCAAGCTGGCTCTGGGGTGAGCTAGATGCTTTTGGAAACACTATTTACCCTCTCAGCTCATTAGAGTATTATTGTTACTGTTACCTGTCATTGAGTCAGCCCCTGACTCATGGTGACTCATGCACAAAGGAATAAAATACTGCCCAGTTCAATGCCATCCACATGATAGGTTGTGAATCAAACCATGTGATCCATAGGGTTTTAATTGGTTAATTTCAGTAGATCATCAGGCCTTTCTTCCTAAATTATCTTAGTCCATAAGCTCCACTGAAACCTGTTCCATACCATCTGCAAGCCTCCACTGACAAACAGGTGGTAATTGTTCTTAAGGTGCCTTGGCCAGAAATCAAACCTGGGTCTCATACATGAAGGCAGGAATTCTACCACTGAATCACAATGCTCCCAGGCTGTTACTATACTGAATATGAGCTGAAGTTCTATTCACTGGTCCTGAAAATGTGCCACATCCACATGATCTGAAGGGTAAGTGCCATTCCCCTCCAAAGACTTATGAGCATTTTCATAAACCATTTTTGGTAACGGTCTTCTAATTGCACTCTAAAAAGAGAATGACTGCCCAGGTGAAACCCCAGGGCACTCTGAGGGAGTATAGTGCCTTCAACAGACCTTCTCCCTTTCAGCTATTTTACCCGTATGATTTCATCTGAATAAAACTGTTCGCACAGTGAGTGCTGTTATATAACATCTACACTGGCATT
Organism: Orycteropus afer afer; assembly: GCF_000298275.1. NCBI lineage: Eukaryota > Metazoa > Chordata > Mammalia > Tubulidentata > Orycteropodidae > Orycteropus > Orycteropus afer. The sequence goes on from NW_006921592.1 coordinate 27,862,103, forward strand.
ATATTCAAGGGATGAAATCTACTATGGAAACCAAAGAGGCTAGCTTCCAAGGGAGCTGAACTTAGCCTAGTACTGAAAAGGAGAAAGGTACAGATGAAAAAGTAACTAATAATCCTTGGTCTAAACAAGGGACTAAAAACATTTATAATAATTATTCTCATTATCATTGCTGCTATTTATCAAGATTGAAGAAGAACTAATGCATTTGAATAATTGTGTTGGTGAAGAAGATTGCATATGGACTGTCAGAAGAACAAAGAAAATTGTCTTGGAAGAAGTACAGCCAGAAGGCTCCTTAGAAATGAGGATGGCAAGACTTGTTCTCACTTACTTTGGAAATGTTGTCAGGAGGGACCAGTCCCTGGAGAAGGACAACGTGCTTGATAAAGTGAAAAAGAGGAAGACTCTCAACAAAGTGGATTGCCACAGTAGCTGCAAAAATGGGTTCAAACAGCAACTATTGTGAGGATGGTACAGGACCAGGCAGTGTTTCATTCTACTGTACATAGAGGGTTGCTATGAGTCAGAACCAATTTGACAGCAGGTAGCGTAGTGCCTAAGGCACTTGACTGCTAACCAGAAGGCTGGCGGTTCAAACCCACCAGCCACTCCTCAGAAGGCAGATGAGGCAATCTACTTCCATAGTGATACTGCCTCAGAAACCCAAGGAGGGGTCGCTATGAGTCGGGTCTGACTCGATGGCACATAATAACAACAATAACAACTGTTTATGACTGGAAACCCAAGGAGGGGTTGCTATGAGTCGGGCCGACTCAACGGCACTTAACAACAACAACAACATGACCATCTAAAGTGATCCCTGGGAGCACAATGCTTAAATACTCAGCTGCTTACTGAAAGGCCAGTGGTTAAAACCCACCAGTGGCTGCCCAATCTTCCTTCAGAGGAGTGGCTGTTGGGTTTGAACTGCCAACCTTCTGGTTAGCAGTCAAGTGCCTTAGGCACTATGCCACCAGAGCTCCCAGAGAGAGGATAGAGAGAGTGGCTACACAGGAAAAAAGACCTGACAATTTGCTCCTGTAAAGATTAAAACCTAAGAAACCCTATGGGGCATGTCATACAGGGTTTCTAGGAGTCAGAATCAACATGATGATACACAACAACAAATGTGCTATTAAGGTCCCTGGGTTTGCACTTGACTAGATGGCATATAACAACAACAGTAACCCAAGGTTGACAATTCAAACTCATCCAGTGCCACAGAAGAAAAGCCTCGTGATATGATTCTAGAAAGATTACAGCTAAGAAAACCCTATGGAACAGTTCTACTTAGTAACACATAGGGTTTCCAGGAGGCAGAATCAACTCAATGGCAATGAGTTTAATGTGTTAAAGGAGTCCCTGGACAGTGGAAATGATTAACATGCTCTGTCGCTAACTGAAAATTTGGAGGTTGAGTCCAACCAGAGGTGCCGTGGAAGAAATGCAGGAGCTACTTCCAAAAAATCAGCCATTGAAAACCCTAGGGAACGGATTTCTACTCTGATACCATGAGGTTGCCATGAGTCAGAATTGACTCAACAGCAATTGGTTTCATTTGATTTAATGTACAATATTTTTTAACCTTTTCATTTTGCTTATTGTCTGTCTCCCTCAACTAGAATGTAAGTTCCACAAAGGCAAGGATTTTTGTTCTTTTATTAACTGGTGGATTCCCGATGTCTTGAATAATGTCAGGGAGATAACAATACGCTTTTGTTAAACTTGGTCATGCACAATTGTGCATGTGTCAACTTCAGTAGGCTACAATTCTCAGTGGTTTGGCAGACATTGGACTGGTTGCTCTTCCATAATGTAACATAATGTAATCATCCCATATTTTGTGTTGTGATATAAGAAGCCAATCAATTGAAAGCCAGTCAGTTGAAAAGTAATCAGTGATCTACACACAATATATTGGGATGTTTTGGCAAAGTTCATTCTCTCTGGATCATGCATCAAACTCCTCATCCTCTGACCTCTGGTTCTTGGAATGTAAACCAGCAGCCTACTATCTGACCTGTCAATTTTGGGATTTGTCAGTTCCCACAGCTCCATGAGCAAACAACCCACCATCTGACCTGCTGATTTTGGGTTTGTCAGCCCCTACAACAATACAAATCAGGAGAAGCCCCCAGCCTGACTCCTGACCCATGGATTTGGGAATTACCAGTCTCTACAATTGTGTGAGCCATTTCTTTGAAATAAATCTCCCTCTCTCTCATACATTATCTATACATTATTATATACAGATAATGTATGAGAGAGAGGGAGATTTATTTCAAGAAATATATATATATATATATACATGGAGCTCTTGTGGTGCAGTGGCTAAGGCATTTGGCTGCTATCCAAAAAGTCAGTGGTTCAAAACCACCAGCCACTCCACAGGAGAAAAATAAGGCACTCTGCTTCTGTAAAGATTTACAGCCTTGCAAACCCTACAAGGCAGTTCTACTCTGTCCTGTAGAGTCACTATGAGTCAGAACAACTCAGTGGCAGTAGGTTTTGGTCATATACATGCATACATACATACACACACACACACACACACATATTTCACACACACACACACATACTGGTTTTGTTCCTCTAGAGATCTCAGCCTAAAACAACAATTATAAACCCTTATTTTTTTTAATTCTCACAATCATCCTATGCAATAGATGCTATTTTAATCTCCATTCTACAATTAGAAAAACTGAGGCAGAGGGTGATTAAATAGCCTGTCCCTGGTTATACAGCTAGTTTGTAAGGAGAACTAGGATAATAACCCAGGCATACTGGCTCCAGAGTCTACTCTTACTTAGTTTGCAATTAGTGATCCAGAATCTTTGGGCCTAAAAGAGTCAATGCAACCTGTTTTACTAAAACCCTTCCAACATTTTCTTTCTTCCTTTCATTCAAGTAGGTTTATTTTCTATTATCATCTTCACTTTGCAGATGAGGAAACTGAGGCACAGATAGGCTGAGAAATTTCTCCAACATCACACAGCTGATAAGGGGTGGAGCTACATTTTAAATACAGGGAATCTGACTTCACATATGCTGTTAACCACCATGCTATACAAGACAAGAGGAATCTGAGTACCTCATTTCAGGTGCAAACTTGGAGTTCTTACTCTTGGGGTGTTACATATTAACAAAAAAGGTAGTACAGTAGTATACACTGGTATGGGATCATATGCCAAACATACAAATATATTTAATATATTTATTAGTATTCTACCATTGGAAATACTGACTATTGACTTCTAAGGCATCACAGAATGCTAAAACAAACCAGCACACAAGAATTCTATAAATCTGCTATTATTTTTTAGTCAGCTGCCTAAGAACTTTTCAAGTGAAAATTTTATTTTTAAATAAAAAAAAAAAAACCTTCAGTAATAAAAGTAAGGAGCTCACTCCCTTTTATAAAGAAAAATTGTATTAACATCTCATAATTTGAGCATCCTTGGGTGGTATAAACAGTTAACACCCTCAGCTGCTGGCTGGGATTCAAGTCCATCCAGAGACACCTTAGAAGAAAGGCCTGATGAGATCTATTTCTGAAAAATCAGCCACTGAAAAAAACCTGAGAAGAGTTCTACTCTGACACACATGAGGCCACCAAGAGTCAGAGTCAACTTGACAGGAACTTGTTTAGTTTTGATTTAATGCACTATATATTCTCAGAAACATTTTGGCCAATTTGGAACCCAGTTTGACTTTCCCAGGAGCACAGGAGGATTCCACTAACTTCAACAGATTTGTCTTTTGGCTGCTCAATTCAATTGCAGCCAGATGGAAAACGGAAAAACGGAGGATGGGGCTGGGCCTATTGTCAAAGACACAAAGAAGTCATTGAGCAGAAACAGTCCACAGTCTTACCCAGCTGCTATAAAAGCACCAAGAATGATGGCAAAGACACTGACAATGATGCTCAATGAATACTGTTTCCTGTTAAAAAAAAAAGAGAGAGAGAAAGGGGGAGGAGAAGAAATTAAAAGTAAGGATTATATTCAAAAGATAAACTGAAAATAGACATTGTTAACATTTTTATAGCCAAAATCTAAGGGATTTATATAGAGAAATGCTTTAGATAGGAAAAGCATTAAAATCATTTGGAAGTAGATTAGTAAATCAAACCAAATTTACTTTTTCCCTTAAGCAGTTTTCTTAATCTCATCCTAAACTGATTTCCCTGTTCTCAGTGGAAAAAACATTAGGCAAAATACAGAAGAGCTCCTACTGGTAGGTCCCGTTGTTTCTTACTTACCTAGAGCATCCAAAGACTTGGATAAATTTCAATGTGAGGGCTTAAAACACTGAGCCATCATCCAAATTTTGTTGTTGCTAAGTAATCTTTACAGCAAAATCAAGAATCATCTTTTCAGATGTCAGCCTGAGTATCCTAATGAGAAGTTATTATACCAAGATTATAAAAATTCATGTAGTCTGATGTCACATTATAATCAATACATGAGAATCAGTTTCTCTGATTTCCTGTACTCCTACATGTGTATATACATGGATAATTTCTTCCTCTGTTTTTTTTTTCCTTCTTCTTCTTTTCTTTCGTATTTTATTTTGTCTAACTATTTATCTAAAATAAAATTGCAATTAAATACCACTCATCAAATTTTCACACAGAATATTCAGGGAAATGAATAAATAGACAAAAACAGTTAATACGGTTATTCATTCATAACATAATTTTCAGTTGTTTTATTATCCTATTTTGTTACATGAATTTTACAATTTTTCTATAATAAATATAAAGTGTGTTTGTAATAAGAAGTAAATATTTAAAAGAAAAAAAAAGAGAAGAGAAAAATCAATTTTAAAAAATCTCAGGCAATCACCTGAACAGGCAACTGTTTCCACATGAAAAAACTATTTGTGCTTAAGTTATTGCAACTAACAATTCAAATCAACTATTTGGAGAGATGACTAGATAGCAAGAGTTCCCCAAGTTAAGTAATGAGAGGAAGAATCAAGGAAAAGCACAAAATCACCCGAGTATGATGGTTTCCAGGAGTAAAGTCAGTGGAATGGTAAACTTCCTGAGCACAGTAAACATCGGCAAGCTGTCAGGGAAAGATTCAAGTGTAACATTAGGCACCAAGTTTTTGAGTTTTTTTGTCCCCATGTTTTACATTTTCAATTAAGTCCATTAATTATCCAAATTAAATATAAAGAATTAACCTTAATTCTGACATAGACCATTAATTAACCATATGAAATAATAAAATAAATGCATAGTAAATAATTTTATATCAGTTTCACTTCTTAGCAATTTAAAACATCATATTACCCAACTGCTGCAAAGATTGTGCTAAAATTAGTACACATGAACATAACTGGTGGCAATGTGAACCAATACAAGTTGGGACTATGTATCACCAGTCATTAAATAGTCTCAATCTTGGGCCTAATTATTCCTTGTTAGAAAATTAATCCTAAGGTAATAATCCAAAAGAAGGGAAAAAACCATGTGTGCAAAAGTAATAACAGCCAGGGCAATTAGGCAAGGGGGAATAAAAAAAAAAAAAAAGAAGGAAGGCATCCAGTTTAGAAAGGAAGAGATAAAATGATCTCTATTTGCAAAAACATCACTCATATAGAAAATTCTAAGGAATCCACAAATATATGTATATCTATATTAGAGCTAATGAACAAGTCCAGCAAAGTTACAGGATAAAAAATCAACATAGAAAATCCATTGTATTTCTAAACATTAGCAGTAAGTAATCTAAAAGTGAAAGTAACAAAACAATCTCATTTATTTTACTAACAAAAATACTTGGAAATAAATTTAACGAAAGTATAAGACTTGTACACAGAAAACAACAAAATATTGTTAAAAAAATTTTTTAAAATACCTAAATAAATGGAAAGGCATCCCATGTTCATGGATCAGAAGACTTATGTTGTTAAGATGGAAACACTTCCCAATTAGATTTACAGATTAAGCACAATGTCTATCAAAATTTTAGCTGGCTTTTTTCCACAAAAGTTAACAAGCTAATGCTAAAAATTCATACGGAAACAAAAGGAATCCTGAAATACAAAACAATCATGAAAAATAATAACATTTCCTGATTTCAAATCTTCCTACAAAGCTAGAATAATCAAGATTATATAGTCTGGAAATAAAAATAGATAGACATAAAATCCTTGGAATAAAATTTAGAATCCAGAAATAAACCCTTACAATCATGGTCAATTGATTTTTCAAGGCTGCCAAGATAATGCCATGGGGAAACAATGGTCTTTTAATATATGATGTTGGAACAACAGCAAAAGTATGTTTGGATCCCTATTTCATACCATATACAAAAAGTTAACTTAAAATGGATCAAACACCTCAATGTTAAAGTTAAAATGGAAGAAAGCATAGGAATCAATCTTCACAATCTTGAGTTAGGCAAAGACTTCTTACATAGAATACTAAAAGCACAAACAACAAAAGAAAAAATAGGTAAATTGTACTTCATCAAAATTTATAACTTTTATGCCTCAAAGGAAACCATCAAGAAAGTGAAAAGTTGTCTATGGACAATTGATCTTTGACAAAGGCCCAAAGCCCATTAAATGGGGAAGGGATAGCCTCTTTAACAAATGGTGCTGGCAAAACTGGATATCCACCTATAGAAAAATGAAACAAGACCCATACCTCACACCATACACAAAAACTAACTCAAGCTGGATCAAAGACTTAAAGATAAAACCCAAAACTATAAAATTCATC
>NW_006921592.1:27869438-27873307 GCF_000298275.1 Orycteropus afer afer
CGAGTCAGCCCCGACTCATAGCGACCCCTCCTTGGGTTTCCGAGGCAGTATCACTACGGAAGTAGGATTGCCCAACCTTCCTTCAGAGGAGTGGCTGGTGGGTTTGAACCGCCAGCCTTCTGGTTAGCAGTCAAGTGCTTTAGCCACTATGCTACCAGAGCTCCAATTAGAGAGATGCAAATCAAAACAACAATGAGATATCATCTCACCTCAGCAATAATAGCAAAGCTCAACAGATCAGATAGTAACAAACGCTGGTGAGGTTGTGGGAGAGATTGGAACTCTTATTCACTGCTGGTGGGATTGTAAAATGGTACAACCATTGTGGCAAATGGTATGGCGTTCCTTAAAAAACTGAAAATAGAAGTACCATTTGACCCAGCAATTCCATTACTAGGAATACATCCTAAAAAGGTGAGAGATAGCAGACGAACAGACATATGTACACCTATGTTCATTGCAGCACAATTCACCATAGCAAAGAGATGGAAACAACCTAAATGCCCTTCAACGGATGAATGGATAACCAAATTATGGGACATGCACACAATGGAATACTATGCCACATTAAAGAAAAAGGGGGGATATGTGAATCATCTCACAACGTGGATGAACCTGGAGGACATTATGCTGAGTGAAATAAGTCAATCACAGAAGGACAACTACTGTATGAGCCTATTACTGTAAAAAGACAGAGAAGGGTTTGCTTGGGAAAGGGAATGCACCTAGTAGGTTACCGGGATGGGTAGGGAAAGGGAGGGATTAATTTAGGGCTAGTTGGGGCTTACATGCTGACATGGGTAGGTGGAGGGATATACGGGAAGGATATATGACCATCATGATAACATTGGGAAATGAGGGACCCCGAACTGTGTACATAAGAGATAGACAACAGATGCTAAAACCAACCAATGTGTCCACAATCCCACACTGCCATTAACACCAAACATGAGGCTATACAGATAAACACATAAACACCTGAGATGATCAGATAGGGATCAGTGCATAGAGGTATACGCTAGATCAAGGACAGACTCAGCTGAGGCTAATCTTGTACAGACACCAGTGATACAAAATACCTGCAGTCCTTACAGAAACAACAGAAGACAGACACAGAGTAATTCCTCACAGACATCCCAACACTATGGGAGAGAGATCCAATAGAGCTACTACCTCAGGACCATAGTACTGGGGGACACCAGACTCAATTGGCATAACAAAATACATAAAAGCATTGCTCCACATCCTACATTGGTGAGTAGCAACTGGGGTCTTAAAAGCTTTCAAGAAGCCATCTAAGATGCAACCAATGGTCTCCTAGAGTTGGAAGTGAAGAAGAACGCACAAAAAAAAGGGGGGGTGCATTTAGAAGCAATCAACCCTAAGACATGATGGCCCTTGAGACCAGAAGAACTGGATGGTGCCTGGCTATCAATGCCAACCACTCAGGAAAGGATCAAATCTGGAGATCCTGGATAGAGTGGGAGGGAAAACGTGGAAAAAAATGCAAAATCTCAATAATGACCAGAATTACTGGTCAGATGAAGTCTGGTGAGACTCTCAATACTATGGCCCTGAAATACATTCAGCGCCTGGAATAAGGCTCACCCCCAGGGGCGGGCTCTCAGCCCAATAGTTAACAACATGTACACGCAGACCACTCAACCCAGGATGCCACACCCACACACTCAATGGTAATACTCCCTTAGAGCAATAGACCATGGGACACCAAAGGCCCAACATTCAAACTGAAGAAATGCAGGACAAACAGGAGTGCATAATTATGAGGGGCACAGGGGGAGTGTCGTATGGTAGGGAGGGGAGGAGATTGGGTTAGGGCTGGACATGGTGAATGGGGAATGAAACTAAATGTATGCATGACTTTGAATGTAAAACAAGCTCTTAAAATAAATAAATAAAAAGTTAAAAAAAAAAAAAGTGAAAAATCCAACAGCCTTCTTTACAGAAATGGAAAAACTAATCTTCAATTTTATGTGGAATGGCAAGGGGCTCCCAAAGAACTAAAGTAATGTTGAAAGAAGAGAACAACGTAGGAAGAATAACACTTTCTGATTTTAAAATATATTGTATAGCTATAATAATGACAATAGTCTGCTATTGGTATAAAAATAGATACACAGACTAATGGAGTAGAACTGAGGGTCCAGAAATAAACCCATGCATCTATGGTCAATTGACTTTTGGCAAGGGTCCTAAGTCCATTCAGTAAATAGTATTGGGAAAATTGGTTTCCACCTGCAGAAAAATGAAACAAGGTCCATGCCTCACACCATACACAAAAGCAAATCCAAAACGGATTAAGAACCGAAATGTGCAAACTAAAACCATAAAATTCTTAGAAGAAAATGCAGGCCAACCTTGTTGGACCTAGCTTTTAACAATGGATTATCTAATATAATAATAGCAAAAGCACAAACAGCAAAAGACGAAATAAATAAATGAGACTTCACAAAAATTTTTAAATGTCACTCATCAAAAGATTTTACCAAAAAAGTGAAAAGACAAGCTACCAACTGGGAAAATATCTTCCAGAATCATATACCCAATAAGAATCTAATAATCAAAATATATCTAAAACTTCAACAACTTACAGCAAAAAGATAAATAACTCACTTGAATAGACATTTCACCAAAGAGGACATGTGAATGGGCACCAAACACATGAAAGATGTGCAACATCATTAGCCATCAGAGAGATGAAATCAAAACGAACATGAAATACCATTTCACTCCCAGGAGGATGGCTAAGAGGAGTGGTGACACAAAAGATTAAGTGCTCAGCTGCTAACTGAAAGGATGGCAGTTTAAACCCACCCAGTGGTCTGCAGGAGCAAAACCTGGCTTTCTGCTTCTATAAAGATTACAGCCAAGAAAACCCTGTGAGGCATTTCCACGCTATCACACAGGTCACTATGAATCAGAAACAACTTGACAGCAATGGATTTGGGGCCTTTTTTGTTCTTGTCTTTTTTAGGGGGGGAGGGGGCAAAGGTGGATAAGATTAAAGAAAAAATAAGAAATGTCGGCGTGGAGGTGGAAAAATTAGAACCATTATCCGTTACCAATGGGAAAGCAAAACGGTATAGGCCTTGCAGAAAACTATGTGGTGCTTCCTCAAAAAGCTAAAAATAGAACTATTGTTGTTGTTATGTGCCATCGAGTCGGCCCTGACTCATAGTGACCCCTCCTTGGGTTTCCGAGGCGGTATCAAAATAGAACTACCATACCAAAAACCAAAATCATGCCATCAAGCCAATTCCCCTCAGCTGTGCACAAAGGCAGGTCTCTCACTGGCCCTTGGCCCCTCAGTCTACCCTCTTCCTTACTCAGGCAAGTGTTACAAAGCTCTGTTAGCTCTGCCAATAAGTACAGGGACTTGTACACCAATGCACCCCACTCTGCCAGTAAGCCTCAACCCAAAGGCACTCAGCTTTCTCATTCCATGGGTCAGGAAGCCCAGCACTCTGTCTTGGTTCTGCTGCCTCACTTCTCTGGTGTCACAGCTCTCTGTCTCCTGGATCAAGGAGGTTCAGCACGGGGGTCTCAGGTCCAAAGGGCACACTCCACTCCTGGCTCTTCTTTCTTGATAATAGTGAGATTCCCCCTTCCCACCTCTGGGAGGGCTCATTTTAAGCCTAGTGGGATGGCAAAACTGGCCAAGCCCTACTTTAGGATTTCATACACCTTATTTGCATGGTCCCACCACCACAAGGGTGCCATGTACCTTATTTACATTATTAGTAAGCTATCCAAACCCGTTGGTGAGTCACAAGCACCTCACATTTTCATAGTCTCACCTAGTTATCTAGGAGCTCTGGTGGTGTAGTGCCTAAGGCATTTGACTGCTA
>NW_006921592.1:27873677-27876794 GCF_000298275.1 Orycteropus afer afer
GTTTCATGATACGTTTGCAGTTAATTGGCCTGATAACATGTTTATTGCTCTTGTTCTACCTTCTTGTTTGGTATGTCGTGCCTGGGGTCTTAAAAGTTTGTAAGTGGCCATACAAGGCACAACAGTTGGTGTGAACAATTGGTGTCACCTGAAGCAACAGAGGTAAAAGGAGAGTGAGGAATAGGAGGAAGAGATAAAATGTGTAGCTAGTTGCCTCCATGAACAACTGCTTCTTTTGTCATGAGACAAAGGGAACTGAATGAAGCCCAGCTACCATTACCAAACATTTTGATCAAAGATTTTTTAGAAGAATTCTAATCAAAAAGGTGAAAATTTAGAACAGAATTTCAAATTCTCACAGACTTCAGACTTTCTGGAGCCATAGAGGCTAGATGAACCCCATACACTATTTCCCTGAGATAATCTTTAAACCTTAAACCAAAAATATCCTCTTAAGTCTTCTAAAAAACAAACAATAGTTTAACATAACTAGCAAAGCATGTCTGCCTTCAGCATTGTGTTCTTTCAAGATCTATCTACATGGAATCAAATTTTACAAGAGCAACTCAAAATATTAGATAGGAAACTTAGAGGGCAGTGAGTTCACGTTAATGGAGGAGGTACAGGAGGAGGAAAAGGAGGGCGAGAATTGTTACACAATTCAAAGAATAATCAATGTCACTGAGTTGTATATGTAAAGACTATTGAATTGGTTTATGTTTTGTGGTGTATATTCTCATCAACAACAACAAAATAAATCATTTAAAGACTCATCTAAGTTATAACATCCTTGATGGAGCCTTTCCTACAAGCCCCCTCCCAACTCTCCTCTGTCCCCTCAAACTGACCACTCCCTGACTCCTTCAGGCCCTCACTCTATCTGATTCTGAATTCCATGATGGCCTAGGTAAACTTTTATGGCACTATTTGTCCATAAGTCTGTCAGCAGCTGTTGTTGTTAATTACTATCTTATCAATTCCAATTCATGAAGATCCCATGTTTGCAGAGTAGAACTGCTCCATAGGGTTTTCAAGGCTACTGCCTTTCAGAAGCACATCAAAAGACTTTACTTAAGAAGTACCTCTGAGTGGATTTGAACCATCAATTTTTTGGTTAGTAGTCCAGTGCTTAATCATTTGTGCCAACCAGGGACTCCTCTTCAGAAGGTATCATGACCACAAACTTTAGGCTGGCCTTTAATGCTGCCCAGGATACAATTCTCCAATTCCTCTCTTCTCATTCTCTCTTAACTATGCCCTAAACAGACTTTCATCCCACTCCATGCCACTGAAACTGCTCTTGTCAAGGTCACCAATGATCTCCACATTGCTAAATCCAATGGCCCATTCTCAGTTCTCACATCACTTGACTTCTCAGAAACATTTGATCATCACGTCCTCTTCCTTGGCTTGTGGGACATCATATTTACTTGGTGTTCCTTTTTCTCACTGGCTGCTCCTTGTTCTCAACTGCCGAAGATTCCTCTTCTTCTCTCAGCCCTCCTAACATTGGAGTGGCCTGAGGCTCAATCCTTCTATCTCCCTTCTTTTCTGTCTACTCTCATTTAGTCTTTTAGGTTTAAATTCAAGCAGTATGTTACTAAACCCACAGCCATCAAGTCACAGTGAACCCCATTGAGTTTCCAAGGTGGTAAATCTTTACAGAAGTAGATTACCCTGTCCTCCTTTCCATGGAGTGGTTGGTGGGTTTGAACCACCAACCTTCTGGTTAGCAGTCAACTGTCTTAGGCACTGCAACACCAGAGCTCCTAGTATGCTGTTGTTGTTGTTGTTATATGCCGTTGAGTTGGACCCGACTCACAGCAACCCCTCCTTGGGTTTCCGAGGCAGTATCACTACGGAAGTAGATTGCCCAACCTTTCTTCCAAGGAGTGGCTGGTGGGCTTGAACTGCCAGCCTTCTGGTTAGTAGTCAAGTGCCTTAGGCACTATGCTACCAGAGCTCCCTAGTTGTTACTGGCTCCCAAATTTATGTCTCTATCTATAGCCACTCTCTGATCTCCAGACTAGAATACCTTGCTTATTCAACATGCCATTTGGATATTTAGTTTAACAGACATCTCAAATTTAACATGTTCAAAATTGAAACTCTGACTTTCACCCCTGAACTGCATTGCCTACATTCTTCCTCACGTCAACAAATGGCAACCCCATTCTTCTACATTTTCAAGCTAAAAACCATGAAGTCCTTTTGTCTCCTCTATTTCTTTATGTCATACTCCACATCTCAGTCATCAGAATATTGTATAGGGCTTTTCTTCAAAATATATCTAGAAGCCAGATCGTAGTCTCTAAATATAATTTAACACTAAAAATAACCAGAGATCCTTGAATCAGACAACCATATGCCAGGAATGACAAATTGAAGAGGAATGGCATAGCATTCATTGTCACAAAAAATGTTTCAAGATCTATCCTGAAGTATAATTCTGTCAGTGATAGGATAATATCTATACACTTACAAGGAAGATCAGTTAATACCACTATTATTCAAATTTATGCACCAACCAGCAAAGACAAAGATGAGGAAATTGAAATTTTTTACAAACTTCTGTAGTTAGTCTGAAATTGACCAAAGATGCAATCAAGATGTGCCATTACCACTGGTGATCGGAATACAAAAGTTGGAAATGAAGAATCACTGGTAGTTGGAAAGTATGGTCTTAATGATAGAAATAACACTGGAAATCACATGATAGAATTTTGCAAGACCAATGACTTATTCATTGCAAATACAATTTTTCAACAACACAAATGGCAGCTATACACATGGACTTCACCAGATGAAGCACACAGGAATCAGATCGACTACAATTGTGGAAAGAGGCAATGGAGAAGCTCAATATCTTCAGCCAAAACAAGGCCAGGAGTTGACTGTGGAACAGACTTCCAACTGCTAATATGCAAGTTCAAGTTGAAGCTTAAGTCAAGAAAAACAGTCCCTGAGAGCCAAAATATGACCTTGATTATGTTGTTGTTGTTGTTGTTATGTGCCATCAAGTCAGACCCGACTCATAGCGACCCCTCCTTGGGTTTCCGAGGCAGTATCACTACGGAAGTAGATTACCCCATCTTCCTTCCAAGAAGTGGCTAGTGG
>NW_006921592.1:27877644-27883501 GCF_000298275.1 Orycteropus afer afer
CCTTTCTTCTGAGGAGTTGTTGGTGGGTTTGAACTGCCAGCCTTCTGGTTAGCAGTCAAATACCTTAGACATTACACCACAAGATTCCCATCAATATCACACACAAATAAAATCTTTCTGAAGATATTTCAAAAATGGTTGCAGCAGTATATTGACAGAGAACTTCCAGAAACGTAAGCTGGATTCAGAAGAGGATGTGGAACAAGAGATATCATTACTGATATCAGATGGATCTTGGCTGAAAGCAAAGAATACAAGAAAGAGGTTTCCTTGTGTTTTATTGACTACTCAAAAGCATTCAATTGTGTGGATCATAACAAATTATGGATAACATTGAGAAGAATGGGACTTCCAGAACACTTAATTGAGCTCATGCAGAACCTATACATAGACCAGGAGGCTGTCGTTCGAACAGAACAAGGGCATACTGCACAGTTTAAAATCAGGAAGAGAGTGGGTCAGGGTTGTATCCTTTCCCCATACTTATTCAATCTATATGCTGAGCAAATAATCCAAAAACCTGGACTATATGAATAAGAACATGGCATCAAGTTTGGAGGAAGACTCATTAACAACCTACGATATGCAGATTACACAACTTTGCTTGATGAAAGTGAGGATGACTTGAAGCACTTACTGATAAAGATTAAAGACTACAGTCTGCAGTATGGATTACACCTCAACTTAAAGAAAACAAAAGTCCTCACAAATGGACCAATAAGCAGCATCATGATAAATGGAGAAAAGACTGAAGTTATCAAAGATTTTATATTACTTACTTGGTTCCACAGTCAGCACCAATGGAAGCAGCCAAGACATCAGATGACATATTGCACTGGGCAAATCTGCTGCAAAAGACCTCTTTCAAGTGCTGAAGAGCAAAGCTGTCTCCTTGAAGACTAAGGTGTCCCTAACCCAAGCCATGGTATTTTCAATTGCCTATTATGCATGTGACAGCTGGACAAAGAATGAGGAAGACTGAAGAAGAGTTGATGCTTTTGAGTTGTGGTGTTGGGAAAGAATGCTGAAAGTATCATGGACTGTCAAAAGAACTAACAAATCTGTCCTAGAGGAAGTGCAGCCAGAATTCTCCTTGGAAGCAAGAATGGCCAGACTCCGTCTTGCCTACTTTGGCCATGTTATCAGAAAGTACAATTCCCTGGAGAAGGATATCATGCAACAGGTTTGGTTTTCTTGATTTAAGCCTAACCCCAAACCTGAGGAGCTCTGGTAGCATAGTGTCTAAGGCACTTGACTACTAACCAGAAGGCTGGTGGTTCAAACACACCAGCCACTCCCTGAAAGGAAGGTTGGGCAATCTACTTCTGTAATGATACCGCCTCGGAAACCCAAGGAGGGGTCGCTATGAGTCAGGGCCAACTTGACGGCACATAACAACAACAACCCCAAACCTGACAGAACATTCCTATTTTTATAAAACTGTGATGAAATAAAAAGTTACACTGAACCATTAACATGGTAATAAATCTTCCTGAATAAACCAGACCTTCCCTACCTTGTTGTGTACAAACCTCATAGTCTATGTTCAGGCTTAAATACAAAGAAAAATATTTATAAGCTTTTCAACATTCCTAAAATCATTAACAAATTAAACTAAAACTTCCACCTTATTTTCTAAACTTTTCCTGAAATATTGTCTTTTATATATAACCCAAGCAGTATGCTGAGAAATTGTACCACTAGAAGCAAATAAATGAAAAACTTCCAATCAATCATTATTCTGTACTCTACCTTAATTTACTTGTGCTTGATAATCCACTTATGTGGTTTCCAACATAGAGGAGAGGCAGAGGAAAGAGCTTCAAGAAAAAAGAAAGAATAATTGGTTATAATGTTAATAATGTATTTTCTTTCACATATAAAAATGGAAACATTAATCCCCCCACACACCCTCTGAGGGCAAGTGTCTTGAGTTCCTTTGCCTGAAATGATTTTGAATTTTCCAGAATCCAACACACATTCACCAGTTTTTCCTTGGGGTCAAAATAGTGATATCAAAAATCATGGTGTTGATATCCAGTGGGGTGGGGTGAGGTTAGGGGGAACTGGATAGAAATGGAAATCTTGATCATGCCTCATTAATAGAATATTCCTCCAAAGGAAGGATACAGACAAGGATCTCTTTGAAGGGGACACCCTGGCTGGTTTGCTGAAGTGAGGGTGGGGGTGTATAGTCCATATGTGAGCTTCAGTGGGCCTACGTAATGGTATGCAAACTTATCTGTATATATATATATATATATATATACACACATATACACTTTTCTGGACAAAAGCAAAGGTTTATATCTTTTCTTAGTATGTCACAAGGTTGAGGATCCTTTCAAAAAAGTTATATATATATCAGTCAATTACTTTGGAGTTATTTTATTTGCTTTAAAGGGGTAGAATGATTAAATATTTAAAAAGGCCAACCAATGAACCAGTAGCACTTGAATTTGGTCTACTGAACCTTGACCTCCTGAATTATTTTCTGATTTTCAGAGAAATATTGTTCAGAATATATTGAAGAAATACATAAAATGTGAGGGGGAAAAAGTATCTTTTCCTAAGGCCACACAATAACTCAGAACTTTTTAACTAATAGTCATAGCTATCAGGGTTAAACCAACATTTCTTTTTCCACTAAAAAGACAGTACACAAACCTAGTCTTATGGGACAACTCAGTCAATTGGCATCACAAAGTTCATGGTTTGCATCTAGAGACGTAAGTAGCATCTAGGGTATTAAAATCTTGCAAGTACCCATACAAGATACAACTATTAGTCTCTACTTATTAGGAGCAAAAGAGAAAGAAGGAAACCAAAGTCTCAGAGAAGAAATTAGTTTACAGGGAAAATAGCCTACTCAAGCCATGGATTCATCTACCATGAGACCAGAAGAACTACATGAGGCCTGATCAGGGTCACAGTAGCGGGATCTTGATAGAATGGAAGAAAAACATGGAACAGAACTCAAATTCTTAAAAAGTCCAGACTTAATGGACCAGTTGAGACTATCACCCTGAGGTACTCTAAACCTTGAATTGAAGCTATCCCCTGAGGTTACCATTTAATGAAATAAGAGACTGACACACAAAATAAAGTAAAAAAAATTACTTATATTCACAATCCTGCAATCATAGTAATAACAATGAGTTATGAGTGGATATATAAATAGCCACTCAAGCTGAACAGGGATGGAAAAGTGAATGGGACTATACCTATGAATATATATAGGTTTAGCAGAAACTATCTCTGCATATGTATTTATATGTGCTACAAATATATCAATGAATATAGTAGAGCATACAGAAGCAAAGTTATGAAAATTTCTTAGTCATAACCAAACACTTTGAGAGTATGAGTCACTGGGCTTGGGGGCTCAGGACCATAGTCTTGGGGGACACTAAAGTCAATTAGCATAACAGTCCACCAAGACAATGTTCTACATCCTACTTTGGTGAGTAGCAACTGGGGTCTTAAAAGGCCTCTCCCCATCTAGAGAAAAGAAGAGTTAAGGAAATCAGACACAAATAAACAATTAGTTGAAAGGACTAATCACCACATGCACCCCAGTCTTCATGACCCTAAAACCAAAAGAACTAGATGGTGCCTGGCTACCACTGCTACCACTGGTTACCACTGCTCTGAAGTTCCAGATATAGTGGGAGAAAAATGTGGAACAAAACTCAAAATCATAAACAGAAGTCTGATAGAGATTGGTGAAACCCCAAAAACTATGGCCCCTAGTCACCCTTCAGGCCTGGAATTGAACTTACACCCATGGCTTCCAGCCGAGCAATGTTGTTATGTTGTTGTTATATTGTTGTTATTTGCCATCAAGTCAGCCCCGACTCATAGCAACCCCTCCTTGGGTTTCCAAGGCAGTATCACTACAGAAATTGTCAATTTTTTATTTTTCTTTGTATGGATGTCTCTGATCGTTGATGCCATGAGCATAATGCTTAATCTGTGTGATGACTAATCCAGTGTTAGAAGTTGGCATTTCTCTAAGCATTGGTGACATAGCAATGTGGGTCCTTATTCTCAAGGAATTGACATTCTGATTTAACCTCCCTAAGTCTTAAGGTTTCTGGGTGGTACAAACAGTTAACATGCTTGGTTGTTAACCAAAAGATAGGGGGTTCAAGTCCACCAGCAGCACTACAAAGAAAGGCCTGGTGACCTGCTTCTAAAAAAATTAGTTATTAAAAACCCTATGGACACCCATGTTCATCACAGCACTATTGACAATAACCAAAAGATGGAAAGAACCTAGGTGCCCATCAACAGAAGAATGGATAACCAAACTATGGTACATACACACAATGGAATACTATGCAACCCTAAAGAATAACGTAGAATCTGCAAAACACCACATAACGTGGATGAACTTGGAGGACATTATGCTGAGTGAAATAAGTCAATCACAAAAGGACAAATATTGTATTAGTCTGTTATTGTAAAAAGTCAAGAAAGGTTTATCTATGGAAGGATATTTTCTTTGTTGGTAACCAGGGGTGGGAGGGGAGGGGAGGGAACACTGTTAGATATGTAGAGACAACTATTGATTTGGGTAAAGAGAAGGGCAATGTACCAAATGTGAATAATCAACACGGTGGCATTGAGGAAGAGGAAGACATAGAGAGGTGCATGGGAGGTACAGACGACAAAGATGAACCCTTTTGCACATACGGTACTACGTTGTCAGTGAAGGCAAACATTGATCTATGGGTGGATACATGGGTGGACAGGCTGAACTATTAGGTGTGTCTATGCAGGGGGGAATGTGCTCAAGACCATGTATAGCGTTGGCAGACAATGCTTCTACAAGTGCATTTATATGTTCTGTAAGAATTCCCAGGTATATAGTAGAGCTGACAAGGGACAAGGTTGTAGTCACTTCTTAGCCACCATCAGCTACCCAGAGGGAGCAAGTAGTTGGACCTTTGGGCTCAGGACCATAGCCGCAGGGGACATCAAGCTCAATTGGCTTGGCATACTACACAGAAACATTGTTCCACATCCTACTTTGGCGAGTAGTGACTGGGATCTTAAAAGCTTACAAGAGGCCATCTAGATAAAACGTTGGGTCTCTCCTCATCCAGAGCAAAGAAAAATGAAGAAAATCAAAGATGCATGGAAACAATTAGTCCAGGTTACTGGTACACCATGCGATCCTCACCCTATATGACCATGAGACCAGAAGAACTAGATGGTACCTGGCTACCCCTGTCAACCACTTGGAGGGGAATCTATGTAGGAGATCCTGGATAGAGTGGGAGAGCGATGTGGAACAAAACTCAAAATCACTACAAAAAAAAGGAGGGGGGACCAGGTTTGCTGGTCTGATAGAGGCTGATAGAACCACTGAGACTATGGCCCCTAGCTGCCCTTCAGGTCTGAAACTGAACCCACACCTGTGGCTTCCAGCCAAAAAAAGACAGGTATATGAGCTGAACATTTACATTAGGTAAATACACTCCTTGGAGAGAACAATCTTGGGAGAATAGAAGGGCTGTGTATACAGTGGGAGACAGCTCAGGGGGCAGGAGTGCATGGGAGAGAAGGACACAGGGAAGAGGTAACTATAGGGAGGAAGGGGGAGGGGAGCTGTTGCATTATGGGAAATTGCAGTCAATGTCATGAGGCAAAGTATATGTGAATTTGCTCTGTAAACTTTCACCAAAATCACAATTATTTATTTATCTGTGTGTTTGTTTGTTTGTTTTAACCCTATGGGGTGCAGTTATACTCTGACACACAAAAGGTCACCATTCAGCTCAATGGCAACTGGTTTCACTGTTTTTTTTTAAGTCATAATGAGCTCTCGTAGCATAGTGGCTAAAGCACT
>NW_006921592.1:27883666-27885078 GCF_000298275.1 Orycteropus afer afer
ATATCTGGTACCTAGCAACTGTTCAATAAAAGTTAGCTACATTCAACATTTCCAGGATTCAATGTAATTTGGAAGGAAGGACAGTTCTCATGTACCTAGTTCCATTATGGGAGAAAAAAAAAAACTATGTATATCAAATTATATTCTTTAGACTACTCAGAGCTTTTCTCAATCCTACTTAAAAATGAGAATTTAAACCAGGGGTCAGCAAATACAGCCTACAGGCCAAATTTGGCCCATCCTATTGTTAAAAATAAAATTTTATTGGAATACATCTATGCTTATTCATTTATAAGCTGCTTTTGAGCTACGATGGCAGAGTTGAATAGTTGTCACAGAGACCATCTGGTCCACAAAATCTAAATACTCTCATCCTTTACAGAGAAAGCTTGCCAATCAAGCTTTGTCATTTCAGAGATACACAGTACTTATTCAATCAAGCACTAACTTTTACTATTATTGTGCTACACAAATGGACAACTTAACGATATAAAATCCTTAAGAAGTTTCTACCCCACAACCCCGCCTCCTAAAAAAGAAGTTTATACCCAGTGCAAGCAAGAACAGTATGGATATACTTTACTATGAATCAATTTGTAATTCCATAGTATTTTCACATCTTCCATCACAGCTATATGTACTTTCATCACATACCTTTGCAGGAATTTTCTTGTCAAAATCAGGAAAGTGAATTATTTTATTTAGCTTGGACAGATATAGTATCATTATGGTGGCTGCCATCTAAGGAAAGGGAGAGAAAGAAACTTGAGCAAAATATCAGGAAGGATTGCTTGAGATGCAAAAATATCATCAGAAGTAAACAAAGTCATCAAAAACAAATATAGCAAATCAAAAATTCATTTTCCAGATTTCAGAAAAAACGTATTTCTTGGAATATTAAAATTGTTTGCTTGCTATATAGATTCCAAAAGAACTTACGGGCAA
This sequence comes from Orycteropus afer afer, assembly GCF_000298275.1. Taxonomy (NCBI): domain Eukaryota; kingdom Metazoa; phylum Chordata; class Mammalia; order Tubulidentata; family Orycteropodidae; genus Orycteropus; species Orycteropus afer. The sequence continues at coordinate 27,884,612 of NW_006921592.1, forward strand.
AAGAAATGTCACATTATCTCAAGGGATTCAGGAAACAGTGACTGAGAAAGATAGAGAATAGTGTCCCAGAGGGTGACCACAGTTGGTGAGGCTGCCCATTGATCCCAGACCTCCTTCCCATAGACAGAGCATAGGCCACAATTCTCATCTGGAACCTTCCCCATAAAGTCTGGGGTGGGGTGGAGACAAACAATAAAAAAAAAAAGGGAAACTCTACACACAAATATAATTATTTTTAAAATTTCTGTTTTGTGAACTGCTTGTTCAGTTTCTTCACCCATCTTTTCTAGGAGAAATAGGCCTTTTTCTTACAAATTTATCAAAGTTTATATAAGTGGTTTTAGAAATTATCTCTTACATTTATAAATGGCTTTATAAATTATTCCTTAGAGAGTGACATCTGTTGCAAACCTTTATTTATTTCATCTATTTTTTTCTCTTTATATTGCCTTTTTTTTTTTTTTTTT
>NW_006921592.1:27892208-27897200 GCF_000298275.1 Orycteropus afer afer
AAAAAAAAAAAAAAAAAACTGGGGCAATACATGGTGGCATTGAGGAAAAGGAAGACATAAAGAGATACATGGGAGGTACAGAAAACAAAGATGAACTCATTTGTACACATAGTACTGCATTGTCAGAGGTGGCAAACATTGATCTATGGGTGGATAGTTGGATGGACAGGCTAATAAATTAGGTATGTCTATGCATGGGGGAGTGTGACCATGATCATGTATAGGGTTGGCAGACAATGTTCCACAAGTTTATTTGTATGTTCTGTAAGAATTTCCAGGCATATAGTAAAGCTGACAAGGGACAAGGTTGTAGTCACTTCTTGGCCACCACCAACTACCCAGAGGGAGCAAGTAGTTGGCCCTGTGGGCTCAGGCCTATGGTCACAGGGGACATCAAGCTACACAAAAACATTGTTCCACATCCTACTTTGGTGAGTAGCGACTGGGATCTTAAAACCTTGCAAGTGGCCATCTAGATGCAATGATGGGTCTCTCCTCATCCAGAGCAAAGAAGAATGAAGAAAATCAAAGACACATGGAAACAATTAGTTAAAGACTGGTACACTATGTGATTCCCAGCCTATAGAACTATGAGACCAGAAGAACTAGATGGTGCCTGGCTGCCACTGTCAACCACTCGGAGGGGAATCTATGTAAGAGATCCTGGATAGAATGGAAGAACAATGTGAAACAAAACTCAAAATTATAAAAGAAAAAAAGGGACCAGGTTTGCTCGTCTGATGGAGCCTGGTGGAACCACTGAGACTATGGCCCCTAGCTGGCCTTCAGGTCTGGAATTGAACCCACTCCTGTGGCTTCCAGCCAAAAAAAGACAGGTATATGAGCTGAACATTTACGTTAGGTAGATACACTCCTTTGAGAGAACAATCTTGGGAGAATAGAAGGGCTGTGTATACACTGGGGGACAGCTCAGGGGGCAGGAGTGCATGGGAGGAAAGGACACAGGGAAGAGGTAACTATGGGGAAGAAGTGGGAGGGGAGCTGTTGCATTGTGGGAAATTGTAGTCAATGTCACGAGGCAAAGTATATGTGAGCTGTTGTAGGCAAAGTGAATTTGCTCTGTAAACTTTCACCAAAATTACAATAAAAATTTTTTAAAATTCACAGCTAAGAAAAAAAACTGGAGCAATATATTTACACTATGAATTAAGAAGTTTCATTCCTACACTTGTCCTTGTCTACAACACTTCTACTTCCTTGTGAGTTACCATTGGGCATCATTTCTTGTATGTCCCTCCACTAAACACATTTTTAAGTCTAATAATTCCATAATACAGAAGACAGATTAAGAGAACAAATTTCAAAGAGGAATCTATTTTTCACTTCAGTCTAGTCAGTACTGTAAAAATGTCTCATTCAAATCTTATCAATCTGGGGTAAACTAGATATATTAGAAATATTCCATATTGTTAATTTGGAATGAAAAAAGTTTAAAATACCATCTTCCTATGCATATTTTATAACTTACTCAAATTACACCTAGGCCAGAAAAATTTAAGAATTCCCTCAACACAATTATAATACTGAACTTTGCTCCTAATGAGTTTACAAACTTAACGCTTAAGATAGATTTAAATAGCTCATGGTCATTCTGAATTTAAATTGTAGTTTGTATTTATATCTTACTTCACAAATACGTACTTAAAGAACTATACTAATGCTTATTTAAAATATTCTACAATTCAGTCTTTTAAAATTAGGTCTAATTGGCCTCTTCCACTCAGAAATTATAAGTCAGAAAGGCTTTATTTTAACTGAGTATAAGCCAGTGAGTTGAAATGAATTTATTTATCTTCGTGATTACAAATGGTATATTATCACATATTCACTGTGAACTTTTAAAATGCTTTCTTCTGTATATTTTTATTGAAACACAAAGATAATATATTTTTTGCTATGAGATTTTTTTCCTAAAAGGATGGCACAAAAAATTACTTAATAGCAAAATATTTAACCAGAGTCATGGTTTATTTTTAAATAAGTTGAAAATACTTCTTCCAGGCAACTAAGTCCTTCACACTACTCCCCAGTTCAGTTTTCATAACCAATGAGCAAAAGGATAAATAAAAAGAGCTAAGTTTGAAGTACATTACTTTAAGTCAAATACCTCACTCATTTTACTACTTGAGTGTAATAGCCAAAGGCCACAGGAAAAAAAAACAGTACACCCATTTCTCACTTATAGACATGATTAGGCTCCAAAGACCACGTCGTTACATGAAAATTGATGTTATGCAAAAATGGAGAATGACTGCATAAGATTACAAATCAGAGGATGACTACATTATTAAGTAACTGCCAAATCACATCGTTACATAACTGCCAAATCATTGAGAATCATGTCCTCACCAAGTTGACACCTAACCTTAACATCATAGCCAGTGTCTTCCCTCACATTTCAGCATTCTTGACTGCCAAATAGACATCATTAATGAGCAAAATAGTCAGATAGTTGATTTATTACTGTTGTCATAAATGAAAAACATCGGATTATGACACAGTTGTTAAGTGAGGAGTAGGTGTAGTTTGTATTAGAACCAGAAGGCTAAATTCATTACAACAGTGGGAATAACTTACTGTGTTTAAATAAAATTTTAAATTAAATATTTGGAATCCCTATATAAAAACCTTCAGAATATATTAATTTTTCACATTGAATCATATTTTAATTTTTTTTTACCAAGATGACTACATTTTATTATTTTTATGTAATTCCCAGAATATAGCATTATTGAAGGATCAGAATACTTAACAGACTTTTTTACAATGACAATGTAAAATCAGAGCCCTAAAATATCACACAAATTCTTCCTAGTGATATATTCAACCTATTCTATAGTAAGATTTCCACCTCTTTATTATTTCTTAAAGTTAGCATTCTCAAACCATGGACCCTGTAGCTAAAAGAGCATATGAAAAATGACAGCCTTTTCCAAATTCACAAATAAATTTTAGTTAACAAAAATTTTCTCAATTTTAAGTTTTTCTTCTAAAACTGTAAGCAAAAACAAAACAAACATTCTGACACCTATTACTGCTTATCTTCTATAAATCAGCAACATATGACAAAAAGAATAAAGAAGTCACAAATTAATATTAATGGAAAATTTCAGAAACAGTCAAAAGGTCTTAGCTTGAAAGCATATCCAAGCTCACTCTTGTACTTGAGAGCAAAAATTACAAACTACAGAAGGCAAACTGCAAAGATGTTTTTGTTTGGCACATGTGTTAGACTGGGTTCTCTAGAGAAACAAAACCAGTAAAGCTTATATAAAGAAAGAAAGAGAAATTTTTCTTAGGAAAATGGCTCACACACTTATAGAAGCTGACAAGTCCCAAGTCTTTGGATCAAACATCAAGCTGGAGGGTTTCCTGACTCACACAGCTGCAGGGGCTAAGGAGCTCAAGGTTGGCAGGCAGTATACTGGCTGTTGACTCCAACTAATGATGAATCCAAGATCTCCAGGCCGAATGGTGGATTGTTCACTCACAGACAGCTGTAGGCAGCACAACAGAATCCCAATCCACAAAAGAGTGTCTCTTTTCCCAGGATGTCCATAAATATACCGAAAGCAGACCACGCCCCTAGGGAAACTCCCTTTCAACAGATGGGCTGCTCAAAACATATACATCTGATCCCATCATTGGAACAACCCACATCACAATTGTTTAAACCACACAGAATTGTGGTCTAGGCAAATTGACACAGAGCTCCAACTACCACAGTCCACCCTTTGCCAACTTGGCAATTGAACACATCTTCCTAACCATATATAATCTCAAAATAAGAAAAATTATAAAGTCATATTTGCACCTAACATAATACGCTACACATGTACGACTGAAATGCACTAACCTTATTTACATTTCACAATTCATAACAAAAGGAAACAAAAATATTTGATGCACATATACAATGAAGAAATATAACAATCACAGTCCTTGTTTCTGCAACTGGTCAAGTGGTTATAGCTGAACTACCTTCTTCCACCACCCATTCTGCACCCATTCTGCATTTCCCTTGCCCTCAGCAAGCACTTCAGCTGGTCATGGTTCCCTGTTTCATGGGGTGACCCAAACCTTCATTCCTGAAGGATCTGGGCCATTAGCAGTCATATGAGAATTGGGTTGCTGTAATTTTCCATTGACTTTAATCACAGGGCATGGTAGTAGTCCTAAAGAATCCCCTGTATTCCAGACATATTCTTCTTTACCTCCATTATGTAATGTCAATCCAGTTTCCCCTTGGTAATCAGGATCTATCACACCAGATAGTACAGTAATGCCCTTCTTTGTCTGTTGATCCAGAGGCATGAGGAAGCCAAAATGGCCGGGTGGCATTATTAATTTCCTGTTCAACACAATCAGTATTGTGTCTCCAGGTGGGAGTGTTCCTCCTTTTGGATCTCCAGACCCGCAGAGCATAGGGTAGCAGGGACAGGAAGCAAAAATTTTTTGAGTGGGTCACTAGAGGTAATAGTGAGTGGTACTACTCCCAGTTCCACCCTTTGGTTCTTGGACCCATAAATCTTGGCTATTGGAGACACAGAACCATATATTGGATGCTGATTTAGAGCATATACAGCCTCCTGGAGAACATTGCCCCAACCCTTCAAGATATTGCAACCTAACTGGCACCGTAATTGTGTTTTCAGGAGGCCATTTCATTGTTCTATCAAGCCAGCTGCTTCAGAATGATGGGGAACATGGTGAGACCAGTGAATTCCATTGCCACACTTCATTTGCTGTGAAGTGAGTCCCTTGATCTGAAGTAATACTGTGTGGGATACCATAACAGTGGATAAGGCATTCTGTAAGTCCATAGATGGTTGTTTTGAAAGAAACACTGCATGCAGGGAAGGTGAATCCATATCCAGAATAAGTATCTATTCCAATAAGAACAAAATGCTGTCCTTTCCATAATGGAAGTGGTCCAATGTAATCAATCTGCCACCAGGTTGCTGGCTGATC
>NW_006921592.1:27898579-27899174 GCF_000298275.1 Orycteropus afer afer
ATGTCTCAATAATAAGTTTAGAGTCATCAATACTTCCTCCTTACTAGGTCCAATCAGCACAATGTCATCAATATAATGGACCAGTGTGATAACTTGTGAAAGGGAAAAGTGATCAAGATCCCTATGGACTAAATTATGACATAGTGCTGGGGAGTTTATATACCCCTGAGGAAGTACTGTAAAAGTATACTGTGGGCCTTGCCAGCTGAAGGCAAATTGCTTCTGATGGTCCTTTGAAATTGGTATCCAGTAAAAGGCATTGGCCAGATCAATAGCTCCATACCAAGTACCAGGAGATGCACTAATTTGCTCAAGCCATGAAACCACATCAGGAACAGCAGCTGTGATTGAGGTCACCACCTGATTAAGTTTATAATAATCTACTGTCATTCTCCAAGATCCATCTGTTTTTTAGCACAGGCCAAATAGGTGAATTAAATGAGGATGTAGTGGGAATCACCACCCCTGCATCCTTCAAATCCTTGATGGTGGCAGTAATCTCTGCAACCCCTCCAGGGATGTGGTATTGCTTGTGATTTACTATTTTTGTAGGTAGAGGCAGTTCTAATGGCTTCCACTTGGCTTTTCCTACCAT
>NW_006921592.1:27901350-27902414 GCF_000298275.1 Orycteropus afer afer
TAGGCTTGCCATGTATTTCACTACTAGGAACACCATGCACAAGTAGCCAATGACATAATTCCACATGAGTCAGACTACACTGATTACTGTTCTGACTCTGCTGTCCATTACGGTACATTGCCTTTGTCGATTAACTACTGCCTCTTGGCCCCTACTACCACGGGGTCCAATCAGCCCCATCGTAATAAGTGTCTTAGTTCAATTAGGGCAGTTCCCACTGTCAAATCAGGTTTACAGAAAATAGCAATCACAGCAGTCTTCAAGGATGCTGGAGCTCCCTTCACAAATTTATTCCTCACAGTACTGGTGAAAGGTATGTCTTCTGAACTCTCCATTTCTGGCTCCAGGGGTCTAATCTGATAAATCCATTCTAACAGGCCAATTTCCCTAAGCCTCTGGATACCTTCTTCTACTTTATACCAAGGCAGGTCTGTACTTCAACTTGACTTAAGGTAGGCCACTGCATAAATCATACTTCAGTAAGCCAATCAAATAAACTATTAGATCCTTTCCTAACCTCTCGAGTTGAAACATTGAATGAAGAATCTGTACTTAGTGGGCCTAAATCAATAAATTCAGACTAATCCAATGTTACTTTCCTTGCACCATTATCCCACATCCTCAGTAGCCATTCCCATACATACTCTCCAGGTTTCTGTCTGTACCTGTTAGCAAAATCAAGTAGATCTTTTCAGGTGTAGTGTACCACCAGCTCAGTCATACTTTGTATTTCAACTTTTGGGGCTCACTTGGATTTAACTTTAGTTATAGGTCTAGCAGCAACAATGGGTGGTTGGGGCAGTTCCTGAGAACATGCAGCAATGTCTTCCATGGCCTCTGCCTCAGGCAATGACCCAGCAGGAACAATTGGGTTAATCCTGTCAAACTGAGGTGGAGGGGATAATGGTTTTGTAGTAATCCCTTCAAATGGGAGGGATTCAACAGAATTCACAGGCTCCATATCCTGATGTTCCTGACTATCTGCCCATATGTCCCCATTCCATGTTTCAGGATCCCATTTTTTCCCAATCAATGCCCTCACTTTAACTTCAGACACCATTCTG
>NW_006921592.1:27902739-27927364 GCF_000298275.1 Orycteropus afer afer
TTAGGAAGTCCATCCTTATGATTTTGTCTCTCTAGAACCACTCTCAGTACCAAATGTGTTAGACTGGGTTCTCTAGAGAAACAAAACCAGTAAAGCTTATATAGAGAGAGAAAGAAAAATTTATCTTAGGAAAATGGCTCACACACTTATAGAAGCTGGCAAGTCCCAAGTTCTTGGATCAAACGTCAAGCTGGAGGCTTCTCCTGACTCATGCAGCTGCAGGAGCTGAGAAGCTCAAGGTTGGCAGGCAGTATACTGGCCATTGACTCCAATGAATGACAAATCGAAGATCTCCAGGCCAAATGGTGGATTGTTCACTCATGGACAGTTGTAGGCAGCACAACAGAATCCTGATCCACAGAAGAGTGTCTCTTTTCCCAGGATGTCCATAAATATACAGGAAGCAGGCCACACCCCTAGGGAAACTCCCTTTCAACAGATTGGCTGCTCAAAACATACACATCTGATCCACCATTGGAATAACCCACATCACAATTGCTTACACCACACAGAATTGTGGTCCTGCCAAGTTGACATACACCTCCAACTATCACAGCACATGAAGAGTTTTATAAAAATTTGAATTGGTTGCCAGCATTTACAAATTAGGAGATGTGATATAAAATTTCAGATGTTCTCCTTGTCTTGAAAAAAATTAGAAGTTCTGAAAGTAAGGTCATAGTGGGTCCTCACCTTATCTCGACATCCCTTTTCCTATCAGGCAACAATGGCTTAGAGTAAATGTCAACCACACCCTTCAAGTGGAGCAAGTGTTCTCCCCTGTCCCACTCCACCAAAAACCAAACTCATTACTATCTAATCAATACTGACTCATAGTGACCCCACTGGGATTCCAAGGTGGTGAATCTTTATAGAAGTAGATTGCCCCATCTTCCTTCCACAGAGTGGTTGATGAGTTTGAACTGCCAACCCTTTGGTTAGCAGTCAAATGCCTTAGGCACTGGGCCACCAGAGCTCCTCTGTCCCAACTCTAGCTCACTCCCCCAATTCATGTATTTGATATCACACAGGTTTTGGAGGCTTGGAGGCTTGTGGCCTGTTGTTTTAGAGCAATTAAATAAAATTGTTGCTATTATCTGCCATGGAGTTGGCTCCTGAGTCAGGCAACCCCATGCACACTGGGATCAGACCATCGTGGTCTACAGGCTTTTCACTGGCTGATTTCCTGAAGTAGACAGCCAGGTCTCTCTTTCTAGTCTGTCTTAGTCTGGAAACTTCACTAAAACCCAGTCTGCATCATAGCAACACACAAGCTTCCCCTGACAGATGGGTCGTGGGTGCACTTGATGGGCATTGGCTGAAAATTGAGCCAAAATGTCCTGCATAGAGGGCAAGAATTCTACTACTGAACTACCCCTGCTCTCTAAATCCAATTAAAGAACTTAAATTTAAAATTAGTTCCCTCCCTGCTATACACACACACACACACACACACACACTGTTATGGATCAATTTGTGTCCCCCTCCAAAACTTTTGTTCAAATCCTAAACTTTACCATGTTGTTGTTGTTGTTATGTGCCGTCGAGTTGGACCGGACTCACAGTGACCCCTCCTTGGGTTTCCGAGGCAGCATCACTACGGAAGTAGATTGCCCCATCTTCCTTCCGAGGAGTGGCTGGTGGGTTTGAACCACCAGCCTTCTGGTTAGCAGTCAAGTGCCTTAGGCACTATGCTACCAGAGCTCCTAAACTTTACTCTAGTGGAAGTAATCTAGTTTGGAAATAGGGTTTTCGTTGCTTTATTAATTAGGTCATATCAATGTAGGATGTATTCCAAACGTAATCACTTCTGGGTTATAAAAAGAGCAGATCAGACAGAGATGGGGGCACATACTGGGAAGACAAATGACATGTGAGGATTGTCATGTAACCAAAGAACAACCAGGGCAACAAAGAAGGAATTAAAACAGCAAGACTCTACGTTGGGCATTTTAGCCTCCAGAGCTGTGAGAAAATAAGGTTTGATTCTTCAAAGCTACCTGTGATATTTCTGTTACAGTACAACTAGGAAACTAAGACACCCACAAATATAATTGTTCCCAAATTGAAGGATGAAATAAAAAGTGTCAATATTTTATGTTTTATGCTGTTCCACAAAGAGTATCATGATCTTCAGGTCCTCTGTCATCTGATTAAATTTATAAACCACAGTCTTAAATAAAAGTACTTAAACTTTCATCATGTACACTGACCATTGTCTAGGAGTTTTATATTTTTCACTTACCTGCCCAATTCCAAGGACAATTGGCGATGGGAAACTACAAAGAACAAAGAAAAGCAAATAATTTTAGTAACTTATAAAAATTTGAAAACAGTCTATAATACATAATTGCATGAGTTATTGGAAGGTCTTGGACTTTTTTTTCAGTCTTAGACAATGAAAATTTAACATCAAACTTGTTCCTTTTCCATTTGCTCATTTCTTTTTTATTTTGTAAAGTTATCATTGCTAAATTCAGCAATTTTCTATTTCCCCATAAGGCAGAATATGGATTGGCTACATAAAAACAACTCCCCACCCCTTTCTCTCCTGCTCCCTCCCTCTAAAGATGAAGGAAAGTTGAATGTTTCCCTTTCCAGCCCCTCTTGGGGCTATGGAGTGGTCATGTGACCCACTTCAACCCCATGAGACAAAAGGAAGGGTCTTCAGGTGGAGAAGAAAGTTCAGAATAGATACCTGGCCTCCAGACAGAAGGAGGAGGTATGGAGACAAAACTTTCCTCTTTCTCATGGCTTGAGCACAGCCATGATGCCTGGAGTTGCCAGCCGAAGGCATCTTGCTCCCATGAGGTAACAAATAAGAAAGAGTAGTAATCAAAAGAGCAAGATCTCTGTTTAGTGACCAGCTAAAACAGCTTGTGCAGGCCTTTTGTCATTTGATAAAAATAAACTCCTTGTGGTTTAGGCACTGTTTTATGTAAATGGGGCATAGATGGCCTCTATGCATTCATCTCACATTGTTCACTTCTTTAGAGAAAGCTAAGGATTATTAGCCCAAAAACACCTACTGATGCCAAACCAAAATTTGTGCATGTTCAGTTGTTTTTTGGTTTTGTCGTGTTTTTTAACTTTTTACTGTGATTTGGGTGCAGTTTTACAAAGCAGATTCGTTTAACGTTCAACAGTTCATATACATGATATTTTGTGATACTGGTTACAATCCCCACAGTGTAACAGCTCTCCTCCCACTTCCTCCCTGTGGTTACCCTGCATCCTTCTTACCTATGCATTCCTGCCTGCCTTGCTTTCTCCCTGTGCAAATGCTGCCCTTCTGTATTGTTCTAAGGAGTACATCCTGCTGGTGTAGTTGTTCAGCTTGCAGGCCTGTCTATTGTTTGGCTGAGAGTTGAGCCAGCCAAGTGAATGAATTCAAGGTCCGAAGAATGACTCAGGGCCATAGTCTCAGAAGTTTCACCAGTCTCTATCCCACCAGTAATCCTGGTCTTTTTTTATATTTTTGAATTTTGTTCCACATTTTTTCTCCCACTCTATCCAGGATCTCCAATTTTGATCCCTTTCCAAGTGGTTGGCTTGGTAGCCAGATAACATCTAATTCTTATGGCACATTCAATTGTTTTCAAAATAGGCCAAACAAGCAGATTTTTGTCCATTTAGAGCCTGCTTTACAAATCTCATGAAACTGCACCCAACCTCTGCTAGCCACAGCCGTAGTTATAAGGACCCTAAAGTGCTGCTGCCTTCAGAGCAATCTGACACAGAGAAGACATCATGCAAGGTATACAAAACCTTCTCTCATATCTTCTCCTCTTTCCTGGGGTTTTTCATGCCATCTTCCCCTTCTAGTGGTTCCCTATTACTGCTTGCCTCTGGAAGAACTCCTGTTCTGGGGGACTACCCCCTGCATGGGGCTGTCAATGTTTTTGCCCCCAATAAATAGTTCCTTGTGCAACGCTATCTCGTGATTATACCTTCTCTCTTCATCAGCCATGAATTCCCTCAAACTCACTATGCTTTGTGAATCCTGATTTCTGTTGCTTGTAGCCGAAGGCATTTCCAAAACATTCCTTTTCACTTAATTGCATCTGTAGAAAAAACTTTGAATAATATCACCCTGAAAAGGGAACATTCAACCAAAAATTTGCTTCAGAATGATAAACATGGATATCTGACCCCTTCCTTACACTTGTTTTTAGTTGCCGTCGAATCAGCTCCAACATATAGTGACACTATGAACAGCAGAACAAAACACTGCCCAGTCCTGCTCCATCTTCAGTCATTGCTATGTTTGAGCCCATTGTTGTAACCACGTGTCAATCCATCTTGTTGAGGTTCTTCCTTTTTTTCATTGGTCCTCTACTTTACCAAGCACGAAGTCCTCCTCCAGAGACTGGTTCCTTCTGATAATATGTTCAAAGTATTTGAGACAAAATCTCACCATCCTCACTTCTAAGGAGCATTACAGCTGTATTTCTTCCGAGACAGATTTGTTCATTCTTCTGGCAGTCCATGGTATATACTCAATATTCTTCACCAACATCATAATTCAGATGCACGAATTCTTCTTTGGTCTTCCTTAATCATTGTCCACCTTTCTCATGCATATGAAGCAATGGAAAATACCATAGTTTAGGTCAGGCATAGTTTAGTCCACAAAGTGACATCTTTAACATTTTGAGAGGTCTTTTGCAGCAGATTTGCCCACTGCATTATGTCATTTGATTTCCTGACTGATGATTTCATGGGCATTGACTGTAAATCAAAGTAAAATGAAATCCTTGACTACTTTAATCTTTTCTCCATTTGTCATGATGTTGCTTATTGGTCCAGTTGTGAAGATTTTTGTTTATGTTGAGGTGTAATCCCTATTGAAGGCTATAGTCTTTGATCTTCATTTGTAAGTGCTTCAGTTCCTCTTCACTTCCAGGAAGCAATATTGCACCATCTGCATATTGCAGGTTGTTAATGAGTCTTCCTTCTACCCTGATGCTGTGTTCTTTTTCATATAATCCAGCTTCTTGGATTATCTATTCAGCATACAGATTGAACAAGTATAATGAAAGGCTACAACCCTGATGCACACCTTTCCTGATTTTAAACCATGCAGTACCAACTTGTTCTGTTCAAATAGCTGCCTCTTGGTCTATGTATCGGTTCCCTATGAGCACAATTAAGTGTTCTGGAATTCCCATTCTCTGAAATGTTATCCATAATTTGTTATAATCCACATAATCATATACCTTTAAATAGTCAATAAAAAACAGGTAAACATCTTTTCTGGTGTTCTCTGCTGTCAGCCAAGATCCATCTGACATCAACAATGATATCACATTTTCCACAACCTCTTCTTAATCCAGCTTGAATTTTGAGCAATGTGTTACTATGATGTTGAACAGGTTTCAGTGGATTTTCCAGACTAAGATGGGTTAGGAAGAAAGGCCTGGTGATCTACTTCAGAAAACCAGCCAATGGAAACCCTATGGATCAAAACAATCCAATCCCCAACTGATTATGGGGACGGCACAGAACCAGGCAGCATTTCGTTCCACTGTGCATGGGGCACCATGAGTCAGGGACCAACCCAACAGCAGTTAACAACAACAATAAATTATAAAACAAGATATGAAGTGGAAAAAAATGAGGGGCAGTTTACAAGTGTCCTCATCTTCCATGGCAGGGCAGCCATATATACCACCAGAAATGGAAAAATGGGTTTAAAAAATAAATGTAATAATTTCCACTTCTCAAAGGTTCTCATAATCTTTTAATCTGACAGGAATCTTTAAGAAACATTAACTCTTGTAATGAAGAAATACGTATTTGAAAGCAAACAATTATTTCATTTGAACTCCAATTTCTCTTTCTTCCATTTAGTTCAGTTAAAATTAAATTTTATAGATACATGCAACTTGCCATCCTCACCTTAAATAAATCTTCAAACTCAGCAAATGGGCCTAACGGTGGGACAATCGATAATATGACACAATATAACCTTCACAGGGTCAGCTATGAAGTAATCTTGCCAAAATGTTCAATCTGGATAGAATCAAGCCTTAAGACCTAACTTTCAGTTAGGAGACAGAGAAAATATAAGTTAGGCGAGACTACAAAGAATAAATCAGAAAAATCCAAAATGTAGGACATTTTACAAAACAACTAACCCAGACTTTTCAAAAAGTCAGTATCACGGGTTGGGAGTGAAACAGAGGGACTATTCTAGATTAACGTAAACTAAAAAGACATAACTTTCGCATGAATCTTGATCAAATCCTGAATTAAAATGTTAAAAAACAGAAAAATATCTTGAGGACAATTGGGATAATTATGAATTCTTCATTAAATAATTTTAGAAAATTTTTGTTAAGTTTCTAAGACAACAATGGTGCCATTAGGAGAATATCTACAATTGAGGAGATGCCACTCCTTGGAAGGAAGATGGGCAATCTACTTCCATAGTGATACTGCCTCAGAAACCCAAGGAGGGTTCGCTATGAGTCGGGTCTGACTCAACGGTACATAACAACAACATGTTGAAATATTTCAAAGTGCAGTATCATCAAGTTTAGTTACTTTTAATGGTTAAGAAAAAAACAAAGCAAATATAGCAAAACGTTTAAAATCATTGCATCTCAATGGTGTGTATATGGGTGCTTACTTACTATACTTTCCATTTACCTCCATATTTTAAACTTTTTATAATAAAAAGTTGAGAAGGGAATCCTAAAGTATCCTCAAAATAATTTTTAAGTAATTAAATACAAGACCCCTTCTTTTACCTCATAATTTTTAATTAAGAAAATGATTTATAAATAGATGAGTAAATAAATAGCATCTATAGTATGGATCCACATTGTTGAAAATTTGTGCTCATACTACTTAACCAGTTGAAGAAATGAAATCTTGATACATGCTACAATATGGATGAAGCTTGAAAACATTATGCTGAGTGAAATAAGTCAATCACACAAGGACAAATATTATATTACCTCATTTATATAAAAAGACAAGGAAAGGTAAATGTGTAGAGACCAAAGTTTATTAGCAATTACAAGGGTGGAGGGAGGGGATAGGGGTATTTCTTATGGAATACTGAATTTCAGTTTACTGTGATGGAAAAATCAAATTGATTAAAGGTAAGATTGAAAAGACGATTATTGTTAAGTGCTGTCACTAAGTTGTACACCTGTAAAAACTTGAAATGGCAAAAGCTGTGTGATAGATGTATTTACAATAATGACCAAAAAACAAACAAACAAAAAAGTAGCTGCTGAGAATGCTTATGCACAATTCATGGGACTTTGTTCCTGGGTTTGGAGATTTCATGGGAAATCCCAGGTAATTGGCCTAATAACATGTTTAGTGCTTCTGTTCTATCACCTAGCTCATTGAGCAGTGCCTGAGGTCTTAAAAGCTTGCAAGCAGCCACCCAAGGCATGGTAATTGGTCTCTATTCACCTGAAGCAATAGAGGAAGACAGAGAATCAGGGATAGGAGGAGGATATGGAATATGTGGGCCTCCATGAACAATTGCCTTCTCTGCCATGAGATCAGAAGAACTGATTACCATTACTGAACATTACTATAATTACTGAGCATTTTGATCAAAGATTCTGTAGGAGAATCCTGATCAAAAAAGGGAAGATGCAGAACAGAATTTCAGACTCTCATGGAATCCAGATTTTCTGGAGCAATGGAAGCTGGATGAATCCCTGACTTGCTCTGAGATAATCTTTAAATCTTAAACCAAAAATATCTCCTGAAGCCTTCTTAAACCAAACAGTAGTTTAGCTTAATTAGTAATGGATGTCTGCCTTGAGCACTGTGCTTATTTTAGAACTATCTTGTTATGTGCCGTCGAGTGGCACCCAACTCATAGCGACTCCTCCTTGAGTTACGAAGGCAGTGTCACTACAGAAGTAGGATTGCTCAACCTTCCTTCTGAGGAGTGGCTGGTAGGTTTGAACCACCAGCCTTCTGGTGAGCAGTCAAGTGTCTTAGGCACTATGCTACCAGAGCTCCTAAACATCGAATAGGATACTTAAAACAAAACTCACTGCTATCAAGTCAATTTGGACTCATAGCAACACCTCCTTGGGTTTCCTAGGCAGTATCACTTCGGAAGTAGATCGCCCAACCTTCCTTCTGAGGAGTGGCTGGTGGGTTTGAATTGCCAGCCTTCTGGTTAGCAGTCAAATGCCTTAGGCACTATGCCACCAGAGCTCCCAAGAGGCACTGAATTTACGTTAATGGGAGAGAAACAACTCAGAAAAGAAGGGTGAGAACAGTTGCACAACTCGAAGAATATAATCAATGTCACTGAATTGCACATACAGAAACTGACAAATTAGTGTATGTTTTACAGTGTATACTCTCAACAACAAAAACAAAAGTAAAATAAATTATGTAAATAAATTTAAAAATTTAATTTGTAATTAAAATGTAATTCAGTATATATATTTATGTCTTCATCATCTCTGTATCTTAAGTACCTGCACGGTACAAAGAGTTCTTGGGTTTGGCCGCTCACTGAAAGACTGGAAGTTCAAGTACACCTCCACACACTGAAGAAGAAAGGCCTGGCAATCTACTTCTGAAAAATCACCCCTTGAGAACCTTATGGAGCACAGTTCTACCCTGACACACATGGGAATACCATGAGTCAGAGTCAACTCAACAGAAACTGGTTAGTTGATTTATCTCTATATATCCATCTAGCTACATAAAAAGATGTTTGAAATCATTAGTTACTATGAGTTTCAATCATTTTTAGAATATTATCTTATTGTTTGGATACTTTAAAATGATCTCAAAGGAATGATCTTTCTTAAAAAAAAAAGACAAAAGTAAGATATTAATTCTAGGTAGTGGAAATGTGGATTCTTCTTTTTTCTTTGTACATTTTATCATTCAAATTGTCCTGTATTTTTTAAATAAATGTCTGTCAGAGTGAATGTAAGGGTGAGAAGATATGTGTACACACTCTTTCAAGAGTCTGACTCTGAAAGGAGCAGAGAAATATGGGATACATGTGGGATAAAAAAGATTTTGTTTGTTTAAGAAGCCCAAGCATGTTTCAAGCGGATAAGAATGACTCGGTAGAGAGGGTGCTGAGGCAGAATGGAGGAGATAATGGAGTGAGCTGAGAGGAGTGGAGAGCCCCAAACGTAAGTGGAGAGTTTGACCATCTACAGGGAAAATAAACACTCCCTTGATAGTAGTGAGTTTGGTTTTTTTGGTTTCATTCCAAGAGGAAGGAGATAAGGGTGGGGCTCATTTTATGGTTTCTACAACAAGTAATGTCCATTAAAGCATTCAAGATACCAGAACAGCAGTCAAGAAATCAAACAACATACTACATTGGGCAAATCTGGGGCAAAAGACCTCTTTACAGCTTAAAAAGCAGAGAAGTCACTTTGATGACTAAGGCATGTCTGACTCAAGACATGGTCTTTTCAGTGATCTTGTACATACTCGAAATCTGGACAATGAAGAGACAGTATCGATGCATTCCAATATGGTATTGGCGAAGAATGTTGAGTATACCACAGACTGCCAGAGTGAATAAAGGAGTCTTAGAAGTACAATTAGAATGTCCCTGAGAAGTGAGGTCAGCAAGACTTTGGCTTACTTACTTTGGACACATCGTCAGGAAAGACCAATCACTAGAAAAGGACATTAAAAACTAAAACCAAACCCAGTGCCATTATTTCCATTCTGACTCAGAGGGCCCCTACAGGACAGAATAGAACTGTCCTATGGGGTTTCTAAGACTGTGAATCAAACCACCGTCCTTGTGGTTAACAGCAGAATGCCTTAGCCACTGCACTACCAGAGCTCCTAGAAAAGGACATTCCAAAAGCAAAAACCACAGCCATCAAGTCAATTCTGACTCATAGTGACTCCTATTGGGTTTCCAAGACTATAAATCTTTATGGGAGCAGACCACCTCATCTTTCTTCCACAGAGCAGCTGGTGGGTTTGAACTGGTGACCTTTTAGTTAGCATCCAAATGCCTTAACCACAACACCAGCAGAGTTCCTTAGAAAAGGAAATTAGGCAGGGAAAAACGAGGAAAACCCTCAATGAGACAGACTGACACAATGGACTCAAACATAGGAAGGATCATGATGGTGGCACAAGACCAGGCAACATTTTGTTCTTTTAAACATAAGGTCAAACTGAGCTAGCACCAACTGTATGGCAACTAACAACAATTTTCTCATTACAGAATCAGTTGAGAAGGAAGGTGAAGGAAAGGAAGTGAGAGATTTCAGGATGAAGAAGGAAGTGTGAAATAGTCGTTTATGAGGCAAGGAAAACAAGGTTCCAGAAGAAAATACCAGGTAGTATAGTGTACTTGTTGAAATTTGTGACCATAAATTTAAAGTCCAATCAGCCAATCCAGATGTGGCTTTTCTCTCATGACATTCAGAGCTCTCTTCATATCTGAAGGAAGGAAGTGGTAGTAGGACTTACAACGGGCTGAGGTGGTGCCAATAAGTCTGAGCCAAGCTGACAGAGGGAAAGGGGTCACAGATACATTCAAGAACATCTCTCAGCTGGACTGGGAGGAATGGATGTGACAAAAATTGTGGTAGAAGAGGTAGCAGTCATCAGAGAAGATGTCCTGTGGTAGAGACAGAGAAGCATAGTTATTCATGATGACAGAGTCATGGGAGTAACCGTAGGAAGTGGGATAGAGATGAGGTCAGAAAATAGAGAGCAGGTTGTGGATGGTTCAGCCATGGGAATCCTGAAGTCACCTGGAAGGCAGAAGCAGAAGAGACTCTTCACTAAATGGGTAACCAGGAGCTCAGGACAGTGTGCTGAGGAACACCAAAACCAAACTAGTTGTCATAGAGTTGATTCTGACTCAAGACAACTCCATTTGTGTCAGAGTAGAACTGTGCTCCATGGAGTTTTCAATGGCTGATGTTTTAGAAGTAGATTTCCAGGTCTTTCTTCTGAGGTGCCTCTAGGAAGACTTGAACTTCCAAGCTTTCAGCTTAGTAGCCAGACACATTAACTATCTGTACCACTAGGGACTATGAGCTGAGGAATGGAAGTGGGAAATTCGAGGTTCAGTAGAGCCCAAGCAAGGGTTAGCTAAGAGTATCCAAACCCACCTCCTGACCTAGACCTACAGTATCAGGCAAAAGCCCAGCTTCATCTGATATGGGATGCAAGGAGCAGCATTTTCAAGAGTGAGCCAGGTTTTCATTAAAGTAAGAGGAAAATATTGTTGTTGGGTGCCATCGAGTCATTTCCAACTCACACTGACCTCACGTGACAGAGCAGAACTATCCCATAGCATTTGCTGAGCTATGAGTTTGGTTTTAGCTTTAATCTTTATGGAAACAGATCATCAGGTCTTTCTCTTCCTACAGGGCTGCTGGGTGGGATCAAACCACTAACATTTCAGTTAGTAGTTGAGTGCTAAACTGTTAAGGCACCAGGACTCCTTAAGAGAAAAATAGGAGTTGTTCTTGTTGTCTAACACAGAGTTACAATTCCTACCACTGGAGACTTCGATCCAGCAGTTTTTATAAAAATCTCTCCAAGTGGCTCAGATTACCTGGTAGGTAATCTAATTCAATTCTAAAGCTAATTCTCAAGATGGAAACCACCATCTTAAATGATCTCAAGGCCCTGGGGCCCAAAATGAAGTAAACACACATACAGCTTTTGCTGAGTAAGTATTTGTTGGAGTGTCAACAACTAAATTCATTGTTTTTATTATCTAGTATTCATAAAGATTTCTTGGTTGTATAAACAGTTATCACTTGTCTATTAATGTAAAAGTTCGTGTTCAAAACTACGGAGCTGCACTGAGGAAGAACGGCCTGGAGATATGTTTCCATAAATATTACAGCCAAAAAAACACTACAGAGCAGTTCTACTCTGTAATACATGGGGTTGCCATGAGTTGGGATTGTCTCAACAGCAGCGGATTTGGTTTTGGCTTTTATCATTAGTAAATTCTTTCATGCCCAAAGTATTAAAATGGCAACAGCAACAACAAAGACCCCAGATGACCTGCAACCAATACAGCCCTCCTGAATCTGACTGAAAGAACCACTAGTGCTGCCAGCTGGCCACAGATTCTCAAATGAGCTTGTTTTCCCTCTCACCCCAACAGTGTCTGACGGTTCACATCCTTCAAAAGCCTCTCCATCCAACCAGATAAACCTAGCGTTTACTAGTTGCTGTTGAGTCAATTCCAACACATTGCACCCCACATGTATGAGAGTAGAACTGGCTGATTTTTTGAAAGCAGATCAAAGGTCTTTCTTCCAAGGCACCTCTGGGTGGATTAAAATTCCAATCTTTCCGTTAGAACCCAAGTGCATTAACCATTTACACCACTCAGGAACCAACCTAGCATTATAATGAACTAAAACTAGCAGATAACTAAGACCACACATCAGTTTTGTACCCCAACTGGAAACAATCTTTTCAAAATGAAAGAGAAAAAACACTCCCTGAGCTACATTCCCATGACCCTGTGAGGTAAGTAATTACTGAAAAGTCCTTTCTATCCTACAACACAACATTCTGTTCTCAGACAGCTAATGCTTAGATCAGGTGTCTATAGTTTATTGTTGTTGTCAAATCAACCCAGCTCTCCTCCCCTCAAAAATGTGTTTTTAAAGCATTTGGATCTTCAAATAAAGAGAATGAACAATGTTATTTGAAGTGAGTTCTCCAACTGTGTATTATGTTACGGAAATGTGAAATGTTTACTTATAAAGGTTGCTAAGGGTGTTTGCCTCAGAAAGCAAAAGAGGATTTCCTCCTTTAATCATGGAACTCAAAATTTTAAACACAGAAAGGCTAAAGTGTGAGATGTCTCACACAGTAATTCCTCCTGGTTAGACAACGCCTTTTGTCTTCCAAGTGTTTAATCAGTGTTTTCTGGTCCCTATCTCCTATATCCATTTGCAACAAACAGATGCAGTGCTGGAAGCACTCATTCAACTATGCCAAGAAATTTAGAAGACAGCGACCTAGCCAATCAACTAGAAGAATCCTTATTTGTGTTCATTCCAAAGAAAGGTGATCTAACAGAACGTAGAAATTATCAAGCAGTATCATTAATATCCCCACCAGACACTCCTCGGAAGAAAGATGGGACAATCTACTTCCGTAGTGATACTGCCTCGGAAACCCAAGAAGGGGTTGCTATGAATCGGGTCCAAGTCGATGGCACACAACAACAACAACAACAACATTAATATCATATGCAAGCAAAATTTTGCTGAAATTAATGCAAAGATGGTTGCAGCAGTACATAGACAGAGAACGGCCAGAAATTTAAGCCAGATTCCGAAGAGGATGTGAAGTGAGAGACATCATTGCTGATGTCAGACGGATCTTGGCTGGAAGCAGAGAATACCAGAAATACGTCTGCCTATGTTTTATTGACTACGCAAATGTGAAGAATAGAAATTCCAGACAGTTCATTGTACTCATGAAGAACCTGTACATAGATCAAAAAGTTTTCGTTTGAACAGAACAAAGGGATAGTGCAGGGTTTAAAATCAGGAAAGTTGTGCATCGGGGCTGTATCCTTTCACCACACTTACTCAACCTGTATGCTGAGCAAATGATCCCAGAAGCTGGACTATGTGAAGAAGAACGTGGAATCAGGATTGGAAGAAGACTCATTAATAACCTACGATATGCAGATGACATGATCTTGATTGCTGAAAGTGAAGAGGACTTGAAGCATTTATTGTTGAAGATCAAAGACTACAGCCTTCTGTATGGATTACATCTCAACATAAAACAAAAATAGTCACAACTGGACCAATAAGCAACATCATGATAAATGGAGAAAAGACTAACTTCAGTTAGTCAAAGATTTCATTTTACTTGGATCCACAATTAGCCTTCATGGAAGCAGCAGTCAAGAAACCAAATGATGTATTGCATTGGGCAAATCTGCTCCACAAGACCTCTTTGAAGTGTTAAAGGGCAACACTGTTACTTTGAAGACTAAGGCACGTCTGACCCAAGCCATGGGATTTTCAGTGCCTCATATGTATGTGAAAACTGGACAATGAATAAGAAAGACTGAAGAAGAATTGATGCATTTGAATTGTGGTGTTATGAGACATATACCACAGACTGCCAGAAGAATGAACAAACCTGTTTTGGAGGAAGTAAAGCCAGAATTCTCCGTAGAGGAGAAGAGGGCAAGGCTTTGTCTCTTGTACTTTGGTCCCATTATCAGGACAGACCAGTCTCTGGAGAAGAACGTTATGTTTGGTAAAGTAGAGGGTCAGTGAAAATGAAAATGAAATTGTCTGGTTGATTCATAAACTTACTAGTTTATTTCCTGTCTCTACTACTGAAATGGCATCTCTAGATTCAGGGCCTCTGTCTGTCTTGCTCAATTATTTCTTTGGTGCCTGGAAGGGGCTTGGCACATAGTAGGTGCTCAGTAAATACTTAAGTAGATACTGGATATGTAGCCAATTACATTCATGTGGGTCTTAGTTTTCTCAAACATAAAATAAGAAGGCCGATGATGTTCTCTGAGGCTTCTTTGGGCTCTAAAATCCTGGTTCTACATTTCTATGGCACAGTATAGTTTACAAAGAGCCTTCCCTCATAGACTGGAATGAAATTAACACAGGTAATTCACGCAATGGGTGGTGCAACCTATCAACTGCTAACTAAAAGGTTAGAGGCTCAATCCACACAGAGGTGCCTAGGAAAAGAAGCCTGGAGATCTGCTCCTGAAAATTCTGCCACTGAAAACCGTATGAAACCCCATTCTATTCTGACACACCAACGGTTACCGTAAGTCAGAATCAACTCCAAAGTAAGGTATGATGAACACAGTTGTTATTATTCAGCTTTTGTACACGAGAAAATTGCTGACTGTGGGACTGGCTTAAGATCACACATACATTAAATGTGAGGCTGGGTCTAAATCCTCTGCTGTTTCCAAATTGCTACCATCTAGTAGCATTCAACAGAATTTTCTAGTCCTTACAAATAGTTTCAAGAACCATAAATTTAATGGCTTACTTCACACTAATCCAAAAAAGTACATCCCATGAACTTCTGTTTTCCATGCAAACGCCAGCAATGTGAGAATGAATGGTACAACCATTCTTTGTAACCAGTACAAATTAAATGTATCGGCTAAATTAAAATCGAAACAAATGTGAATGTCGTACACCTACACTTGTGTAAAGAATTATTAATCTTTAAAATTCACTTTTAGCTCATTCGTGTATTTTAAACCATTTGGGTGTAGCTCTGTAAATACTGTTACTGCAGAGGATTCAGCAGTAAGGTGTATCCGCGGTCACCAAAACGTGGACTACTTTGTTGAGATTTTGCTTGGAGTAAGCTGTAAAGGTTCCAGCCCTTTCTGAAAACTTGGTATTGTGCAGAGCGCACAGCCAGGCACGTTGGCACTGAAGTTTGTAGTGTAGACCTCCTGGTTCTCTGTCCTCATCCGCCATCTGACCTGGGCGGGGCCGAAGTACAAGGAGAAGAGGGGCCGCCAGTGCTCTGCTCCTCCGGCGGCGCCTCCACCGCGCCCTGCCAGCGGGGACCTGGGAGTGTGGCGCCTGGCGATCCAAGGTCCCTGGGTAGGTGGCCACCGCGCAGCGGGGCGCTCAGTGCAGACCCCCGCCCGAACCCCTCGACCCGCCTCACCCATACGTGGTCAGCAGCGCCTTGTTGACCAGCACGATGAGGAAGGAGCAGATCCCGTAGAAAAGCGCCGACAGGAGCTTGGCCACCCGGGAGGGCAGCTGCGCGGGGGACGGGTCCGCGCCCGCGCCGTCGGCCTTGTTGCCCGCCGTCATGTCCCGCGGGCCAAGCGCGGACCCGCCGCGCGCCGGCTCCGCGGCAGACTGGCGGGGCTCGGGCCCAGGCCCCAGTTCCGTCCCGCCCTCGGCCGGTCCGGGAAGAGGGCGCGGCAGAAACTGGAAGAGCCGCAGAGCGAACCCTAGATCCCCGCCCGCCCTCTGCGAGCGCCCCAAAACTGCAGGCTGCGGAGGACAATCGGGACTGCTCGGACCCTAGAGTGTCCCTAGAGTTTATCCTCAAACTTACAGTGGATCTAAGCACCTCCTTCTAAGTGTAGCCTAATGAAGGAAAGACACGGGTTTGGGAGAGTTACAAAGCCCTACCTTCTTCCACACTGCTCTTTTACACAGAAGCGCTTCAGCTTTAGGGTTCCTTTCGCTCGCCCTCAACACACCAGACACACACACACTCACACACAATGTTGATTTAAGATATAATTTACATACAGTAAAATGTCGATTTTACGTGTCCATAGTTCGCTGAGTTTTGACAAATGTACATACCCCGTGTAACTACCTCAAAGCATAGCACATTTTCATCAGCTCAAAAAGTTCCCTGTAACCCTTTGAAGTCAATACCCTCCATCTCATTCTGATTTCTATTACTGTAAGTTAGATTTGCCTTTTCTAGGATTTCATGTAAATTAATTTCCAAGGCGGTAAATCTTTATGGAAGTAGATTGCCCCGTCTTGCTTCCGCGAAGTAGCTGGTGGGTTTGAATCTCCAACCTTCTGATTCACAGGCGAATGTCTTAGGCACTATGCCACCAGAGTTCCTTATGTAAGTGAGTATGTACTCTTTGAAGGCTTCTCTCTCTGAGTTATTTGCAATTCATCCATGTTATTTGGGGTTCCAGTGGTTTGTTCCTTTGAATTGTTGAATAGTGTCACAATTGGTTTATCCACTCACCAGGTGATGGACATCCTATTTTCAGTTTGGGAGTATTAGGGGGAAATGTTGCTATAAACAAGTTTTTGTGTGGACATGTGTATTCATTTCTCCAGGGCAAATACCCTTTCCCCATTTGGTGCTGTAAATATCACCCACAAGCATATAACACACAGCACTCCCAGTACAAAATATGGTGCCAGGAGGGAAATGGCTAGCCTTAGGGTAGCTGTAAAGTCTCAGGGCTTTTCTTGCCTCAGGTGTTTAATGGTAGGTTCCCGCTCACCTGAGGGCCCCGTGTCTATGCCCAGCTTGCCAATTACACACCCATCTTTGTGGTTCACCTGAATTCAAGGGGAGCCTACCAGAACTGCCTATATTGGCCAAAGTCGTCCTGCCACAGCATTTCAAGTGTCCCATATTCATTCCAAATATTTATAACTTTTAAAAAATTGAAATTTAGCTTTTTGGAAAAGTTAAAATTTTCAAGTGAAAAAACGTTTGAGCCACAATATCTGGGATAATTGTTTTTCTGTTGTAGACAATAAACAAGTTAAAGACTAAATACTGAGGAACATTTTCAGCTCTGATTAGACTAAGGCAGAACTTTTGAAAAATAGCTGGCACTGAAAAGGTAAGACAGGAAGAGACTCAAAAACCTAAAACAAGAACAACCCCCCCCCACAAGACCCTGTATTAAAATAGAAAATGAATCCATTTGAATATTTGAATAAATTAAAAGGAAAATTTTGAACTTTCACATCATTTTGGCTAATTCTGTCAAAAAGATGAAGTTTCTAGTGAGAATCTTAAGTTTTGGCTGTAAAATAGTATTTTTAAGCCATTTTTAATAATGGCTTTAGTCATATTTGCATTTGATTTACTTATATATTGCCTGGACATTATTTCAGTTTATATCAGTTAGTTCTGCTTGTGAAATTCTTTTGTCCAAAGCCTGGACAGCCTGAACCTTGCAAGTACACTACTAAAGAGTTACCAAGAATAACTGATAAATTATCGAGAATAGGCAAATGCGTAGAAACAGAAAGCAGATTAATGATTACAATGGGTTGGGAGGAGGGAGAAAGGGGAGTTAATGCTTAATAGGTACAGAGTTTCTTTTTGGGGTCATGAAAAGTTTTGGAAACAAATCCTGGTAATGATTGCACAACACTGTAAACATAAAAATTTGTCATTGAATTTATAGTTAAAATGGCAAATTTTATCTTACATATTTTAACACACACAAAAAGAGTAACTGATGGAAACAGGAAACACTTCACTAGACTATTACAGAGAGAAGGCTGAGTGGATTCTTGGGAAGGTGACCCTAACATTCCAACACATCCTGAAAATAAGTGAAATGAAATCTGTTTTTTGTCACTTTAAGGCCTTAGGGTTGAGACAATGGTTTATCCACACAAATGTATTTTAAACATTTTAATAATGAACCAGATAGGGAAGTTAGTATCTATAACCTGAAAAGACATAATTTTAAAGATAAAAGCCATTCATACTACGGTTGTGATATGAAAAAAAAAAAGAAAAGCCTGTGATAAAATTGGAAGGAAATACAAAATGCACTAAAATAATAATGATGGAAGAATGTAGGGTTGTAGGTGACTTTTTAATTTATTTTTCTGTATCACTGTTACTTATACTTTAAATAGGAAAACATACTATAAAAGGTTCAAGAATGACCATGCACTTTAAACTTTAAAATAATTTTTTTATTCAAAGCATCTCTTAAAATTACAGCATGTTTTAGTCTTATGCTGTTAACTCTGCCAAACTACAACTTAGCCATATGAAGCATAAAACACTTCAAAAATTTGAATGTAAACCACATTTTTTAAAACAAAAAGCAGTCTTAAAACATCTCAAATTTTAAATGCCAATGTATTTTGTCCAAGTATATAGCTTATATCAAAAAAGAACATTTTAAATGTTTCTATAGTAAACAGTTATGTTAATTTCTTAAACTGTTCCAATTATACAAATAAAATATGTTTGTAAATATAACTAACTATGGTTGACAAAAACTGACTGGAGAAATAAAGAAAATCCTTACTTTGAAAGCCTTAAATTTTATCATCTGTGAACTGGCAAGCATTTGTATTTTTAAAATCTTTACTGCCCTTCCTTCTTTAGGTAAAGTTATCAAATTTTAAATTTCTCAAGACTGATTAAGTGTTGCTTTTTACCTTTTTTTAAATTCATTTAAAGCACATTTGAGAGGAAAAATTCTATAGGAAATGTTGAAACCAAAACAAGGAAATTCAGATGTTACAGTCTCTCTTCCCATGCTTTTAAGTGCTCAAAGTTAAAATTCTATATACCAGGTTACAAACAAAATTCTTTGACCATTACAAATATAAATTCTCTTATTACAAAAAAGAAAAAAAAAAATCCCTCAAGATTTGTAATTTACTGTACAGAGGAATTACATTTTTAAAGTATGTCCTCATCATACACATTATTTGTTACTCCATCTTCTTTCACACTTTCACTACTTATCAAGACATTTACATACCTCCCCCTCCCCATGGCTACATATTTAATCTATCTATGTACTGCAACACGTTAAGATTTTTGAATAAAGAAGCCTACATTCTAGATAATGTTTAAACTACATCTGTAAGATACCACTTCAATTCAAAAAGGAAAATAGGGTGCTGAAGAGCCCACATTTCCCTCTACTATTCTGAGGTTTACTCCAATTAAGTAATCTATAAATCACCATGCTATGCATGTCATTTAGTTTCTGCTTAAAACAAAAGCGAAAATGACCGAGGCTTACATCTATATAAAGGAGGTGGACTGCTTAGCTCTTGATTTTTCTGCTCATGCTTTAGTACATAAAAAGTGGTGTTTAATAATGTAATCTATTGGGAAAATGGTTTAAAACCACCACACAAGTTAACACACTTGCAGTTAAAACTAATCTAGAAGCCTACTTATTTGAGTAGCTAATATTTTCTGCAGTGTTTAACTGATAGCTAAATTTAGTGAACACAAAATAGCTTGGCATGTTATTCTGAAGTAAGCAAGAAGGTGGCTTTATGCACTGAACATATAAATATGGAGGCTTCCACTTGCTAATAATTCTAAACAAGCAGTACAATGACAATTTAGTGTTTGCTAACAAAAGATCTAAAAACAGTTCATTACAAAACAACCCTGTAGATGTCCCACTTATTAATAAAAATCCAAGTGCCAAATCATTACAGGGCCCATAATATATATTTTAAAAATTACCAATTACCATGTTACCTAGACTTTGCAAGATTAAACACTCAATTTTAGCAAATGAGAAATATGAAATGTGCAAAAGTTCCCAAGTTAGCATGCTAGGGATGACAAGTGCTTTTCAAACCTAAACATCATAGAGCTGTAAAGCCCCAAAAAGAATAAGACTGATTTTATTCCATTTTGAAAATTCTGAACTACTGTGCATCTTAACCAAGATCCTCAAATATCTATTTTCTTTCAACTCGACAGCTTCTTAGAACATCTTCCAAAATCCTCAGCTTCCATTCTGTAGCCCTCACTGAGCAACTAATTTGCAATTTAAAAATATCTTATCTTACACACATATCTTATACTTGCTTCAGTGTTTACAGTATTGTTAAACATACTAATATACATCGTTAAAAATGATCTTATAAATAATCTATTTCATGTTCTTTGGCTATGTGTACCATTCTGTTTTTTTCACACAAGTGTCTTATTCAGAAAGTGCATTCTGTGAGAACTGCTTCCAATGAATGCATTAAACTTGCAAAATCTAGCTTCCCACAATATAGTTTTCTACCCTGTACTGTTCAGTCCCATATTTACAAAATATTTTAAACTTTACATCAGATCTCTTTCCATATAAAAAAAGTGCAATTCTCTCTCACCCCATATTCTGGGGCAATGACATTCTTCATAAATTTCTACAGAATAGCAGCCTATGATAAGCAAATAAGGTGCTTAGCTTATGCCCAAGGATCTACTTTGTAAGTACGACGGGCAGTACTTTTGTACAGTGGAAGAGTCAGTGTTCTGGCTATTGGCGGAGTGGTGCTCCAGTCAGGTTGGCAAGCTCAATAAGGGCCAGGGCTCCATGCAGGCGCTCCCGCTGCTCCTGCAGCCGACGCTGGGCACCGCTCTTCTCCTCCTCATCATCCTCATCAGACTGAAGATACTCCAGAGGGTCCTGCTGCTCCTGGTCAGCCTTCTGAACGAGCTTGCCTTTCAAGGTGGGGGCTCGCTGCTCTCTAGTTTCCCAATACCTATATGAAATGCATGTGCATTAGTCATATGGTATGCATTACATTTTCAAATGCTTACTTATCTCAAAAAAGGAAAACTTTCCTACTACAGTACTATTTTGTCTTAGTTTATAAAGTTATAAAGTGATTTCACATCGCCATAAATATTTCCCATTTACAGAAGGAAAAAAAAGAAATTAAAGTTCAAAGAAATTGAGGGATTTGCTCTGGTTTTATAATCAAAAACTGACAGCTCAGGGTCTCACACTCTATAATCATGTGTTTTGCCATTAAACTACAGTGGCCTTGAAAATAACATGCAAAATGGACTAGAGTGAAATATAGAAAGAATAAGAAAAAATACTCATTAGAAACCTATTTATCCTATCCACCAAACCAAAAAACAAACTCACTGCCATTGAGTCGGATCTGACTCATAGTGACCCTTCTTGGGTTTCCGAGGCAGTATCACTACGAAAGTAGATTGCCCAATCTTCCTTCCAAATGCTATCTACAGAGAGATGCTAATTTTCTAAGGCTTGATGACTGAAGCATTAAAAGAAGGAAAAGAGCTAACTATGTACAAATTGAAATCCACTATGACAAAGGTATTAATGCCTATAACAAAGAGCTTATGCAAAAATGTAAGACCACCACCATTATATAGTAAATGTTTTGTTAACTAAAGAAATGCACATTTGGGAGGTTCCGGTAAGATGGTCAAATAGGCAACAAAGAAAAGGGGAAACAATTAACACAGAAACAAATAATCCTGGAGTCCTGAGCTTTGAAGGGAAGGATATAGAAGCGGACTAAACTCCAACTAGTAGAAGAACTGCATGAAAACAGCAAAAAAGGAGACATACAGAGCTGTGGTCTGTCAGCAATCCTGAAGGCACAGATAATTTGGATTTTGCCGAGTGGTGTTAGGACCGAAGAATTAACCTAAAAAACAGCCCTACTAGCCAGGGGCTGCATGGACGACTGCACTGGTGGCCGGTGAATAAAAAGAGAAGCAGCGAAGAAGAAGGCAGGCTAAGCTGTGGACTTTTGCCTGTCCGGAGGGCACAGCCATTTTGAATATTTACAAGCGGTTCAACCATTTTGGATAAAGTGACAATGTTCTCCAGACTCCAGGGACTTAAGAACAGGTTCCACTTGCTGGGAACCACAAGGACATTCAGAACATGAACGTGACTGGAAAGGTGTGATATTCTCATTACTCTTAACCCCACACCTCCTTGGTGAATGGAGGTGTGGCAATCCCTCACTGACACCCACCTTCTGGGCTGGCAGGAATCCCATCCCAGTCTGTGTGCTTGGACAGAGCCCGGGTGCCCTGCCCCACCCGGCCCAGATTTTTTTTTCCTTTTCTTTAGTTTGCTTTAAAATTATTATTATTATTCTTTTATTTATTTATTTATTTTTTTGTCTTTTTACTATTATTCTTTATTCTTCCCTTCCCAGGTTCTAGTTTTCAGCTTTTTCTTCCTTTCCTGTTCCTGCTTCCCATTTTTTTCTTTCTTGTGGTTAACCCCATTCCTTGTTTTTCTTTTTGCATTTTTCACATTTTTTTCATTATTCTCCTACTGTACCTTTTTTCTCTTATTGCCCTCTCCCCAGATATTGCATAGTTTCGTTTTTATCTTTTTTTTTCTCTCTTTTTTGGTGATTGTTCCTATGTGTTTCTGCACTATGTTTTTTGTCCACTTGCTTTTTACTTTTTGATGATTTTTCGATTATTGTTTTTGTTCAACTGAGTGGGAGACAGCAACATGGCTCATATGACACAACTACACCTGAACCTCCTGCAGTACAATTTACTGTGCCGTGTGAGAGCCACCACTTCCTTCTCCACCAACTGGCCAACGATAAATGACCATCAAGAAGAGCCTGACTCACTCTCAGCTGCTCTTCACAAACAGTTAACAGAGATCTAAATACAACATCACAATGTCTCAGAGACAAAAGACCATCACAGTCCATACAAAGAAGAAAGATAAAGAGGTAGAAACAAGGAGGCAGGACACAGACCCAGAACACATCCCTGAGGAAAAAGCAGCATTGAAACTCCCTTGTAAGAAATTCAAAAGAATTATATTTAGGTATCTTCAAAGGATTGTGAGACAGATCAAGGAAAACACTGAAAAAATTAAGGAAAACACAGACAAAACCCTAGAACTATTTCAGAAGAAAATACAAGAACAAAATAAATGAAAAGTTAGAAAAGATACAAAAATCTACATACAGAAATCCAGAAGTTTAATACTAAATTTTCAGAAATAGATGATACACTGAAAGGGCAAAGGAACTTGTAAATTCAATATATTTGTAAAATGTAAATGACAAAACAAGGTGAATTTTTATAATTCAATAGAATTGAATAAATGGAAAACAGAATTAGCGAGATTGAAGACAAATACGTAAATACTACTTTGGAAAGGAAACAATCAGAAAAAAGATCAAAACAAAATGAAGAAAGCCAAAGGCTCACGTGGAATACCATCAAAAGGAATAACCTACATATAATCAGAATTCCAGAACAGGAAGAGAAAAAGAAAACTACTGAGAAAATTGTTCGAGATTTGTTGGAAAAACTCCAATGAACCTCAAACACACGAAAAGAAAATCACCAAGACATATCATCATCAAACTCACCAAAACCAAAGACAAAGAAAGAATCCTGAAAGCAGCATGGGAAAATAAAAAGTTACCTACAAAGGACAATTACACCAAATGTTAATAGAAAAGACTAAGCTCTAATTTCTCAGCAGAAACCATGCAAGCGAGAAGGCAATGGGATGGTATATATAAAACCCTGAAAGGGAAAATTTTCCAACCAAGAATTATATACCCAGCAAAACTGTTCCTGAAATTTGATGGAGAAATTAGGAGATTTTCAGATAAGCAAAAATTAAGGGAATTTGTTAAAACCAGACCAACCTTACAAGAGATACTAAAGGGAGTCCTTTGAACAGAGAGCCAAAATTAGCAAATAACAATTGACCATTAATACACAAGATGACATAACCCAGAAACCAACACAGCTATGGAACTATCCAAAGTAAAATAGGCTTACAAGATTGTCAACAGGGAACCAGAGACATCAATTGGCAAATGAGGACAGCTACAAACCAAAAAGAGGGAAAAAATAGTGTAGTTACAGAACTCCTAAATGGTGAGGAAGTCCAGAGAGATGCAAGATAGAATGGACAGTTCTAAAGTCAGGAGAAAATTATAAATCACAGGGTAACCTCAAAGGAAAATGGTAAAACTTCACATCACAATAAAAAGAGAGGACAAACACAAATATTTAGCATACTAAAACAATAGCAACACAGGAAATGGTAACACGACTCATAAATATAATGAACTCAGCACAGAAAATTATATGCAACAAAGAAACAAGGAACACCATGAAAAAACAAATAACAAAATGACAGCAACCAATTCATGCTTGTCAATAATTACACTGAATGCTAATGGATTAAATGCACCACTCAAGATACAGAGAAATGCAGACTGGATAAGAAAACATAACCCATCAATATGCAGTCTACGAGAGACACATCTTACAGGCAAAGGCAAAAATAGACTAAAAATCATAGGTTGGAAAAAGATGTATCAAGCAAATGATATCTTTTTATATACAAAGAGACTTCTCCAAA
>NW_006921592.1:27927907-27929980 GCF_000298275.1 Orycteropus afer afer
AGAAATCAAAATTGAAATTCAAAAATTCCTTGAATCAAACGAGAATGAAAACACAACATACCAAAATCTTTGGGACACAGCAAAAGCAGTGATCAGAGACCAATTTATAGCAATAAATGCACACGTCAAAAAAGAAACAGCCAAAATAAACACTTTAAATGACATCTCCAACAATTAGAAAAAGAACAGCAAGAAAAGTTTACAGTCACCAGAAGAAAGGAAATACTAAAGATTCACGCAGAAATCAATGAAACAGAAAATAGAAGGACGATAGAAAAAAATCAACAAGACCAGAAGTTGGTTTTTTGCAAAGATCAATAAAATTGACAAACCACTGGCAAATATAAGAAAGGGAAAGAGGTAGAGAAAAAAATAACACAAATAAGAAACAAAATGGTTGACATCACAACAAAACCAACTGAAATAAAAAGGATAGTATCAGGATACTGAAAAACTATATTCCAACAAATTTGAAAATCTGGAAGAAATGGACACCTAAACTAATACAGACTGACGTGGAAAAGTTGAACAGACCCATAACAAAAGAAGAAATTAAACAGGTCATCAAAAAATTACCAACAAAAAAAACCCTGGCCCAGACAGTTTCACTGGAGAATTCTACCAAACATTCAAAGAACTGACACCAATCCTACCCAAACTATTCCAAAACATAGTTGTTGCTGTTGTTATGTGCCGTTGAGTCAGCCTCGACTCATAGCAACACCTCCTTGGGTTTCTGAGGCAATATCACTACAGAAATAGGTTGCCCAACCTTTCTTCTGAGGAGTGGCTGGTGGGTTTGAACTGCCAGCCTTCGGCTTAACAGTCAAGTACCTTGGACACTACGCTACCAGAGCTCCTTTCCAAAACATAGAAAAGGATGGAATCCTCCCTAACTCATTTTATGAAGCAAGCATAAACTTTATACCAAAACCAGGCAAAGACATCACTCAAAAGGAAAACTACAGACCAATATCCCTCATGAATATAGATGCAAATATATTCAATAAAATCCTAGCCAATAGACTCCAATAACATATCAAGAAAATAATTCATTAGGACCAAGTGGGGATCATATCAGGTATGCAAAGATGGTTCAACATTAGAAAAACAATCAACGTCATCCACTACATAAACAAAAGGAGAAGAATCACATGATCTATCAATCGATGCTGAAAAGGCATTTAATAAAATCCAACACCCATTCCTGATCAAAATTCTCAGCCAAATAGGAATAGAAGGGACATTCCTCAACATAATAAAGGGCATAGATACAAAACCAACAGCCAACATTATTCTCAATGGAGAAAGACTGAAACCATTCCCCTTGCGAACAAGAACCAGACAAGGATGCCCTCTATCACCACTTCTAATCAACATTGTATTGGAAGTCCTAGCCAGGGCCATAAAGCAAGAAAGGGAAATCAAAGGCACCCAGATTGGTAAGCAAGAAATCAAACTATCCCCATTTGCTGATGATATGATCCCACACCTAGAAAACCCAAGAGACTCAGTAAAATATCTACTGGAACTAATTTAAAGATTTAGCATTGTGGCAGGATACAAGATCAACATCCAAAAATCTGGTAGATTCCTCTACACCAGCAAAGAGTTGCTGAAAATGAAACAAGGAAATCAATATCATTTACAATAGCTACCAAAAAAATAAAATACTTGGGAATAAATCTTACCAGGGACACAAAACATCTATACAAAGAAAACTGTAAAACACTACTTCAAAAAACCGTAAGACATCAACATAAATGGAAGAACATACCATGCTTGTGGATAGAAAGATTGAACATTGTGAAAATGTCAATTCTACCCAAGCAATCTATACATTCAATGCAATTCCAATCCAAATCCCATCAACATTCTTTAAGGATATGGAAAAATCAATCACTAACTTTATATGGAAAGGAAAGAGACCTCAGATAAGCAAAGCACTACTGAAGAAGAACAACAAAGTAGGAGGTCTCACACTGCCAGATCTCAAAACTTACTATATAGCCACATAGACCAATGGAATAAAATTGAGAACCCAGAAATAGATCCATTGACCTACGGTCAGCT
>NW_006921592.1:27932185-27940800 GCF_000298275.1 Orycteropus afer afer
GCTATGAGTCGGAAACGACTCGACGGCACTTAACAACAACAACAACAGCCACTCCTCAGAAGGAAGGTTGGGCAATCTAAATCTACTTACATAGTGATACTGCCTTGGAAACCCAAGGAGGGATCATTATGAGTCGAATCCGATTTGACAGCAGTGAGTTTGGTTTTGGTTTAATATATGGCATAAATAGACTATCTAGCATAACCCAAAATGCACAAACAGCAGAAGAAAAACTAGATGAATGGACCTTCTAAAAATTAAATTTGTATGTGCTTCCAAAGACTTCTCCAAAAAAAGAACCTACAGATTGAGAAAAAGCATTCGGCAATGACATATCTGACAAGGGACTTATCTCTAGAATTTATGGAAAACCCCAATACCTCAATAACAAAAAGACAAACAATCCAATTTAAAAATGGGCAGAAGACATGAACAGGCACTTCACCAAAGAGGATATTCAGCCAGCCAACAAACACATGAACAAATGCTCACAATCATTAGCCATTAGAGAGATGCAAATCAAACCAACAATGAGATACCATCTGGCTCCAGCACTAGTAGCAAAGTTCAACAAGACAGAAAATAACAAATTCTGGTAAGGATGTGGAGAGATTGGGACTCACTGCCGGTGGGACTGTCAAATGATACAACCATTGTGGAAAGCAGTATGGCGATTCCTTAAAAAGTTGGAATTAGAAATACCTTTTGACCCAGCCATTCTATTACTAGGTATATATCCTAAAGAAGTGAGAGCCAGGACAAGAACAGACATATCCACACCCATGTTCATCACAGCACTATTTACAATAGCCAAAATATGGAAACAACCTAGGTGCCCCTCTACAGAAGAATGGATAAACCAAACTATGTAGGAGCTCTGGTAGCATAGTGGCTAAGACACTTGCCTGCTAACCAGACGGCTGGCGGTTCAAACCCACCAGCCACTCCTCGGAAGGAAGGTTGGGCAATCCTACTTCCGTAGTGATACTGCCTCGGAAACCCAAGGAGGGGTCGCTATGAGTCGGGGCCGACTCGACGGCACATAACAACAACAACAACAACAACAACAACATGGTACATATACACAACGGAATACTATGCAACCCTAAAGAATAATGTAGAATCTGCAAAACACTGCATAACGAGAATGAACTTGGAGGACATTATGCTGAGTGAAATAAGTCAATCACAGAAGGACAAATATTATATTAATCCATTATTGTAAAAAGTCAAGGAAAGGTTTATATATGGAAGGAAATTTTCTTTCTTGGCTACCATGGGTGGAAGGGGAGGGGAAAGTACACTGTTAGATAGGTAGAGACAAGTATTGATTTGGGTGAAGAGAAGAGCAATGTACCAAATATGAGTGATCAACACAGTGGCACTGAGGAAGAAGACATAGAGAGGTGCATGGGAGGTACAGACCACAAAGATGAACCCTTTTGCACAGACGATACTGCATTGTCAGTGAAGGCAGACACCCACAAGGTGGATAGATGGGTGGACAGGCTGAACAATTAGGTATGTCAGTGCAGGGGGTAGTGTGCCCATGATCATGTATAGGGTTGATAGACAATGTTTCTACAAGTGTATTTGTATGTTCTGTAACAATTCCCAGGTTTGTAGAAGAGCTGACAAGGGACAAGGTTGTAGTCACTTCTTGGCCATAGACAAGCTACCCAGAGGGAACAAGTAGTTGGACCGGTGTGCTCGGGACCACAGTCTCAGGGGACATCAAGCTCAATTGGCATAACATACTACACACAAACATTATTCCACATCCTACTTTGGTGAGTAGTGACTGAGATCTTAAAAGCTTGCAAGCAGCCATCTAGATGCAACAATGGGTCTCTCCTCATCCAGAGCAAAGAAAAATGAAGAAAAACAAAGACATATGGAAACAATTAGCCCAAGCGACTGGTACACCATGCGATCCTCAGCCTAAATGACTATGAGACCAGGAGAACTAGATGGTGCCCGGCTACCCTGTCAACCACGAAGAGGGGGAACTCTGTAGGAGATCCTGGATAGAGTGGGAGAACAATGTAGAACAAAACTCAAAATCATTTAAAAAAAAAAAAGGACCAGGTTTGCTGGTCTGATAGAGCTTGATGGAACCACTGAGACTATGGCCTCTAGTTATCCTTCAGGTCTGGAATTGAACCCACTCCTGTGGCTTCCAGCCAAACAAAAAGACAGACATATGAGCTGAATATTTATATAATGTAGATAGACTCCTTAGAGAGAATAATTATGGGAGAACAGAAGGGCTGTATATGCACAGGGAGACAGCTCAGGGGGCAGGAGTGCATGGGAAGGAAGGTTACAGGGAAAAGGAAACTATGGGGAGGACGTGGGAGGGGAGCTGTTGCATTGTGGGAAATTACAGTCAATGTTATGAGTCAAAGCGTATGTGTGCTGCTGTATGAAAAGTGAATTTGCTCTGTAAACTTTCGCCCAAATCACAATTTTTAAAAAAAAGATACTAGCATACTGAATTTACTATTATGTAACATTTCAAAGAGCAAATCAAACTGATAGCGTATATGGTTTGTATATTACATATTAGAACATATGCAATAAAAGTAGAAAATATGGAAATGATACACAAGTGAGCTTGTGCAAGAGTGCAGTGAGCTCTAGGGAATGAGGAAAAAGAAAGGATTGCTGTATAAGGCTGTAGCCTGTGTCTAAAAGTTTTTGTTTCTAAAAGGAGAAGGGAATCACTTGAATTTAATTGAAATATTGAACAAATATGCATATGTGACATAATGTTCTGCTCTTTTTTTGCCATTTGAAAGGTTTCAGAATAAAAAATTAAAATACTAAAAAAAAAAAAATACATGTTTAAATGACATAAATATCATCATATTAAAAAAACAAACAAGTTCCCTCTAAGACCCATGCATAGTAGCTTTATTTTTAATAGCCAAAAATAAATGTCCAATAAACAATAGGCGAATGAATAAACAAGATGATGTGTATCTATACCACGGAATGGGAGCTCTGGTGGTGTAGCACCTAAGGCATTTGACTGCTAACCAGAAGGCTGGCGGTTCAAATAGCCACTCCTCGGAAGGAAGGTTGGGCAATCTACTCCCATAGTGATACTGCCTCAGAAACCCAAGGAAAGGTCGCTACGAGTTGGATCCAACTCTTTGACAGTGAGATTGGTTTTTTGGATACCATGAAATATGACTTAATCATAAAAAGGAATGAACTATTGATATACTCAACAATACAGATGAATCTCAAAATAATTATGTTGAGTGAAAGAAGCCAAACAAATAGGTTTGACACTGTGTAAAACTCTGGAAAATGCAAACCAATTTTTAGAGACAAAAAGCAGATCAGTGGTTGTTTTGGAAGAAGGCTGGAAGGAACTGGAGGGACGGATTACAAAGGGGTATGAGGCATCTTTTGGAAATGATGGATATGTTCACTATCGTGACTGCAGTGATGGTTTCACAGCGTACGTATGTATACATATGCCAAAATGTATCAAATGGTACACTTTAAATACATGAAATTTACTGTATGTTAATTATACTTCAATAAAACCAAAAACCAAACTCACTGCCATTGAGTCAATTCCAACTCACAGCAACCTCCTTTGGGTTTCTGAGGCACTAAATTTTTATGGAAGTAGATTGCCCAGTCTTCCTTCCACAGAGTGGCTGGTGGGTTTGAACTGCCAGCTTTCCGGGTATCAGTCAAATCCCTTAGGCACTACACCACCAGAGCTCCTTTTAAAACTGTTAGAAAATTACATAGGAAAAATAATAATACAACTACCAGATTTCAGGAAATCCAAAATACTCAAACTGGAAAAAATTGGAAATACCCAATGAAGTATAAACAAAGAAATGAAAATAGTTCAGTATGATTAGAAGGACAACTAGAAAAAGAAAATGAAAAAATGTAAGTTTAGCAAGGCAAGTAGTGACGGAGATAACTTAGTTTAACATGTCCATGGAACATTCCATCCAAGCAGAGAATTGCTGTGGCAATGCTAACAAATTATCCTTGGCTTAAATAATCTTTCAGATCCCATTTTCTGGTTCTTGTGTACTTTATCCAAATAAAACATGGAATACTCATTCAAATATCTATCATGGCCATAAACTACACCAGACACCGAGGATGCAGCAGAAAGCAAGAAAAACACAACACCTTCCCTCAAGGAGCATGTGGTCCAGCAGGGACGATAGACAATGAACAAGCAGTAAGTGTGTGGTGGATGTTCTGAAAGTTATCAAAACATCTATTAAGTGGGTCTAA
The DNA here is from genome assembly GCF_000298275.1 of Orycteropus afer afer. Taxonomy (NCBI): domain Eukaryota; kingdom Metazoa; phylum Chordata; class Mammalia; order Tubulidentata; family Orycteropodidae; genus Orycteropus; species Orycteropus afer. The sequence continues at coordinate 27,936,467 of NW_006921592.1, forward strand.
CCTTCTTTTGGGGGGTGGTGAGGAAAGGAAAGGCCTTCCTAAAGTGATATTTAACCTGAGTGAGACCTGAAGGGTGAGCAGAAAGTGCCTCAACAAGGAGGGACACAAACACTGCATGCAGAAGCAGTATATCCAAAGGCCTGGTGCTGCAGCAACAGGGTGTTGAGACCAGTGAGAAGCCCTGTGTGGCTGGAGGGAGTAATGTGACCAGAGGTGGGCAGAGCATTACTGAACCCTGAAAAAAAAAAATCAAGGATTTTTTTTGGCACTAACTAACTCACTCGCTGCCATCAAGTCGGATCTGACTCACAGTGACCCCTCCTTGGGTTTCCAAAGCAGTATCACTATGGAAGTAGATTGCCCTATCTTCCTTCCAAGGAGTGGCTTAGTGGTTTGAACCGCCAGCCTTCTGGTAAGCAGTCAAATACCTTAGGCACTGCGCCAAAAAATTAAATTAGGTGCTTTTTGGAACTTCACTTCAAAAGTACTTTCTAAACTCTAACCCTGTTATAATCAGTACACATCCGAGATAAAAAAAATCAAGAGGTTGCACTAATGACAAATGTAATATACTATACATAAAGCATTCTTTAAAAACAATGTCACTAAAAAGGTAGATATTGATTAAAGGGGAAAACTCATACTTTGAAAATAAATTATGGTCTGGAACTCAAAGTAGGTATTCTCATATTGCAGTCTCCTATCACACACAGATCCTAATACCACTCACAACAATTCCGTGGTTTAAAAAAATAAAGTGTCATTTCAAATTATTTTATAAAATGTATGTAAAAACAACTTTTTTAAAAATGAGAGAACTATGAAAGTGCCTAATGTGGAATCCAGCCTTCAACATAGACTTTTCCAGTAGCCTTAATGCAGAATGCCTTACTTTGCCAACCACTCAGCAGCGGCCTTGTTGTCTGCAGCCTGGTGCTTACTGAGCGTGTCTGTGAGCTCCTCTCTCTTCAGTCTGGCATACGGATGCTTCGGACAGTGGCGGTTTGCATGGGTGAACCTGCTTAGGCAGCCTTCAAAACACAGAGGGAAACACTTATCAGAATCTGTACATCCAGCACACAGACATGGAAAAATGCTCAGTTTCACTGGCATCTAAGAAAAGTGAATTAAGAGTGAGGTTCAGCATTCTAAAAATTTGAATGGGAAAAAATTCCTAAAGGCAGGGAGATGGTGAGAGAGGTCTTTCTTGTCTTGGTGATGGCAATGTAAATATGTCCAATGCCCCTGGGAAGTGTTAGGACACAAATCATAAAAAGGTTCAAGACCTCTGATTCCTTTATTACAATTTATCATAAGGAAATATCCCAAAGAAGAACAAAATAAACATTCAATGTCCAACATCGAGGCAATCATTGTGTACAGACTTATTAAGCAAAGTCACCAGATGAAATAATTCATAGACAGTTCTCACATCTGTTACGATAATCCAGAAAACTATAGCTATAGAGCAACATTCTATCATTAAGAAATCAAATGACATATTTCATCGGACAAATCAGCTGCAAAAGACCTCTTTAAAGTGTTAAAGAACAAAGATGTCACTTTGAAATCTAAGGTGCGCCTGACCCAAGCTACTGTTTTTTCAGTAGCTCTATTTGCATGTGAAAGCTGGATAATGAATAAGGAAAACTGTAAAAGAATTAAATCATTTGAATTGTGGTGTAGGTGAAGAATACTGAATATAGCATGGACTGCCAGAAGTACAAACAAATCCATCTTGGAGAAATACAGCCAAAATGCTCCTTAAAAGTGAGAATGTTCAGACTTCATCTCTTTTACTTTGTACTTTGGTCATGTCATCAGGAGGGACCAGTCCCTGGAGAAGGATATCCTGCTTGGTAAAATAAAGGATCAGTGAAAAGGGGGAAGACCCTCAATGAGATGGATTGACATACTTGCTGCAACAATGGGCTCAAGCATGGCGACAACCATGAGGACGGTACAAGACACAGCAGACTTCCTTCTCTTGTGTAAAAGGTGCTATGAGTCAAAACAGACTCAGTGGCACCTAACAACAACAACATAGAAACACAGGATAAAACTGTAGTTAATTTCAAATATGACTATGTAAAAATATACATAAGAAAAACAACTGATAATAAAATACTATCAGCAACCAGTTAAGATATTAAAATTTCCTCACTCTTCCCTGAAAATTTAGATAAAAAATTGTGCTTCCTTCAGTTTAAAAGTCACAAAATTCAAAACCAATGTAAAGCTCTACCCCAAAGGCTGTATTTACTTTTGTACATTTTTCTACTGCCTACAACTGGATATTGTATTCTTATTTGTCCTTTAAGATTTTCATCTTAATACTATATTTAAAAACAAATCATTTCAAAGAAGTTCAACATAGCTTATAATTAACAAGGAAGAAAGCATATATATTTTGTAAAATCCATATAAAAAATTTCCCCCTCCATCTGTATAGGTGATCCTGGATAGAGTGAGTGAACAATGTGGAACAAAACTCAAAACTATTTAAAAAAAAAGAAAAAGACCAGGCTTGCTAGTTTGATAGAGCCTGGTGAGACCCTTGACATTATGTCCCCTAGCTGCCCTTCAGGTCTGGAACTGAACTCCTGTGGCTTCTAGCCAAACAAAAGACAAGCATATGGGGTAAACATTTACATCAGGTAAATACACTCTTTGGAGAGACAGATGAGGGGGGGTGGGCAGAAAGAGGCAAGGGAGGGAAGGACACAGGGAAGAGGTAACTATGAGGCAGAAGTGGGAAGAGAACTGTTACACTGGGAAACTGCAGTCAATGTCATGAGACAAAATCTGTATGAACTGCCATATGGAAAATGAATTTGCTCTGTAACTTTCACCCAAATCTCAATAAAAATTAAAAAAAAAAAAAAATTCTCCCCTCAAAACTCCAAGCAAAAGTATTTTAACTTTTAACTCACAACTAGTTATTCCATGAACTTAACTTCAAGCATCATACCATTTTCTGAACAAACAAAAGGTTTCTCTCCGGTGTGAAGCCGCTGATGTGTTTTGAGCTGCCCACTTTGAACAAAGGCTTTTCCACAGTCTGGATAGTCACACATGTATGGCCTCTCACCTGTGTAAGTAGATGTTACATATTATTTCTGAGAGAATATGTGAGAAGAGGAAAGGGGAAGAAAAAGAGAATCAACCTTTATATAGGTCATGCCCCCCAACAAAACAATAAGAAGATGTCACAGCCTCTTCAGAACTGTAAATAGAAATGCTAACAAGAGCACTTTCATGATACCAAGTGCTCTCAGCTTAGAAGCACAACATCATTTTCTTTAAGCCTTGAGTTTTACTTCAGGATCAAATTCTTAAAGTTATCGTCTTTGGCTTATCTTATTTTTTATCCCCCATAATCCGAATCACTAGCACTTGCTGATTCTTTAAAATGTCTCCCACTCCTGATTTCCAAGTGCCAGCTTCCCTGGTTGGCATCCCCTCCCAGGTGGAACGTACCCTGTGACAGTCTCTCAGCTGGTTTCTGGTCTTTCCCCTACAGGGTACTTCTGGAGTAGCTGGCACAGACCTCTGCTTTTGTCATACCAATGTGTCTCCTAAACCGCCTCATATTCTATTACATTCAGATTCCTGTTCCACAGCATAGTTGCTGAGGCCTGGGATGTATTAGGTGACACACTGATGAGGATCACACAATGGGTAAGTGGTGGATCCGGGATGGGGACTCAGGGCTCCTTTATTTATGCAACACAGTCTTATTTAGGCTGGCAATAAATATGCTATGGCCTGTGTACCAGGTATTTGGGGTATTTTTGAAGTAGTTAGACTGAAAAATTACAAAAATTCTCAAAATTATCCTATTTTATTCAGTAGTAGTTTTACTGAATAGTATCGAAAGTCAAACTCTCTAGTCACCTTAGCTTGTAATGATTCAAAAATTAAAACTGCTAGTTTTGGGGGACTTAGCTAAGAAAACTATATTCTACCACATCATCAGAATGTATCTTTTCAAACACCAAAAGAAAAAACAAACAGTAATGACCATAATCATAGTGGGAAAAATAGAGAACTGATTTTCAAGCCCAAGTTCTAGACCAGTACAAAAAAAAAAAACCCAAACTCACTGCCTGGAGTTGTCCCGACTCATAGCAACCCCTCCTTGGGTTTCCAAGGCACTATCTCTACGGAAGGAGCTCTGGTAGCTTAGTGCCTAAAGCACTTGACTGCTAACGAGAAGGCTGGCAGTGCAAATCCACCATCCACTCCTCGGAAGGAAGATGGGGCAATCTACTTCCACAGTGATACTGCCTCGGAAACCCAAGGAGGGGTCACTATGAGTTGGGTCTGACTCG
>NW_006921592.1:27941220-27952223 GCF_000298275.1 Orycteropus afer afer
ATTGCCCAACCTTCCTTCCGAGGAGTGGCTGGTGGGTTTGAACCGCCAGCCGTCTGGTTAGCAGGCAAGTGTCTTAGCCACTATGCTACCAGAGCTCCCGCCACACGTACTAGTGGCTGCTATATTGACTAGCCTAGCCCTAGCTTTTCTATGATAAAGTATAAGACAGTAGTAATTGGTTTTTTGGGGCCTACATTTCCTCTACATTTCCTCATCTGGAAATGACTAGACAAACCATAAGGTTCCTTGGTCTGGGGTCAACTTTCTCTGTGAAGAGACCCGAGAAAACCAAACTCACTGCCATAGAGTTGATTCTGACTTACAACTATTTCCATTGGGTGCCCAAGGCTGTAAATCTTTAAAGAAGCAGACTGCCTCATCTTCTGCAGAGTGGCTCGTGGGTTCAAACCACTGACCTTTTGGTTAGCAGCCAAATGACTTAACCACTACACAAATGAAGAGAACACGGGTCTTCTGTAAAATTGGGCAATCTACTTCCATAGTGATACTGCCTCAGAAACTGAAAGAGGGGACGCTATGAGTCGGGTCCTACTTGACAGTACATAACAAGAACAACGACGACAACAAAACATTATAGGCCCAAACAGAAAATCAGTTTTTAGTAAGATGTTGCCTCTGGCCTTCGCTCAAATTTGTTCAACTTACCTGTATGAGTTCTTTTGTGGGCCTGGAGTGATTTCTCACGTGGAAACACCCTATTACAGATGTTACAGCGGATTCTGCTAGACGAATGTTCTCCTTCATTTATTAAATCCCGAACAGTATCTGCTCTGGGTCTACCACGTCGGATTCCATCCTGTTAACAATGTTTATAAACATTAATATAATGTTTTGCCCTCCACTCATTAAAGCAAGATGTCATTTAAAAATAATGATAATTTTAAAAAATATTTCTTGAGTGACCTCAGCAAAAATGGCAGAGAAGGTAGCTCTAAGGACCTACAGAGCCACCCAAAAATGGAGTAAAAATTGTCAGAATCAACTTTGTCAGGACTCTGAAAAATCACCAGTGATACACAGCAACCAAAGACGGTAACTGAAAAATGGTTAGGCAAGTTTTGCAGCACTTTTACTTCCCTTTGTCCTGCTCCCCACTCCAGCTCCCCACTTTAAGAGAACAACCCATGTACCCAGTGAGGGCCCTGGTCTCTGGATGCAAAGGGAACAGAGCAGATCTTATTCTGAAAAAAACGTGTTTGTCTATTTTGGTCTGTATGGATGCTGCATGAAAGTCTAAGACAATAATATACTTGGTCTTTGTGTAGCCCTAACTTGGAAATTTCGCAGGGTGGAAAACCACCTAGACACATAGAACATTCCTCCAAAACTTCCTAAGGCAAATGAACAATCTGCTTCCACCTGGCACGAAAGATCTGAGGCAAACATTAGACATGCTGAAAGCCTGAGAGGAAAAGCTGGGGAGAGAATTTCTCTGAAAAATTGGGGCACTGAAAAGTACTAGCCTATACCAGAGACTGTAGAAAGCCACACACAGAAAACACTTGAGAAAAATCTAAATATTCGAGAAAAATCTAAATATTCATCTCTGGCTGATCTACATGCTCAGCGCAAGCAAGAAGCAAAAGGCAACTTACAGTGGTAAATGGCCTGCCTGGCTGAGCTCTATCTATGATTATGACATTGTTTAGAAGTAAGGTCTTTCTTTGAAGATGTTATCAGTCAACAAGTCATACTAGAGTACAGTGCATCCTGATACCATGTAAGTTGTGATTTACAAAAGGGGAAATCAGCCTCAGAGTGACACCAGGGGAAGACAGATGCCACGTGAAGATAATAAAACTAAATGCCATGGAATGCTGAGAATTTCCCCAGGCTACTAGAAACCGGAAGAGACAAGGCAGGATCTTCCCCTAAAGCAGACAGAGAAAGCATAGCCCTGCCAACACTCTGAATTCAGACTCACAGCCTTCAGAACAGTGAGATGATAAATTTCTATTCTTTAAAGCATTTACTTTGTGTTATTGTGCTACAACAGCCCTAGCAAACTAAGACAGAGTATGGACCAGGAAGTGAGGTGCTGTTGTAACTGATACCTAAAATATGACTTTGTAATTAGGTAATGAGTAGAGACGGGAAGAGTTCTGAGGTGCTTGATAGTAAAAGCCTAGATTGCTTTGAAGTGAATGTTAGTAGAAGAATGGACATTAAAGGTGATTCTGCTGAGAGCTCAGAAAGAAGGAAAGCTTATATTATGATGAATAGAATGTTGCTAGAAATATGGGTATTAAATGTGCTTCTGGGGAGGCCTTAAAAGGAAATGATGATCATGTTATTAAACACTGGAAGGAACGTGATCCTTGTTATAAGGTTGCAAAGATTTTGGCTGAATTATGTTTGAGTGGTTTGTGGAAAATAGAACTTGTAAGTGATAGATATTTAACAAAGTTAACTTCTAAGTAAATTCTTGAAGGGGTAGTCTGCTGCTTCTAATAAAATGCAAGAGGAAAGAGATAAACTGAGGATTGAATTATTAAGCAAAAAGGAGCCAGAACTTGGAAGATACAGAAAAACTCAGCCTATCCATGCTGTATAAACGTGCTCTGAGAAGAACAAGGGTGTGACTAGACAGCCATTTTCTAAAGAGATCAGGCATGTAGATTAAGGATCTAAAAAAATCACCTCAGTAGAAATATTGCCAGCATAGACTAAGGGAGCAGAGATGGGGCAATATGAAGGAAAATCGTCCAGTTCCTGTAATTCTACAGGCAGGAAACAGCCTGATGGAACTACTTGGATGTAAACATGTTATCCTTCAAGAAAAGGAAAAGATGATCCTAGAAGCTGTTCAGAGGCCAGCAGGACCGCTACCATGGGTCTAGGGAGGTGGGGCTACTGCTTCCTCAGTTCCAGAAGGCAGGACCAACACCTACATATCAGAGGACGAGGAGCACCTACTCAATTTCAATAGAAAGACTTACATTTTTCTGAAAGCTTAAATCCTTCAGAAAACTTAAATTCCATTCACATCTTCACTTTGAAAGAAAAGCGTAATCCCTACACCCCATAAATTATCTCACAGGATAAAATGTTTCTAAAAGTCATAGATATTGAAATCTAGTTCTGTTGTTGTTGTTATGTGCCATCAAGTCAGCCCTGACTCATAGCGACCCCTCCTTGGGTTTCGGAGGCAGTATCACTACGGAAGTAGGATTGCCCAACCTTCCTTCCAAGGAGTGGCTAGTCCAAGTTAATGACCTGATGTCAATCCTGTATTGTGAAGTCGTATTAGTTGTATACTTACTTATTTACCAATTTTATCCTAAAAGCCTACAGTCTTAATGATAATTTTATCATTAAGCTTTCAAGACTTAATGAAGTCTTTTTTTTCATTTAGTTTTTAGGTACCAGTAATGTATTAAATAGGAAAACCTAAAGATTATTAATATTTGAAGAAGTATATCTTATGTTTGGAGTATAAAGTCTCCTCACCGTTATCTTGCAAATATTAACATTTTTTTTCTTTTTTTTTTTAAATTAAGCATGTGGGAAGGCACTGCGGCAGATTATATCATAATAGAAATATTCACTGCCCCTTCCTCTCTATGGGTCCCAGTGAGACTAGGCGACATGACTAGCTTTAGCCAGTAAATGTGAGTAGAAAGAAGTGATGTATAAATGTGAGTAGAAAGAAGTGATGTATAAAATTGCTAAGCAAAGCTTTGATCCATCACATGATTCCATCTTCTCACTTTTCTCTCTGCCTTGAGACTCTGCCTTTAGTCCCAGAGAGGGAATGTTTCTTTAGTCTAGGTCTTATAAAGGACACAGCATACCTGCAATCAACCCTCCCAAGATATGTAAAGTTTTTACGAGCCACTGAAATTCTGAAGTTGCATTCTGCAGTCCATTTTTTCCTGTAGTAACTAATTCAGACACCTTATTAATAAATAAGGAGCTCTGGTGGCACAGTGCCTAAGGTATTTGACTGCAAATCCAAAGGTTGGCAGTTCAAACCCACCACAGCTGCTCCATGGAAGGAAGATGGGACAATCTCCTTCCGCAAAGATTTACCTCCTCAGAAATCCAACGGGGGGGGGGGGGGGGGGGGGGGGGGGGGGGTCACTATGAGTTGGAATCCACTCAATGGCAGTGAGTTTGATTTTGATTTTTGATATTAATAAATATCTTTTGAAAGAATAAAGATCTCATTAATTCTTTATTGATACTGAGACTCCAGAAAAAGGTACTTTTTTCCAGATTTATTTAACTTCTAAAGAAGTTTCCATTAACAGTGAAGCTAGAAATCAATAAAATCCTAACAACTTTGAGAGACTTATTGTTTAAACCCAAATTAGCAAATCAACTTGTGGCAGTAAATGGTGATGATCAAATTTTTTCACTTTCCTTCCTCCTTGGCTATGATACTCACTAGCCAGTTAGCTCTGAGTTTGCTTGCTAAAATTATTAACCCAAAGTCAGTAAACAGGGAGCTAAGCAGGAGTAAAACTAGAGAACTAATTGCTATTATTTAAGAGACAATAATTGTATAGGTTGTTGTTGGTTATGGTTTTGTATCTTGAGTAATTGTTTTAAAACACAAATAAACAGATAATATGACATCCGCAGTCAATGAAAACACTACTACTACTAAATGTTCTGATCAGGAATAGAATAGAGAAATTCTGATAAAAAAATGAGAAAAATGTGGAACAGAACTTCAAATTCTTAAAGAATCCAGACTTACTGGACCTATTGAGTCTGGAGGAGTCCACAAGACTATGGCCTAAGTAACAGTTTAGCCCAGAGTAAAGATTGTCACCCTTGAGTACTCTGTTGCTTAAAAAAAAAAAAATCTAAAACTAAAGGGTCAACAGCTGTTTCAAAGCACAGATGAGAAGTCTGTGGGACAGGGAGATTATATAAATGGAAGTGAAACAACTAGAACAGAAATAAGGAGAATGTTGACACAACGTGAAGAACTTAACCAACGTCACTGATCATTATGTCTAGAACTATGAAAGGGGAGCAAGTTTTATTGTGCATACTTTAACCCAAAATAAAATTTTGAAAAAAAAAGAAGAAATGGAACATGAAATCATGTTAATTAAAAATCTGGTGGAACATGTCCTTTCCCACGAAAGGATGCTTTTCCTAATATTCTTAAACATATTAAAAAATAGTATTGCTTCTATGGAAACTTGAAATAACTGATTAATTAATATTAAAATTTTAAGACTATCCATTATTATTTTCTCTGTGCTTCTAAAACAAAAATATTAACAAGCATGTCAAATAGTGAGAGAGACATAAAAAGTTAACCATTTGCCTGCCTCTCAGCAACTCTAAGAAGGATCTTATTTCAGCTACAAACAACACATTTACATTTTACAAATAAGAAATGGAGAGCTGACAAATAAATAAATTACAAAATCCTGGCCATATATAGGTAAGGCTTCACTAAGCATATTCTTTCAACTGAGAAAATAAGACAAGACAAGTAATCATCTAATGACCTAAATAAATGAATAAAGAGCATCTTTTCCTTTTGGCCTTAACAGAAAAAACAAAAGAAAGAAAACCATGGTTCTTGGTGCATCTTGACAATTATAGAGTGTTAACTCATTGGCAAACAAGTGAATCTGTAGCTTAGGGACAAACCTTGTAAAGACAGCTTAATGATTCATAAGAAAAAGCAATGTTAACATGAAATTCTAAAATATCCTATAACAACTGCTATAAAATAAGCAAATGAGTTCAGTTTCCCAAAAAGTTTTCCATTCTTTAAATTTTTAAAAACAGAATCTCAGACTTTGAACAAACCCCTAAAGTCAATTCACAGATGCTATATACAAGAGCAATATGGCATAGGGATTGAAAACAAGGACCCTGGAAGGTTCCAGTCAGTTTTATAACTTCCCATACGATCTTAGTTTAATCTTGGGGCCTCTTTGATCCCTCCTTCCTCATCAGGAAAAAAAGGATTAAATGAATTAGAGAATTCAAAACACTCAACAAAAGAGCCTGACACCATGCTGCCAACATTACTAAGTGCCAGGCAGTAAGTAGTGGTTACTATGTTAGCACATGGTGGTGACCAAGTTACTATGTTTGAAGTGTTCAGCCACTAGAAAGGGGGAGCAGGATATGCAGCTGGCTGGTCCAGATGGGTAAATGGTGTCTGAGGCTCTGCAGAGATACCAGACAACATGGGCCTACAGTGGAGAAGTCACCTCAGGAAAGCAGGGGAGGGCACAAGCGTTCAAGGTGGGGAGGCTTAGAATATCCTATAACAGAAGAAAGTTAGACCAGCTCCCTCCCCACCCTCCAAGAAAAAAAAATATACAATTAAAGAGAAGATAATGTTAGTAAGTATACCTCAAAAGTCTTGTGATTGAGGGGCCAAAATCATTTGGTAAATGATGGATAGTCTCCCCAAAGGTAGGGGAGACAGCATTGGATAGAAACAAACAAGAAAGCAAGAGAAAGCTGACAATGAGTATGCAGGACACAGATGTTAATAGCTCCCCTGTGAGCAGTGGCAACAAATAGTAAACAAACATAAATGTAAGAAACACATTGAGAGAAAGAGCTAACAGCAATTGTTCCCTTCACTCAGCACTATTACAAATACTTCTGCTTGTTCTTTTAATTTTTTACTGACATGCTGTTTGAAGTGCTGAAGTATGTCAAAGCATACAGGTTTTTAAATTTTATAGTTCTTTAATAACAATGCCAATAGTAATGAAGTATATCAATTTCCTCAGAGTCCAAACAACAGTTTCAACATCTTTGCTACAAGTAAAATGATGGTCTAAACTTGTTTCATTTGATAAATACAGTATTTGCCAATATAAATGCACTTAATACCAGGTGACTTACATGTTACATCTTTTCTAAACTTCTAATCTTATCTGTCCACTTCATAAATGGAATCTGGATAAATGAAAATACCAAGCCCACTGCCATTGACTCGATTCCAACATAGGGACCCTAGAGACAGAGGCACTGGTAATACTACAAACTTGTCCCCATCTTCCCAAAAAGTGACCTAACTCAATGAGTATGATTCACCCATGATGTAGGTGAAAATAAAGAACTACATGTACTTTAGAAACACAGAACAAAGTCAAAGAGGCTGGGAGTCTCTGCCTTTTATCCACTGTACGGACCACAAATCAAACTAGGTAACTTCCTTAAACAAAAGTATATTCCAGGCCTTCCCCCTTAAAAAGGTGGAAAAATGAAATGAATGAATTTTTGCAGCTGTATTTGGATTGCTTTTTCTATAAAAGAACAAACTAAAGACAATTCATCAAATTTATAAAGCTACTACCATAAGAAAGATTGTGGGAAGGAGAGAAAGAAAGAAAAAACAGCCTTTTTGCTTTTACATATACTTCACAATTTCTGGTATATTTTACCTCGGAAGAGGTATGGACAAAATGAAAATAAAATCCAAACCTATGCATTGTGCTAGCAACTTTTATAAAAGATTTATATGAAGTCTTTTTTTTAGGTCAAAAAGAAAATACCTATAGACTTCTTTGGTGATTTGAATCTACCCAGTCACTCTGCAGAAGAAAGACCTGGCAATCTGCTTCAGTAAAGTTTACAGCCCAGAAAACCCTCAGGGGTAGCTCTGCTCTTTCACGTGAGATAGCTATTGAGTCTAAATCAACTCAACAGCACCTGACAACAACGTGCTAACATTAGTCTTCTTGGACAATGCAAAATTACAGTGCTATGATTAAAAATCAAATCATAAATACAAAATATTCCACAAGCACTTGTGCATGTTTGCTCAACTATGTAATATAATGCATTTCATCAAAAGAAAAAAAGGATGAAAAAACAGGCAAGGATGTTGTTGTTATGTGCCATTGAGTCATCTCTGACTCACAGTGACCTATGTACAACAGAATGAAACACTGCCTGGTCCTGTGCCAGCCTCACTATCCTTGCTATACTTGAGCTCATTGTTGCAGCCACTGTGTCAATCCATCTTGTTGAGGGACTTGCCCTTTTCGTTGACCCTCCACTTTACCAAGCATGACATCCTTCTCCAGAGAATGGTCCCTTCTAACAAGACCAAAGTAGGTTGAGATGAAGTCTGGCCATTCTCTGGCCATTCTTGTTAGCACAGAAAAATATCTAGGCTACCCATCCACCTAATAGGGGCTACCCTAGATCCAGCTAACAGCAATTGTTCCCTTCACTTAGCACTATTAAAAATACTTCTGCCTGTTCTTTTAATTTTTTTACTGACATGCTGTTTCAAGTGTTGAAGTATGTCAAAGCATACAGGTTTTTTAAATTTTATAGTTCTTTAATAACAATGCCAATAGTAACGAAGTGTATTAACTTCCTCAGAGTCCAAACAACAGTTTCAACATCTTTGCTACAAGTAAAATGATGGTCTAAACTTGTTTCATTTGATACAGTATTTGCCAATATAAATGCACTTTACACTAGGTGACTTACATGTTACATCTTTTCTAAACTGTCTAATCTTATCTGGCCACTTCACAAATGGAATCTAGATAAACAAAAACAACAAACCCACTGCCACGGACTCAATTCCAACTCATAGGGACGCTAGAGATAAGAGGAGAACTGCCCATAGGGTTTCCAAGGCTGTAAATCTTTACATGAGCAGACTGCCACATCTGTCTCCCACAGAGTAGTTGGTAGGTTCAAATCGCTGACCTTTGGGTTAGCAGCGGAGTGCTGAATTGGATAGTAACCTTACATTAACACCATTCATTCATTCCACAAGTATTACTGAGCACTTTGCCTTTACAAAGTGTAATGCATTAAAGTTGAATAGTCTACTACAAAATAAAAATGGTCCTGGACTTCCTGGAGCTTAGAATCAATGGAGCTAAGTTATGTCATCAGAGAAGCAATTCAAAAACATACAGCTGTACCCTAGTTAGGTCCTGTCCAGTTTATTTTTCGACTCATAGAGACCCTGTGTGACAGAGAACTGCCTCGTAGGGTTTTCTAGGTTGTAATCGGAGCATTTAATTGATCGCCACATCTTTCTCCTGCAAAGTCGCTGGCTAGGGGCAGAGCGCTTAATCATTATGCCATCAGAGCTCCTTTACAGAGCTACTAGAAGCCACAAAAACTCCGACCATAGTCGCAGCTCTCTCACTACCTAGCTATGTGACCTCGATGAAGTCCCTTCACCAATACCTCTAAGCCTCAGTTGCCTGATCTGTAAAATGTAGGTCTGAACCAAGTGACCACATCCTTTCCAACAGCTCTAAACAGTCTGAGACTGCGAACAATTGGAGGTTACTGACGAAAACGACCCGTTCCACTGTGTGCTCTCAGCACCTAACAAATAGTATGCTTATGAATGAAAAGCAAAGAGAGCCGAACTTGCACTGGCAAAAAAATCCCCGAAGACCCTTTTTGCTCCTCAGCTCTCTCTGCAGAGCATGTTCGTTGGGGCAGGGCCGGCAGAAATGTGTAGTGATGGAACAAAAATTGGGCACCACCCTCCCTTTCCTGCACCTAGTGAAACTGCTCAAGGTCCGTAACTTCCTCCCTCTGGTCAGAGAGGGCTCAGCGGTCTGCCCAACGGCTTGCAGTGGCCGTTGATCCGGTCTCCTCTACGTCCCCTGGTTGAGCTCCCATCCACTACACCTGCTGGGCGGACGCCTAAGGTCTCTACCGCTAGCCACAGCATGGGGGGGGGTCACGTGGCCAACACCCCGCCCCCGCCCCTCGGGGGGGCCTTTTTGGCGCGCGACAGTGACGTCACCGTTCTGTCAGTCGCCACCGCCCCTCCCAGCAGCCAGAGCGACCTCGCGTTTTAAACTTGGCCCCGCCCCGCCCGCCTGCCGCGTCGGAGGCACCGCCAGCTCCCGGGCCGCGCCGTTAACGGGCCTTCGGCTGCCCCGCGCTGCGCCCCGCCCGCCCGCGCCGGTCACCTTGAGGTGGCCGCTGTCAGGACTGCTCGCTTCCTCCTCGTCCTCACCCCCCGAGGCGACAGGTGGGGGCGCGCCCCGGCCCCGAAGCCCCGGGTGCTCGGCGGTGACGGCCGGTGAGGTGGCCGTGGCGGCGCCCGCCGAAGCCCCGGGGCTGAGAGTCACGTTGTGCGCGTTCTCGCCCCAGCGCCACGGGTACACCATGAAGTCGCTGAAGCCGGGGCTGGTGGGGATTAGCGGCGGTGGTGGCTCCGGCTCCCCTCTGCTACCGCACGTGGGCTTGATTGGGGTCGTCCTGATGACTGACACTAGCACTCGCTTCGGGGAGTCGTGGCAGAAGATGACAGGCGGCGGCTGCGACGAGTTGTCCGCCATCGCAGACTCCACGCCCCGGATCATCGTCCAGTCCTGATCCGCAGCTTCGGCGGCCCCGGGGCCTTACTCCCCGACTCTGGGTCTGGCTTCTTGCTCCGCTTGCCTACGCTCCTCGGAGTCGCCGGCTTTTAGTCCCGCCGGCTCATGGCTGCCGGACGTTTCTCGGAATCCTGCGCAACGGGCACCAAAGGAGTTCAGCTGAGCGACTCGGCCGTCACCGACCGAGCAAGGCTGGACCCCAGCCCCCGGTCAAGACCGCCCCCGCTCTTTGTATTTCCTAACGCAGGCTGCAGCAATGGAAAACAGCCGGCGGCCTGGCCCTTGCGGTGACAGGAAAGCAGGACGTGCTGCGCTGAGCCCCCGAAAATAACAACCTGCCGCCGCGGTCCCAGCCCCGGCTTTTCCCGCGTTACATTTCGCGCCTGGGCGGAACCAATCATCGCGAGGCCTCTGCCCGCTGGCCGCAGCGGCGACTGACATGTCGCACAAGCCAATCGTCGGGCCTGAACTTCTTTCTAGCACAGGGGGGCGGAGTCGGGCCTGCGCGCGGGTCCTTTCTGCCATGCTATTGGTTGCCGCTCTTGTATTTTTTTTTTTCTGCCTCAAGGGCCAACTGCGTTCGATACTTTGGAGGAGCGCGCGACTAAGGCACTAGCCAAGACACACCCGACAGAAGCCCCGCCCATTCTCTGAGCTGTTTGTTGGGGT
>NW_006921592.1:27952348-27962515 GCF_000298275.1 Orycteropus afer afer
CGGCGGTGGCGCGCTCCCCGCTCGGCCCCGCCCCGCCGGCCCCGCCCGCCAGTGGCTGTTGGTCTGTGGTTCCCGCGCTCCGAGTTAAAGGGCTGAGCCGGAAGGTCGCGCGTCGCCCTCACCTCCCGCCACTGTCATTGCGGGCCCTGAGGTCTTTCTGTTGCACAAATTCCTGGTAGACTCCCAACAATGACGAGCTGCTTCAGCTCGTATGCGCGTGTTTTACTCTGTGACTTAATCTTGGCAGCGCCCCGGATCTGATTCCCTCCGCACTGAGGATGGGCAGAGACCCAGCTATCGCCAACCTAGGCCTCGGTTTTCCCATCTGTGTAAAATGGTACACCCCCTCCCCCCAACCAAAAGGGTCTCTCACGTCCTGGTGTGCTGCTCGCGGTGGGGAGGTGACACGAACGCAGGCGCCTCTCCATTCTCACCGTGGACTCACCCCCTCAAAGTCGCCTTTAAAACCGCATCTCCCCTACCCCTGGCGGTTTCAGGTACGCTAGAGGCTCTCCTGAACTAACAGAACCAGCACCACCTCTCCCGACCCGGCCCCACCTGTCCTGAGCTGGCCATCAACCTGATGTCAGCAGGAGTCGCGGAGCCAATCCAACCTGTGTGAGTCGGTATTCGCCATGTGGTGAATACAGCAACTGGAAGCCAGACCCATCAGCCCACTCATGGCCTTCTTGGGACTTCAGAGAAGACACAGCTGAGGATGGGCAAAATGGAATGTACACGCACATTCACTAGAATGTGAAAGAAGGACTGACTTGTTCTTTGCTGTATTCCCAGGGCCTAACCTGCCTCATGGGAGCTCTGGTAGCATAGTGGCTAAGACACCTTGCCTGCTAACCAGACAGCTGGCGGTTCAAACCCACCAGCCACTCCTCGGAAGGAAGGTTGGGCAATCCTACTTCCGTAGTGATAGTGCCTCAGAAACCCAAGGAGGGGTCGCTATGAGTCGGGTTTGACTCGACAGCACATAACAACAACAACAACAACAACCTGCCTCATAAAAAGCCCCAGTGGTGCAGTGGTTAAACGTTTGGCTGATGTTAGGTCAGCAGTTCCAGTCCATCAGCTGCAAGGGAGAAGAATGTGGCAGTATCCTTCCGTTAAAATTTGTTATGTGCCCTCGAGTGGTGCCCAACTCATAGCGACCCCTCCTTGGGTTTCCGAGGTGGTATCACTATGGAAGTAGATTGCCCAGATTTATAGCCTTGGATCCCTATGGGACTGTTCTATAGGGTCCTTGCAAGTCAGAATCCACTCCATGGCAGTGGTAACCTGCCTCAGAGTACGCTCAATAAATAATTATGGAATGGATATCCAGTAATTAAGGAGCTCTGGTGGCATAGTGCCTAAGGCATTTGACTGCTAAGCAGAAGGCTAGGGGTTCAAACCCACCAGCCACTCCTGGCAAGGAAGACTGGGCAATCTGCTTCCGTAGAAATACTGCCTCAGAAACCCAAGGAGGGGTGGTATGAGTGGAATCGACTCCACGGCAGTGAGTTTGGTTTGGTTTTTTATACTAAAAGTAGCCACTTAAAAAAGACAAAGAAACTCTATATACAGATAAAGAACGATCACCTAGATATATTTGAGAGGGGCGGGGAGGGAGCAAAACACGAACAGTACGAGTCTATTAGTTTAAAAAAAAAAGAAAGAAAGAATATAAATAGTTTTGCTTTTAAATATACAAAACATCTCTGGCAAAATACATAAATTGTTATGTTGACTCCGAGGATGGTAATTATGTATCTGAGGAACAGAAAAATTTCAAGATACAAGCTATGTGTATCTTTTCAACATTACACCAATTGAATGTATCTTTTAAATAAGTAAATAAATATATCACACATACATACAGTATATATATGTATAGCTACCGTTTGCTGGGGTCCAACTATAATAATAACATATGTCAGGCAGCTGGATACTTCATTCACATTCTAAACTAAACTAACTCACTGCAGTCCAGGCAGCTGGATACTTCATTCACATTCTAAACTAAACTAACTCACTGCAGTCCAGTGGGATCCAACTCATAGCAACCCCTCCATGGGTTTCTGAGGCAGTATCACTATGGAAGTAGATTGCCCAACCTTCCTTCCAAGGAGTGGCTGGTGAATTTGAACCACCAGCCTTCTGGTTAGCAGTCAAATGCCTTAGGCACTACAACACCAGAGCTCCTATTCACATTCTACTCCCCTTAATAATTTTATGAGGTAGATATTATTATAGCTGTTTTACAAATGAGTAAATCTGAGGCCTGTCCAAGGTCACATAACTCAATAAATACCCAACAGATAATGGTTTTTGGTAGCATGGCCCTGAAAACTACCTGTGGATTATGCTTTGTCCAAACTGAGCAAAAAAGAGGAAGAGGCTGAGAAATGGACCATCTCCTTCCCCCACATTTCTCATTTCCCATCTTTCTTATTCCAAATTTTTTTTTCATATTCCAAAATTTTAGGGGAAAATCCATTTGATATTTTAATAAATCGTTGATCTGAAAGGTTGAAAATTCAGCTCTCATTTCATTTAACATGGGAAATATTCATTTTGTCTTTACAATTTGTTATGAAATGAGTTTATAATATACCTCTGAGCAAGTTGTAGGGAAAATACAATCCACTTACTTTATGCTTAAAAGATACTGAAAGGGAAACAAGTCATATATCCATCATGATCACCCCAATTAGGGGCTGAGCAAGATCCAGGAGATTAAGTATCAACCAATAGATAACTGTTTAACATTCACAGCATGCCCCAGAGAGCAAGATGAATCATTCAGAGCACAGCACACTGACTCCTGCTTCTAAAAATGACTCTTCATCAACAGTAACCTGGCAACTTAACTTGCTCTCAGCCACAGGAGAATGAAAGACATGCCAGGAATGTGTGAAGTGGGCAAAGGGTGATTCCAGGGGCAGAGTGAGGTCATGCAAGATCTTTGCTTGTTTGGCTTCTTTTTAATGCAACTAGCAAGCTATCTGAAGTGTGTGAATCACTCCTGATCTCTCTGTTCTGCCCTGGATACAGCCAACAGCCTACAGTGTATACTAACTCTGAAGAATATCATAACCCATTTCAGGATATTCACTATATTATTACAGTAGTCTTTCCAAATTTTAAAAACATATGCTCCTTCTGATAAAGGTATATACTCCAAACCCTTTTTGTGTGTATTTTGGGTAAAAGTTTACAGAACAAATTCATTTTCCATGTAGCAGTTCATATATATTTTGTTTCATGAAATTGACTGCAATTCCCCACAATGTAACAATTCTCTTCCCACTTCCTCCTGATAGTTACCTCTTCCCAGTGTCCTTTCCTCCTATGCATTCCTGCCCTCCCCTCCACCCCTCCCCAGGTGTCTTCCTGTGCAAACACTGCCCTTCTATTTTCCCACAATTGATCTCTGCAAGTAGTATATCTACCTGATGTAAATGTTCAGGCCATATGCCCATCTACTATTGGGCTGGAAGGGACAGGAGTGAGGTCAATTCCAGACCTGAAGGGTAGCTAGAGGCCATAATCTCAGGGGTCTCACCAAGCTCTATCAGACCAGCAAACCATTTTTTTTTTTAATGATTTTGAGTTTTGTACCCCATTGTTCTCCCACCCTATCCACGATTTCCTGTACCAATTCCCCTCCAAGTGGTTGACAGTGGCAGCCAGGTACCATCTAGTTCTTCTGGTCTCATAGTCATATAAGCTAAGGATCATATGTCAAACCCTCTTTTTAAAATGCCTTTTAAAATTTCAAGATAAATTAAAGTCTGAATTAAACAAAGCAGTAAGATAATTTTTTTTTCACTTTGCACATATAATATCAGTAAGACCATTTGATGGGTATTTGCTGACAATTTTCCTATCCTAGTTAGTGTGGGAGATTGAACAAAACATAAACCCTTTAAAATGATTTGTTCATAGATGAAAGTGCAAATAAAATCACTTTGCAAAGGAGTGTTTATGAAAATGGGATAAAGTGGCTGATCACTTGTTTTGGGATTAAGATATTTATCACAAAAATTTTCTAACATAATTTTCTCAATGTTCTCCTTGGCATCAAACTCACACTTGAGTTCCAAAGAATTCTTTTACAAAGACAAAAATTTAGGAGAAAAGGGTTTCCTGTAATCTTCCAAAGGGATTTTTAACTCTAATATCAAGGAAATATTTGCACATACCAGTACATTTTCATTCAAAAGATCCTCCCCCAAAATATTTTCCAAGAACCTTGACAATGAGAATATCATAAATTCAAGAGAATTAGGAATCACTTTTAGAATCTAATTGCCATACCTACTGCCACAAATGCCCAAGTATTTCATGATACTTGGTTATCATTGGCAATGAGAGTGTTGCAACTTTTCTTAGAATTAGCTCTTTTGGTTTCAAATATGAGATCTAACTTGGGGTGGAAGTAAGAGTAGGCCTGTCAGATCAGATTAGAGAACAAAAGTAGAATTATTCAAAGGAGACAGACTTATCTTATGAACCCTAGAATCAGGACTAGAACTTGAAACTGGTCATCTGGAACTCTCTGGGAACACATGACTTCTGGCCTTGCTGTAAAAACAGTTGTTGTGGAGTCAATTTCAATTCATAGTGATCCCATGTGTGTCAGAGTAGAGCTGTGCTCCAGTTTTCAGTGGCTGATTTTCTTGAAAGTAGATCATCACGCTTTTCTAAGGTGTCTCTGGGTAAACTTGAACTTCCACCCTTTCAGTTAACAGCCGAGTACATTAACCATTTCCACTACCCAGGTACTCTTCTCTATATATAGATGTGCTACATTCTTTTCTTTCTGTAGACACACTTCTTTACTTCTCCATGCACATGGCTAAAGATGCACTCAACCATGAACTTAGCTCCTGAGTACTTTATGCTGTGTTGGAGTCATCAGCAGCAAAAAACCTGACATCTCCAAATCTCAATTTCAGACTTCTAAGAGACAGAATTTTATTGACCCAGCTTGGGTCCACCCTTTGTCCAATCAGTGCCACAATCTAGCAGTACAAAACATGTCTGAAAGACAGTTCTCAGAGAAGGGGGAGACAGGTTATGAACAGCACTGAGAATGCAAAAAAGTAAATCCTTTTTACTAAGCTGTATGTTTTCTTCTTAATAATAAATCATGAATGTGCACTATATGTCGTATTTTTTCTCATTAATTTAAGTAAAATCATTTAATTCAGTTGCATGGCAGCACTATAACTTCTGGAATGATCTCCCATTATTGCATTTGCAATTTTTCAGTTTGCTGTTTTAATAAACAGGACTTTAAAGACTATCCAGCTGGTGAAATCTTTGCATACATCCATGATAAATTCCTCAGGTTGTATTTTTCTGAGAAGTATTAGCATGTCAATAGTTTGCAAAAATTTTAAGTCTTTTGGTATGTATTAGAATATTATTTAATCTTATCCAATTTGATAATCACAGAACTCAATATATATATAGGTCCTGTCTTTTTTGTCATCTTCTCCAGTGGCTATCAGATTACAGAGCACATTGTAGGGGCTAAATTAACATTTGGAAATTCATTGACTAACTTCACAAGCGAGTAGCTGTGACATGAAGCATATGATACTTGTCTACAACACAAAAACCAGCATGACAATTGGTGATTACTTAGACTGATAATAATTGGAATTTAAATTTTAGAAAAAGGACCAAAACCCACTAGTGGGTTCAATGCCACCAAGTCAATTCTGACTCATAGTGACCCTAGAGTTCATTTTCAAGACAAGACATTATATTCAAAATAAAAGACTGCATCTGTCCTCTACAGATGGAAACCACTACATATTATTTGGGAAACTATAAGATATTTTAAAACATAATAGCAAAGATGGGAAAATTCAAACTTCTATCTATTCTAAAACAAAAAACCAAACCCATTGCCATTGAGTTGATTCTAACTCATACTGACCATACAGGACAGGGCAGAACTGCCCCATAGGGTTTCCAAGACTGCAATCTTTAAGGAAACATGTTACTACATCTTTCTCCCAGGGATTGGCTGGTAGATTGGAATTGCTGGCTTTTCAGTTAGTAGCTGAGCATTTAACCACTGTGCCACCCAGGTGCTTCAGAAAAAGGATAGACCCTAAAAAAATGTTTGTAGTTTTAGCATTTATCCAATTCATTTGGTTAATCAGAGGGAGAAAGTACCCAATGTGCCATACTGAACCATTATTATTCTGAAATGAAGCAGGAAGCTACATGATCTTCTCTTTTATATTCAGAGTGGCCTCTCCGGCAAAGCCTTCTAATTGACTATCCACAAGATTCTATCATCTCCCACTTTCTTCATAATAAAGTAACTGTAGTGTTGGTGCAGCATTATGCCCAGCTAAAATTCTGCATCTACATTCTGCCTTGCTATCAGATATGTGTCTCAGCATAGAATCAAACCAAGGACAATGAGATGTTTGGAGACAGCACGGCCACAAACTAGAAGAAAGTAGTGTCCTTTTATCACCATGAGAAGGTGCCAGGCAATTAAGAGCACCATGTGATTTTATATGAGTGAGGAATATGTTTCTATCAATTCTGAGCTTGCATACATTTTTTGGTTCATTTTTTATACCAGCCAGTATTATTCAAATGACTCAAAATGAGAAGCAGCAGCTGTAAATAACCATTAATAGAACGTGGAATGTGTGAATTATGAATAAAGAGTCATCAGAAATTGTCAAAAATGAAATGAAATGATTGATATCCTATGCATTAGTGGGCTGAAATGGACTGGTATTGGCCATTTTGAATGGGACAATCAATATAGCCTACTATGCCATGAATGACAGGTTGAAGAGGAACATCATATTCATCATCAAAAAGAACATTTCAAGATCTATGGTGAAGTACAATTCTGACAGTGATAGGATAATATCCATACACCTACAAGGAAGACCTGTTAATAGGATTATTATTCAAATTTACACACCAACCACTAATGCCAAAGATGAAGAAACTGAAGATTTTTACCAACTTCTGCAGTCTGGAACTGATCAAACATGCAATCAAGATACATCAGTAATTGCTGGTAATGGGATGCAAAAGTTGGAAACAAAAACAAAAAACAAAAAACAAAAATTTCCCAGCAATTGGGAAATATGGCCTTTGAGATAGAAACACTGCTGGAGATCATGTGATAGAATTTTACAAGACCAATAACCTACTTATTCACTGAAAATACCTTTTTTTCAACAACATAAATAGAGACTATACATGTTGACCTCACCAGGTGGAATATAAAAACAAAAACAAAACCAAACTTACTACGGTGGAGTCGGATCCAACTCATAGCGACCCCTCCTTGGGTTTCCGAGGCAGTACCTCTATGGAAGTAAATTGCCCAATCTTCCTTCCAAGGAGTGGCTGGGGGTTTGAACCACCAGCCTTCTGGTTAGCAATCAAATGCCTTAGGCACTATGCAACCAGAACTCCTAGATGGAATATACAGTTATCAAACCAAGTACATCTGTGGAAAGAGATGATGGACAAGTTCAATGTCATCAGTCAGAACAAGGCCAGGAGACCACTCATCAATTCTCATATTCAAGCTCAAGTTGAAGATGAAGAAAATCAAAATAACTCCACAAAAGTCAAAGTACCGCCTTCACTATATCCCACCTGAATTTAGACACCATCTCAAGCATGGATTTGACATATTGAACACTAATGACAGAAGACCAGACAAGTTGTGGAAGGATGTCCAAGACATCATACAAGAAGAAAACAAAAGAACATTAAAAAGACAGAAAAGGGGGGGAAAAAAGATCAAAATAAATGTCAAAATAGACTCTCAAACTTTCTCTTGAACATTATTCTGTCTTTGTTATCTAGTGTTGCTATAACAGAAATATCACCAGTGGATAGCTTCAACAAACAGAAATTTATACTCTTACAGTTTAGAAGGCTGGAAGTCCAAGTCTGGGATGCTTGCTCTGGGGGAAGGCTTTCTCTTTTGGTGAGTTCTAGGGGAAGATCCTTGTCTCCTTTCAACATCTGTGGGCTTGGCATCCATTGGAGATCTCCGTGTATCTAGGCATCAATCTTCTTCTGGGTCTAGGAGGTTCACTGAGCAGGGACTTTGAGTCCAAAGGACTCATTCCACTCCAGGCTCTTTTTTCTAGGTGGTGCTGAAGTACCCCTCTCTCTGCATACTTCTCTCTCCTTTTATCTCTCTTAAAAGGTGATACAAGCTATACCCCAGTGAAATATCCCTTACAAAAGATTAGGGCTATGAGCTGATTAAAGCTGTTGAATTCCACCCTAATCCCCTTACATCAGATGAGGGCTAATTATACAAGACCATGTCATAGGGGATGAATACATAATTGCAAAAACACACTACATCATTACATAACTTCCAAACCACTGAGATTCATGGTCCAGCCAGGGAAAGACATATTTTGAGGGACATAACTCAAACCATGACATTCCACCCTTTGGCCCCCAAAACTTCATGTCCTTGACACACAAAAAACATTATCATCCCATCATGTCATTTCAAAAGTCTTAAATCAATTCCAAGTCCAAATTCCATCATGGGGCAAAATTCCTCTTCATCTATAATCAAGAATGCCATTTTTTTTTCCAGTTTTATTTATTTATTTATTTATTATTGTGATTTGGGTGAAAATTTACAGAGCAAATTCACTTTCCATACAGCAGTTCACATATACTTTGTCTCATGACATTGACCACAGTTTACCACAATGCAACAGCTCCCCTCCCACTTCCTCCCCATAGTTACCTCTTCCCTGTGTCCATCCTTCCATGCACTCCTGCCCCCTGAACTGTCTCCCTGTGCATAAGCAGCCCTTCTTTCTCCCATGATTGTTCTCTCCAAAGAGTGTATCTACCTAAGGTAAATGTTCAACTCATATACCTGTCTTTTGTTTGGCTGAAAACGACGGGTGTGGGTTCAATAGAATACCAATTATTTTCTTCCAAAGTACAATGGTGGAATAGGAAAAAGGTAGATATTTAGATATTGGAGGAAAAGAAGGGATAATGAGTAATGATGAACTAGAAGAGCTAAACAGAAGATTTCAAAGAGTGAATCGAGAAGACAAAGTAAAGTATTATAAAGAAATGTGTAAATAACTGGATTTGGGAAACCAAAAGTGAAGAACACAACCAGCATTTCTCAATCTGAAAGAACTAAAGAAAAAATTCAAGCCTTGAGATGCAATTCTGAAGGATTCAATGGGCAAAATGTTGCATGATGCAGGAAGCATCAAAAGAAGATGGAGGGAATACACTGAGTCATTGTACCAAAAACATTGGCTGACATTCAACCATTTCAGGAAGTAGCATACGATTAAGAAGTCCAACTTGCATTGAATGCATTGACAAAAAACAAGGCTCCAGGAATTGACAGAATACCAATTAATCTGTTTCAACAGATGCAACACTGGAAGCACTCACTCATCTATGGCCAGAAATTTGGAAGACAGTAACCTGGCCAACAGACTGGAAGAAATCCATATACATGCTTATTCCAAAGAAAGGTGATTCAATGGAATGTGGAAATTATTGAACAATATAATTAATAACACATGCGAGTAAAATTATGCCAAAGATAATTCAAGATGGTTGTCACAGGACATTGACAAGAAACTGGATTCAGAAGAGGATGTGGAATTAGGAATATCATTGCTGATGTCAGATGATCTTAGCTGAAAGCAGAGAATACCACAAGGATGTTTTCCTGTATTTTTTTTTTACTACGCAAAGGCATTCAACTGTGTGGATCATAACAAATTATGGATAGCATTGCTAATTATGGATAGAATGGAAATTCTAGAACATTTAATTGTGCTCACGCAGAACCTGTATGCAGACCAAGAGGCAGTTGTTCAAGCAGAACAAGAGGATACAGCATGGTTTAAAATAAGGAAAGATGTGTGTCCATACTTATTCAATCTGTATGCTAAAATTTGAGTGTTAAGAAGTAGTAGGAGTTTCCTACTTTGGTGAGTAGCAACTGGGATCTTAAAAGCTAGCAAGCTGCCATCTAGATGCAACGATGGGTCTCTCCTTGTCCAGAGCAAAGAAGAATGAAAAAAACAAAATTCATAGAAACAATTAGTCCTAGCAACTGATACACCATCTGATCTGCAGCCTATACAACTATGA
>NW_006921592.1:27962960-27975305 GCF_000298275.1 Orycteropus afer afer
AAAAAAAAAAAAAAGAAGAAGAAGAAAGAGTTAATCTCTAAGAAGACTGAGTTCTTCTTCAGAGTCCCTAACCAGCCATTAACCAGGAACACTTCTTTCAGACTCTACCTGAGTGAAAAAGAAACTTCTTTCATTTTGAGCCATCATACATTTGGGGATTTATCTATTACAGCAGCTAAAATTGCTTTAATTTAACTGGAAAGATTGAAAAGGAGCTAAGAACTGAAACACACACACACACACACACACACAGAGCCTGGACACTAAGAACTGAACTATTTCACTCCCTACACACAGACAAGGAGCTCTGGTTGCATAGTACCTAAGGCACTTGACTGCTAACCAGACGGCTAGCGGGTCCTTGGAAAGAAGGTTGGGCAATCCTACTGCTGTAGTGATACTGCCTCGGAAACCCAAGGAGGGGTCGCTATGAGTCGGGGACGACTTGACGGCATATAACGACAGCAACAACACACGGACATACGCGCTCTCTCTCTCTCCCCCTCCCTCTCTCTCTCTCTCTCTCTCTCTCTCTCTCTCTCTCTCTCGCACGCGCACACACACACACACACGCAGTTTATTTTCTACATTAACACTATTTTGCTATTCTATGTTATTGCTATTCATTAGCATGACTTTACCTTTCCTAGCATTTCTTTTCCAGACTTGATTGTTCATTACAAGAACTTCCAAAAAAAACCATTAACTCTTCAAAGGTAGGCATCAACCGTTTGTACCCTAAGATTCTTTGAATCTCTGTCTCAAAATCCTTGTATTTCCACCAATCTTGATGATCCTTGCCCAGTTCTAATCAAATTCCCACATTGAAAGACCCACCTTACACCAAATTTCTAATTTTCAATAAATGCTGACTTGGCCTTGTCCCCTTTGAGACACTACCAAAGTTCTGAGAAGGCCAGGTTCCCCTTACTGTGATAAGCAATGAACTTAGCATTGTTTTATCAATAGGTTGTATTGTGATATTTGGAATTTGTCATTTAACTGGAGTTCCTGGGTGATGCAAGCAGTTAATGGGCTCAGCTGCTAACTGATAGGTTGGAAGTCTGAGTCCACCCAGAGACACCTGGAGATCTATTTCTGAAAAATCAGTCATTGAAAACTATGGAGCATGGTTCTACTCTTAACTTACGGGAGGTCTCCATAAATCAGAATCAACTTGCCAGCAACAGGTAATGATGATACCTGTAAACTGCTTAACAGGACTGATAGAAAACACGTAGATTGAGTACAGCCAAAATCTGAAGAAAATGAAAGATAAGGTTTATTCTGAGCATTTATTTTATACACACATAGGGAGACATTTTGATTCCAGAAAAATAAAACGGCTTGAAGTTTGCTAGTTACAATGAAGCTTATAAAGAGAAGAGGAGGGAGAAGAATAGAAGATAACCGTTGGCTAATCTTGACATAATTGATTGAACCATGCTGTCTTAATCCTCTAGTGCTGCCTATAACAGAAATACCACATGTGGATGGCTTTAACAAACAGAAATCTATTATCTTACAGTTTAGAAGGCTAGAAGTCTGAGTTCAGAATGCCAGCTCTAGGGGAAGACTTTCTCTCTGGATTCTGGGTGGAGACCCCTCAACCTTGGACTTCAGCTCTGCCTTCCAGGCCCACTGGAGCAAGCTGGAGACTTCTCCTGACTCATACAGCTGCAGGGGCTGAAAAATTCAAGTTGGCAGGCAGTATAGCAAGTTATTGGCTACAGAGGCTGACAAATCCAAGATCAGGAGATTTTTGGCTCACATGCTGCCAAACCAACAATCGCAAGATCAGCAGGCAACAAACACACCAGGTCACTGGTTCAAGTCTAGGAACTGGAGATGATGACTGGGCCAAATGCAGGATCCATTCCATATACACTGGAAGCAGGCCACACCCCAAAGGCAACTCCTCTTCAATTGATAATTGTTCACAGCAGATTGCATCTACCATGAAGGTGATTACACCGCATCCAGTCTCATCATGGGGAATAACACAGCTGCCAAGCCACTCAAATCACAGGACAGCCAAGTAGAAACATAACCTTAACTACCACACATGCCTTCCTCCTTTTATTGAAATCAACTCATATCAGTTTACTAGGTGGTCTCTGGTCCTCCATCCATCTGTGGCACACCATTTGAATTTAAATTTGGTAAATTTGCTTTGAACAAGAAAGAAAAGATTGACAACTTTGGGTGAAAGAAAAACCACTGGCTAGATTAATTTTGGTCAGGAACTTCTTTACAGTGAATATTTGGTTTCATGGTAGAAAACCTTAATATCAAAGTAAGACATTAGACCAGGCTTACTGATCTGATAAAGACTGGTGAAACCCCAGAGACTATGCCCCCTAGTCACTCTTCAAGCCTGGAATTGAATTCACTCCTGTGGCTTCCAGCCAAACAAAACAGACAGGCATATAAGGTGAACATTTACACCAGGTAGGTACACTCCTTAGAACAACAACAAAAAATCAGAGTAAGATATCTATTATTAATTTTTTCTTTGACAAGATATAAAATAATTTATATGCTTACAACTAGAAGAATGAAATCAACACTTCCCATCAACCTAGACAGTGTATGATCTTGTCCAAGAATTTAATCAATAATTTACAAGCACTGATTTCATAACCTCTGCTAGGTCTAACGTTGCTAAGGGAGCAGTCAGTAAAAGTTAGAGATTATGATATTTGTCCTTCTGTGAACGACTTATTTCAACTTAGCATAATGTCTTCCAAGTTCATCCACGTTATGCAGTGTTTTGCCAATTCTGCTTTATTCTTTAGGGTTGCATAATATTCCATTGTATCTATATACCATAGTTTGGTTATCCATTCTTCTATTTATGGGCACCTACGCTGTTTCCATCTTTTGGCTATTCTAAATAGTGCTGTGATAAACATGGGTGTGCATGTGTCTGTTCTTGTCCTGGCTCTCACTTCTTAAGGATATATACCTAGTAATGGAATTGCTGGATCAAATGGTATTTCTAATGGAAAACAACCACCAACTCTTGTTCCCCAAATTCCCTCTATAAGGTACTATTCTCTTTCTTTAAAAAAAAAAATCATTTATTTTTGGTGACAATATACACAACTGAGCATACATCCATTCACAATTTCTACATACTTCACATTGTGTCACTACTTCTGTCTCTACTCATATTATTTCATCACCATTAATTAAGCCTCTCTGAAATTTAAAGTTTTCATGTGTGTTTTAGATTACACTGTTGTCAATTTATATACATATAGATATTTCTTTATAAGAGCACTGTGCTCAAGGCAAACATTCTTTATTAATTGGGCTAAACTGTTGTTTAGTTTAATGATGGCTTCATGGGAGCCATGGAAGTTTTGGTTCAAGATTTTAAAATTATTTCTGGGCATTAGATTTGGGTGCTCTGCCAGTCTCAAAGGGTCCAGTAAATCTGGTTCCATATGGTTTCAAGTTCTGTTGCATGTTTTTACTCATTTTTATCAGGATCTATCTACTGGGAATCAAAATAGTAACTGTAGCTGGGCACCATCCATTTCTTCTGGTCTCATGGTAATAGAGGTAATAGTTTATGGAGACAATTAAACCTAATGTCCATTTTGTTCTCTGATTCCTGGGTCCCTCTTCCTCTGCTATTTCAGGTGAATAGAGACCTCTTGTAGTATCTTGGGTAACTACCCACAAGCTTTTAAGATCTTAGGTGCTATTCACCATATGAGAAGGTAGACAGGAAACTCTGAAAGCAACATTAGGTCAATTGACTGGATAAATTCACAAAGCCACGATGTAGGGTATTATTCTAATCTAGACTGAATAATTCATATTTGGGGACATAAACTTCTGAGGGAGAAGCATAGATCCTAAACAAAACCAACCCATGTGTAGTAACTAGGGTTTCTCCTAAAGGAGGGGGACACCTATGATGGGATTTAGGAGGCATCTTCATAGAAAACCTGACAGGGATCAGGGCAGGAGTGAGGAGTTCCTGTGGGGGGAGTAACTTCTTGAGAATTTATGCTTAGAATTTCAGGAAACTGCATATGAATTATATATCTGAGTGTTTCTTCTTCTGTGCTATAACTCCACCACTCAGTAAAGTCTAGTGCATTCTTAGAGACATGTATGTCAGTCCTCTGGAAGATAAGGAAGTAGGTAGAAAGAGAAATAAGGCTGGCCCCTCACTCACATCCATGGGACCTGTGTAGAAAGGGAACCATTCCACTGAAGAGTTCAGAAGTTCCAGATGGTAATTGGCAGTAAAATAGGCAGAGTTGATGGGGCAGTGAGGGACAACTGATAGAGCCAACTCAGGAGGGCTTAAAAATAAGATAGCTATCTGTGATTGTATACTTAGAAGCTTTAATTATTTGCATAAATAGTTTTGCATACAAATTTTGCAAAGTTGAAAAAATAGGTTGGTGAATAAATTACATTATTTTCTTTGAAGACGAAATAGAAGGTGAGATATTTTCCCCTGAAAGAAAAGAGTTTTGTGTTTTTGTTTTTGCTTTTTTCCTGTAAAGAGGTATTTTCTCTCACACATGAAATTAGACATTATTTATACCTGAACATATTGTCAGGGCTTCACAAATTACCCTTTTTACAAATATACAGAGACAGAAAATAGATTAATGGTTACTGGTGATATAAGTTGCCACTGTGGTAAGACATTCAGCTGCTAACCAAAAGCTTGGTGGTTCAATACCCATCAGCTGCTCCATGGAAGAAAGATGAGGCAGTCTGCTTCTGTAAAAATTTACATATGACCTTGGAAATGCTCTGGGGATCACTAGGAGTCAGAACTAACTCGATGGCACTGGGTTTGGTTTGGGTTTGGGGTTGATTGTAAATGGGCAGATGAGTCTCCTAGGAGTGAAAGAAAAGCTCCAAAATGGGACTGTTGTGGATACACAACTCTGTGTTGTACTAACAATTAACTAAGTGTACAGTTAAAATTGATGGTATGCAAATTTTGTGGTATGTAAATTATAGTTCAGTGAAGCTGTTCTTAAATCTCCCACAAAATTGCACTTTAAATTGAAATTAAATTTTTAAAAATGCTTATTTAAAACCCTCATATTATTGAAGAAGTTCTCATATAAACTTGCACCCTAAGTGCAGCTTGAGATTTGTTCAGAAAATAAAGAAAAAACTAATTTCCTGAGCATTTTATTTGAAGTGTGGAACTGATGACTTCACTAAGAATGTCATACATCAAAATTGCAAATAAATAGATAAATAAAATCATCAAATTTACTTTTGCAATTGGTTGTGATATATCTTCTACTAAAGAAAATTGTCCTGAGCTACTTATGTACAACATGGTGTTAATACTTCTCTAGAATAAGGTTTTGAGCACAGCGTTGATGGTTCAGTGGTTCAATTCTCACTTCCATGTGGAAGACCAGAGTTCGATTACCAGGCAGTGAACCTCATATGCAGCCACCATCCATCCATCAGTGGAGGCTTTCAAGTTGCTATGATGTGAACAGATTTCAGTGGATCTTCCAGACTAGGAAGAAAGTCATGGTGATCTACTTCCAAAAGTCAACCAATGAAATCCCCATGGATGACAAGGATCTGATCCCCAGCCAGTCATGAAGATGGCACAGGACGTGACATTTCATTCTACAGTGTGGCAGCTAACAATAAGAATAAACTTTTATTACTGGTATAATTTTCTTATGTCTTGGAAAACAACTCAGATGGTAATACCTTTGAAGTTGTGTCAAAATTTTTCAAAGAAAGTAGTCTGGATTGGCTCTTTTTCATATTGCATAACCCTACTCCCGTCCATAGCTGGTTAAACCATGAACAGAATTTGGAATTGGGATTGAGAGAGTCAGCCAGTCCATGGAGGTGGGGCTAAATGTTAGCAGGTATATTGAGGAGCTGTGGCACAAGCATAATCTGCCATGTGGATGGAGAAGTAAAGAAAGATAATGTAGAAAGAGAAAATGAAATCTAACCTGCAAAGATCTAGAAAGGGAGGATTTCCCAGCCTCTCAATGACCCTTCAGCTCTTGCAAATCTCAGGCCCTTCTGAGATCCAGCTGGATTTCTGTGCATGGTTTCCAGAAGACATCAGGTTTTCTATTTTCTGTTACAACCCAAAAAAAGACTTAACTAAAACAGAAATATGATTACATTCATAGAAACACAGCTGGGAGGATATTCACCAAATGACAACACTATTTCCATCTGGGTAATAGGATTGCTGGTGATGTTTATTTTCTTCTTTTGCTTGTGTAAACATTTTATAATTAACACTGTTTTGTAATAAGGTTACATTTATCTTTTTGTTGTGGTAAAACATACATAACATAAAATTTACCATTTTAACCATTTGAAAGTGTGCAGTTCAGTGGCATTTAAGTCATTCACAATATTGTACAATCATCACTACTATCTAGTTCCAGAATATCTTTATCATCCTGAACGCACTAAGCAGTCATTCTTCATTCCCACCTCCCAGAAGCCCCTATTGTTGTTAGCTGCCAAGTGGATTCTGACTCATAGAGAACCTACGTACAGCAGAACGAAACACTACCTGGTCCTATGACATCCTTACAATTCTTGCCATGCTTCATCCCATCATTACAGCCACTGTGTCAATCCATTTCGTTGAGGGCCTTCCCCTTTTTCATTGATCCTCCACTTTACCAACCATGATATCCTTCTCCAGGGAAAGGTCTTTTCTGACAACATGACCAAAGTAGGGGAGATGAAGTCTGGCCATTCTTGATTCCAAGGAGCATTCTGTCTGTACTTCTTGCAGAATAAATTTGTTTGTTCTTCTGGCAGTCCATAGTATTTTCAGTATTCTTCACCAACACCACAATTAAAATGCAATTCTTCTTTGGTCTTTCTTACTCATTGTCCAGCTTTCACATGCATATAAGGCTACTGAAAATACCATGGCTTAGATCTGGCTCACCTTAGTCTTCAAAGTGACATCTTTGCTTTTTAACACTTTAAAGAGGTCTTTTGCAGCAAATTTGCCCAGTGCAACATATCTTTTGGTTTCTTGACTGCTGCCTCTCTGGGCATTGACTATGGATCCAAGTAAAATGAAATCCCTGGCAACTTCAATCTTTCTCCATTTATTATGATGTTGCTTACTGGTCCAGTTGGGAGAAATTTTGTTTTCTCTATGTTGAGGTATAATCCATGTTGGAGGTTATAGCTTTTGATCTTCATCAATAAGTACTTTAACTCATATTCACTTTCAGCAAGTAAGGTTGTGTCATCTGCATAAGTGCTTCTGAGCTTGTTCTGACTGGTGATATTGAGCTTCTCCATTGCCTCTAGATGTGACATTTGGTTCTAATTTGCATTTCTATGATGGCTAAAGATGCTGGGCATCTTTTTATGTGCTTATTGGCTATTTGTATATCTGCTTTGTGTGTCATATTTCTTAATCATTAATATTAGATCTATTCCCTGAAATACAATATGCAATGAAAGTGTTGTGCTGAAATAACCTTTACTATGACCTTGTTGTTGTTGTTGTTATGTACTGTCGAGTCGGACCCGACTCATAGCAACCCCTCCTTGGGTTTCCGAGGCAGTATCACTACAGAAGTAGATTGCCCCATCTTCCTTCCAAGGAGTGGCTGGTGGGTTTGAACCGCCAGCCTTCTGGTTAGCAGTCAAGTGCCTTAGGCACTATGCTACCAGAGCTCCCTACTATGACCTTAGATTCAGTAAAACATTGCTAAGATGGAAGTAAGAAGAGGCTATATGAAGTACATTTAATTGACATGGAGAAACAGAGACTTATTACAAAGGGAATAACTATTATTCTTTGCATTTATCCTTTGCAGCTTCCTGCAGATAAGTCATGCATGTGTCAGTTCAGCAAAAGCTTACTGTGGGTTAAGGAAAGGGTTAGGTTTACAGGGCTGGTGTAACCACTAGATGCACCTAGATGAAATACTTATTTATTAGGCCAGCTATGTTGGGAGGGAGGAGGGCTAGAAAACTGGCTTATAATGTGGGTGGTGTGTGTTTTATTCATTCTTTATTTGTTCTTATTTCACCAAAATGAATTAAGGTAGACTCCAGAATTTTATGAGTAAAGAGTTAAACTTCCAAAATAAAATTTCATCAGTAGGGATTGTTAATAATTGTTATGGTGTTCAAATAAATGGACTCAAGATTGATGACATTTATCTATGTAAACTTTACTCTGAATATGTCTTTGGCTACATTCTGCTTGTGTTGATACATAGTGCTGCCAGTATAATAATTTTCTAAATACTTTCTAATTCCATATTTATATTTTCCCTTTAATCCATATGTTCTTTAAACCAGTAGTCATTGAGTAAAGTCCAACTCATGGTGACCTCATGTCTGTCAGAGTAGAACTATGTTCAATGGGGTTTTCAATGGTTATGTTTTTGGAAGTAGATCACCAGGCCTTTCTTCTGAGGTGCCTCTGAGTGAATTCAAATTTCTAAACTTTTGCTTAACAGCCAAGCATGTTAACCATTTGCATTACCCAGGGACTCTCATAAATTCTTTAGAAAGGTGTTTTGTTTTCTCAGCTTTTACATCAATACGTTTTTATTTGTTGTCTATGGGATTATTAATTTCTAGTTAACATTGTCAAAGAAAGTGACCTCTGT
Source organism: Orycteropus afer afer (assembly GCF_000298275.1). Lineage (NCBI taxonomy): Eukaryota > Metazoa > Chordata > Mammalia > Tubulidentata > Orycteropodidae > Orycteropus > Orycteropus afer. The sequence goes on from NW_006921592.1 coordinate 27,971,600, forward strand.
GACTTCTCCTTTGGGGAATTATTGCAGACAATTTCTGACAGAGGGTCCCACCTGGTGTGGCTCCCAAAGCAATAAGTAGAACACCAGGGTGAGAAGGGCAAAATGTGTTTATTGTAGGCACTTGAACAAGAAACCTGGACAACTCTGCCTCAGATTGAGTTCCCTGAAGGACAAGTTGCTTCCATTTTCCTAGAGTTCAAAGCAAAGAAGTCATGCATATATATACAGTTATGAGGCAAATATTTTCATTTTTAAGAATGAATTAGCATCAGTGGGCCTGCAGTGTCATGGCCACCAGGGGCTAGGTTTTGGGGCTTGTGATGTCAAAAGTTTACTATCAGACAGAAATTTTGCATATTGCATTGATGCAGTTGAGGTAAAGTGACTTAAACTGCCTTTTTTTTCCCCACCAGTTTCACCTCATTCCTATCTTAGGTTAATTTCTGCTAGCATCTCATGTTTCCTCAGTATAGAGGAGGTTCATCCATTACATAGTACCAAAAGGAATGGAGGGAGCATTCAATTCCTACCTTTTATATTTGAGGTTCATTCTTGAGCTGCCTGAAATTGTTGAGCGTATTTTTGGACTATAAGGAGCATGGCGTACAGTTCTGGGACCTAGTTTCTAAGTGGAATGTAATCAGGAGTTTGTTGAGCAGCCATGCTAATGGAAGATAAGCAGCTGGAAATGACTTTAACAAGGCAGATAACCATAAATGACAAAAATATACACACAAGGAGTTCCAGTAAGATGGAGGAATAGGCAGAAAGACTGCACAGACCTTCTTCGACAAAGAAAAGGGAAAGCAATTAACACAGATACAGAAGATAATCCTGGACCTGAGAGCCTTGAAGGGAAGGATATAGAAGTGGACTAAACTCCAACTAGCAGAAGAATTTGCATGGAAACACCAAAAAAGGAGATATACAGAGCTGAGGTCTGGCAGTAATCTTGGTGGCACAGACAGCTTAGATATCATTGAGTGGTGGTAGGACCTAAGAATTAACCTAAAAATCAGCCCTGCTAGCCAGGGACTGTATGTAGGACTGTTCTGGTGGCTGGGGAATAAAAGGAGAAGCAGCGAAGAGGAAGGCAGGTTGAGCTGTGGACTTTTGTCTGTCCAGAGGGTGCATCCATTTTGAATGTTTACAAGCGGCTCGACCATTTTGGATATTTAAAGCAGCAGCATTCTCCCAGATTCCAGGGACTTAAGAACAGGCTTAACTTTCCGAAAACCCCAAGTACGTTCCGGACCCGAATGATTGGAAATGGCAATGATAAACAACCACCAAGAAAGCCTGATTGACCTTTGGCTGCTCTTCACAAACAGTTAACAGAGATCTAAATAAAACAATGCCATGATGTCTCAGAGACAACAGACCATCACTGTCCACACAAAGAAGCAAGATAAAGTGGTAGAAACAAGGGAGCAGGATATACAACCAGAACACAACTCTGAGGAAGAAGCAGCATTGGAACTCTCTGATAAGGAATTCAAAAGAATTAAATTTAGGTATCTTCAAAGGATTGAGAGACAGACCAAGAAAAACACAGACAAAACCTAGAATAATTTTGGAAGAAAATACAAGAACAAAATGATAAAATAAATGAAAAATTAGAAATGATTCTAAATCTACAGATAGAAATACAGAAAGGAAATACTAAATTGTCAGAAATAGGTAACACATTGGAAGGGAAAATGACTAGAATTGATGCAATGGAAGACAGAATTAATGAGATTGAAGACAAATACCTGAATACTTCTTTGGAAAGGGATCAATCAGAAAAAAGATCAAAACAAAATGAAGAAAGCCTAAAATTCATGGGAGATACCATCAAAAGGAATAACCTATATGCCATTGGAATTACAGAACAGGAAGAGAAAAATAAAACCACTGAGAAAATTGTCCAAGATTTATTGGAGGAGAACTTCCCTGATATGATGAAAGATGAGAATATATCCATTCAGGAAGTCCAATGAACCCCAAACAGGATATACCCCAAAAGGAAATCACCAAGACATATCATCATCAAACTCATCAAAACCAAAGACAAGGAAGAAATGCTGAAAGCAGCATGGGAAAAACAAAAAGTTACTTACAAAGGACAACCAGTAAGAATAAACTCTGATTTCTCATGCAAGCAAGAGGCTAATGGGATGGTATACATAAAACATTGAAAGAGAAAAATTTTCAACCAAGAATTATATACCTGGCAAAATTGTCCCTCAAATATGATAGTGAAATTAAGAGATTTACAGATAAGCAGAAACTAAGGGAATTTGTCAAAACCAGACCAACCTTACAAGAGATAGGAAAGGAAGTCCTTTGAACAGAGAACCAAAAATAGCAAATAATAACCGACCATTAATACACAAGATGACATAACCCAGAAACTACAGCTATGGACATATCCAAAGTAAAATAAGCTTGTTGTTGTTGTTGTTATATGCTGTAGATTCGGAACCGACTCATAGAAACCCTTCCTTGGGTTTCCAAGGCAGTATCACTACAGAAGTAGATTGAACAACCTTCCTTCCAAGGAGTGGCTGGTGGGTTTGAACTGCCAGCCTTCTGGTTAGCAGTCAAGTGCATTAGGCACTATGTTACCAGAGCTCCTAAACAGATGCATAAACCTGCCTTGGGTTTCTGAGGTGGTGTCAGTACGGAAGTAAATTGCCCAACCTTCCTTCTGAGGAGTGGCTGGTGGATTTGAACCACCAGCCTTCTGGTTAGCAGTCAAATGCTTTAGGCACTATGCCACCAGAGCTCCTAAAATAAGCTTACAAGATTGTAACAGGGAACCAGAGACATCAATTGGCAAGTGAGGACAACTACAAACTAAAAAGAAGGAAAATACTGTGTAGTTACAAAACTTCTAAATGGTGAAGAAGTCAAGAGAGTTGCAAGACAGAATGAACTGTTCTAATCTCTGGGAGAAAATTATAAATCACAGGGTAACCTCAAAGAAAAATGATAAACATTCACACCACAATAAAAAAGAGGACAAGCACAAATATTCAGCAAATACTAAAACAACAGCAACAAAGGAAATGATAACATGATTCATAAGCATAATAACCTCAGCACAGAAAATAATATGGAACAAAGAAACCAAGCACACCATGAAAAGGCACATAACAAAATGACAGCAAACATTTATACTTGTCAAAAATTACATTGAATGATAATGGATTAAATGCACTACTCAAGAGACAGGGAGTTGCAGACTGGATAATAAAACAAAATCCATCAATATGCTGTCTACAAGAGACACACCTTAAAGACAAAAACAAAAATAGACTAAAAATCAAAGGTTCAAAAAAGATATACCAAGCATATGGCAACCGTAAAAGAGTAGGAGTGGCAATATTAATTTCTGATCAAATTGACTTTAAGACAAAAACCACCATAAGAGACAAGGAAGGACATTATATAATGATTAAAGGATCAATTGAACATGAAGATATAACTATAAAAAATACCTATGGACCCAATGAGAGAGCCCCAAAATACATAAATCAGACTTTCAAAGAATTAAAAAGTCAAATAGATGACTCCACAGTCATACTGGGAGACTTTAATATACCACTTTCATTGAAAGACAGAACTGGAAAGAAACTCAACAAAGGTAGAAGAGCTAAACAATGCAATCCACCATCTTGGCCTTATAGTCATCTACAGAGCACTTGACCCAACAACAGCA
>NW_006921592.1:27978869-27979432 GCF_000298275.1 Orycteropus afer afer
TAGCAGTCAGGTGCCTTAGGCACTATGCTACCAGAGAGAGATGCAAATACAAACAACAATGAGATACCATCTTGCCCCAGCACTACTAGGAAAGTTCAACAAGACAGAAAGTAACAAATGCTGGTGAGGGTGTGGAGAGATTGGAACTCCATACACTGCTGGTGGGACAGTAAAATGGCACAACCACTTTGGAAAGCAGTATGGTGATTCCTTAGAAAGTTGGAATTAGAAATACCATTTGACCCAGGCATTCCACTACTAGGTACAAATTCTAAAGAAGTGAGAGCCATGACAAGAACAGACATATGCACACCTATGTTCATTGCAGCAGTATTTACAATAGCAAAAAGATAGAAACAACCTAGGTGTCCATCAACTGAGCAATAGATATCCAAACAATAACATATACACACACTATGCAACCCTAAAGAATAACCTAGAATCTACAGAACACCACATAAAGTGAACTTGGAGGACATTATACTGAGTGAAATAAGTCAATCACAGAAGGACAAATATTGCATTAGTCTGTTATTGTAAAAGTAAAGGAAAGTTTTATCTAT
>NW_006921592.1:27979713-27983739 GCF_000298275.1 Orycteropus afer afer
ACAACAAAGATGAACCCTTTTTGCACATACAGTACTGCGTTGTCAGTGAAGGCAAACATGGGTATACATGTTTGTATACAGGTGGATAGATGGGTGGACAGACTGAACTATCAATTATGTCTACAAAGCAGGGAGTGTACCCAAGACCATGTATAGGGTTGGCAGACAATCGTCCTATAAGTGTATTTGTATGATTTGTAAGAATTCCCAGGTGTATAGTAGAGCTGACAAGGGACAAGGTTGTAGTCCCTTCTTGCTCACAGCCAACTACCCAGAGGGACAGAGTAGTTGAACCTGTGGGCTTGGGACCATAATCACAGGGGACATCAAGCTCAATTGGCATAACATACTACACAAAACATTGTTCCACCTCCTACTTTGGCGAGTAGCAACTGGGATCTTGAAAGCTTGCCAGAAGCCATGTAGACACAATGATGGGTCTCTCCTAGTCCAGAGCAAGGAAGAATGAAGAAATCCAAAGATTCATGAAAACAATTAATTCTAGCAACTGGTACACCGTGTGATCTGCAGCCTATATGACTATGAGACCAGAAGAACGAGATGGTGCCTGGCTACCATTGTCAGTCACTCGGAAGGGGATCTATGTAGGAGGTCCTGGATAAAGAAGAACAATGTGGAACAAAACTCAAAATCATTTGGGAGAAAAAAAAGAGGGTACCAGGTTTGCTGGTCTGATAGAGCCTGGTGGAACCACTGAGACTATGGACTCTAGCTGCCCTTAAGGTCTGGAATTGAACCCACACCTATGGCTTCCAGCCAAACAAAAGACAGGCATATGAGCTGAACATTTACCTGAGGTAGATACACTCTTTGGAGAGAACAATCTTGAGAGAAAGAAGGGCTGTTTATGCACAGGTAGACAGCTCAGGCGCCAGGAGTGCATAGAGGGATGGACACAGGAAAGTGGTAACTATCAGGAGGAAGTCGGAGGGGAGCTGTTGCATTGTGGTAAATTGTAGTCAATGTCATGAGACAAAGTGTATGTGAACTGCTGTATGGAAAGTGAATTTGCTCTGTAAATTTTCGCCCAAATCACAATAATAAATAAATAAATACACACACACACACACACACACACACAAGTGGCATAAAAATTTTAGGGGTAACAAGTGGCCATAACCAACTGTAGCTTGGGAATAAGGAAACTAGCCAATCCCACAAGCTCCCTGCATCTGAAGAGGGGACCTAGGGTCCAGGAGGGCAGGTCCAGTTGACAACTTGATCAATTTCATTTAGATCAACTTCAGCTTCGCTGCTGGTATCAATCCAGACACAACATTAGGTGTTCACACTGCACAAACTCTACCTTATTTGGCTAGGATGTAATCTAAAGCCAAGCGGTTGTCTAAGACAGTACCTGCCAAGGAGTTTAAAGACTTCTGTTGTGCCTTTATGGCTTTGCTAGCCTTGGATAAAATATGAATGGTATCTGATAAAGTAAGTACCTCATCTTGTAGGGTGGAGCTGGGGGAAAATGATAAGTGCCCGGAGTATGAACTATCCCATACCAGTTCCCATCATAGGATTGAAGCCTGTGACTATCAAATCTTACTCTTCATCTGTTCCTTGTATTGATCTTCTTTTACTAATGGCTGAGCTAGGGTTAGGAGGTGCCATGAGCCTGGCAAGATTTTAAGGACTAATTACAACCATTGGAAAGGAGATAATTCCTATGGTGCAATTACCTCATTGGATTTTTGGCTGAAGACATTTGCAGGGATTAGGCTCACGCAGAAAGAAACAGGCAGTGTACAAACAATATCCCTAGGAAAACTAGCATAAATGAACTCAAAAGAATTAAATTTAAGTTGGCAGAAGTGCAACCATCACTCTTAACAGGTAAAACTGGAATCCATGTAAAATGAGTTTCCTGATATCATTTAACAATGTGTCTTTTCAAGGTCTGATTCATTTTTCCACCTTTCCACTTGACTGGGGCCTCTAAGCGGTACGTAGATTCCACTTAATATTTAAGACTTTGCTACTCTCTGACTGACTTCTGCAGTAAAATGAGACCCAATGTCACTCCTGATGGAGCTGGGTAGTTTGGATCTCGAAATAATCTCATTTAATAACCATTTCACCACTTCTCTCACCGTCTCAGTTGTTCAGGGGAAGGCTTCAGTCTGATTAGTGAGTGTGCCCACAAATAGAAGGAAGTACTCATAGGCCCCAACTTGTCAAGGAATCTCAGTAAAGTCTACCTGCTAGACTTCCTCTGGGGTGGTGCCCTGTGTTTGAAGCCCTGGAGCTGGAGGAGCTGAGTTCTTGGGATTATTGGCAGTGCAGATACCACAGTTCTTGATCACTTAGGATATAGTTTTTGTTGAAGACCAATGCCTACTATGTGCTTTGAGATCCACTCAAACATTTCTTCTGTCCCAAAGTGGTAGAATCTTGTGCCTGTTTCAGTACATGGTACAGAAAGTTCTGTGGGACTAGTAGTATTTGTCCATTAATTGTCCTTTTCCATCCATTTCACTCCACTCTTCTCTTTTTAAATCTGTTTGTTCATAATGTGGAGTTCAGGGAGGGAGATGAAATCTGAGTGTCAGTGCTCCTACTATCAGGGGAAGGAAGGAAGGTATGAAAAATCTACATAGTCCCATGGGGATAGATCTAGAACTCGTGAAGCGACTTCCTTGGCTGGGGCATCTGCTCCCCAATTTCCTTAAGCAGTTGTGGAATCACCCTGTTGTCCTCTATTGTGTATAATGGCAATTTCTCTAGGTAGAGTGGCAGCAGTTAATAATTGTATGGTAGCTACATGCTTAAATGACTTCCCTTCTGAGGACAGCAGTCCCCTCTCTTTCCAAATATCCCAATGGGCATGGACAATTCCAAAGGTGTATTTTGAGTTCATTGTAATGTTTTGCCAACAGCCAGTGGTTAAACACAGAGCCCTATGAGAGTAAAGAGCTCAGCTTTCTGGGCCAATGTGTTGGAGGACAGTGCTTGAGCTTCCACCACTGTGTGTGTGTCCACCACAGTGTATATCTAGCTTTTTGCTGTCAAGCTTCAAAAATCTGCTTCTGTTGACAAAATACTCATCATCAGTGTCATCCAACACCTGGTCTTTCAGGTCTAGCCTGCTAGAGTAGATTTGTTGTATAGTTTGAACACACTTGTGTTTGAGATGTTCTTCTGGGGTGAGCAGCAGAGTTGTTGGGTGAATATTGGAGGTGGTTTTCAGTGTCACCTGGGGATTATTTAGCAGAGAGGCCTGGAATTTGACCATTCTTCTCATGGTCATCTGCACCCTCTTTTTTGTTTAAGAATTAGAAGGACAGATTAAGGGTGAAGACAATGATGGATTGATCTACAGTAAATGTGTCCACTTCCTCAAAAAGGATATTGGTGGTGGCCACTGCTCTGAGACTTCATATCCAGCCTGACCCAAGACATTTAGGGTCTTGATGGTATTTTGGTTTGAATCTTTACATGACTTTCTGGTTATCAGCAAGTTGTCAACATATTGGAGCAACATACCATTGGTGAACTGCAATCCTCACTGGTCTTTAGCCACAGCTCTCCCAAAAACTGTGGGGGAATTTTTAAACCTTTGAGAAAGCCATGCCCAGCAGAATTGTCCTTTTACCCCTGTGTCTAGAAATTCCCACTCAAAAGCAAATATTTCTTGGCTCTTCTTTTGTTGGGGTATACAAAAGAAGGTATCTTTCTTTTTTTTAAATTGTGATTTGGGTGAAGATTTACAGAGCAAATTCATTTTCCATACAGCAGTTCACATACACTTTGTCTCATGACATTGACCACAGTTTATCACAATGCAACAGTTCCCCTTCTACTTCCTCCTGATAGTTACCTCTTCCAGTGTCCACCCCTCCATGCACTCCTGCCCCCCTGAGCTGTCTCCCTGTGCATAAGCAGCCCTTTTTTCTCCCATGATTGTTCTCTCCAAGGAGTGTGTCTACCTCAGGTAAATGTTCAACTCATATGCCTGTCTTTTGTTTGGCTGGAAACCACAGGTGTGGGTTCAATTCCAGA
>NW_006921592.1:27986506-27990493 GCF_000298275.1 Orycteropus afer afer
AGGGTTTTTTCTGTGTTTTCTTTAGTCTGTCTCTCAATCCTTTGAACACACCTAAATATAATTCTTTTGAATTCCTTATCAGAGAGTTCCAATGCTGCTTCTTCCTTGGGGATGAGTTCTGGGTCTGTATCCTTCTCCCTTGTTTCTACCACTTTATCCACCTTCTTTGTGTGGACTGTGATGGTCTGTTGTCTCCGAGGCATCGTGGCATTGTTGTATTTAGATGTCTGTTGACTGTTTGTGAAGAGCAGCCAAGGGTGATTCAGGCTCTTCTTGGTGGCATTTTATCATTGGCCCGTTGGTGGAGAAGGAGGTAGTGGCTGTCACTCAATAAGTGAAGTCGCAGGAGGTGTGGGTGTAGTTGTGTCTTATGAGGACTGTTGTCGTCTCCCACTCAGTTAGACAAAAATTACAATTGAATAACCATCAAAAAACTAAAAGCACCTGGACAAAAAACACACCATGTAATCACACAGGAACAGTAACCAAAAAAAGGGGAAAAGAAGAAGGAAAAACAAGAAAACCTGCAATATCTGGGGACAGGGCACTAAGAGAAAAAAGGGGTAGAGAAGGAAAATAATGAAGGAAAAAAATGGGAAAAATGCAAAAAGAAAAACAAGGAATGGGGTTAACCATGAGAAAAAAAGGAAAAAAAAAAAACTAAATTAAAAAAAAAAAATTCAACCAGGAACAGGGAAAAGAAAAAATGCTGAAAACTAGGACCTGGGAGGGGAAGAATAAGATTAATAGTAAAAAGTACAAAAGTATTAATAATAATAATTGTTTTAAAAGAGACAAAGACAAGCAAACTAATCACCAGAAAAAAGAAAGCAAAAAAGAAAAAACAAAAAATTGGTGGAGGACAGGGTAGGGCACCCAGGCTCCGTCCAAGCACACAGACTGGATGGAGTTCCTGCAGGCCCAGAAGGTGGGTGGGAGTGGGGGATGTCCGCACCTCCATTCACCAAGCAGGTGTAGAGTATAAGAATAACAAGAGGAATGTCACACCTTTTCAGTGTTGCAGGTCCAGAGTGTCCTTGGGGCTGCTGGAAAGCCAAACCTCTTCTTAAGCCCCTGGAATCTCAGAGAGTGCTGTCTCTTTAAATATCCAAAATAGTCAAGCTGCTTGTAGCATTCAAAATGGTGGTGCCCTCCGGACCGGCAAAAGTCCACAGCTCAGCCCGCCTTTCTCTTCACCCTCTCCGTTTATTCCCCAGCTACCATGCACAGTCCTCTGTGCAGTCCCTGGCTAGCAGGGCTGATATTTAGGTTAATTCTTAGGTCCTGCCACCACTTGAGAATCTCCAAGCTGTCTGTGCTGTCAGGATCACTCAGGATCGTTGCCAGACCACAGCTCCATCTGTGTCCTTTTTTGATACTTTCATGCAAATTCTTCTGCTAGTTGGGGTTTAGTACACTTCTATATCCTTCCCTTCAAGGCTCAGGGGTCCAGGATTATCTTCTGTGTCTGTGTTAATTGGTTTCCCTTTTCTTTATTGAAGAGGGTCTGTGCAGTCTTTCTGCCTAGTCCGCCATCTTACCAGAACTCCCCAGAAGGCACCTCTCAATCAAGCATGATGAATTAAGTGCGATCATGTGGGACCATATCTAGCAAAGTGTATGGCTTTGGCATTAGAGGGTGAATGGTTTCCACCAATGTTCATGGCCTGGAGGTCCTGGAAAAACCAATATTCCCCTGTCTTGCGCTTTCCGATCATTAAGTTGCAGGTGTTACATGGGGAGCAACAGGCTCAGATGAGTCCATGTCCTAGGAACAGATCCATGACAGATGTAGTCTTTTCCCGGCCTCCAACCATAAGGAATCTCTTTTACTTAGAGCAACTGTATGCCAAATGGAAGCTGAATTTTTACAATTTCAATGAATTTGGGTAGTCCCATCTTTCCTTCCTCCCAGACCTGGGGGACCACAACCTGGTCAATGTGGTCTGATGTGTTGGGGCTGATTCTAGCAAGGTAGCCTGCACTCCCTATGCTTGTTCCAGGGTTACCAACAGAGTCACTTTGTTCCAATCAAGGTTAGTTTGTGCATTTAATTTGGCTAGAAGATCCCATCCTAGCAAAGGGACTAGAAATTCTGGCATGTACAAACAGCTATATGTTCCAGCTGTTTGTCTCCTGGGGTGCAGCTCATTGGGTGAATAAACTTCTTTTCTACAAGCTTTCCAGTTACTGCAATGACTTGTGTTCTGGCTTTAGAGAATAGTCCCTTCAAATTGGTTAAAACTGAATAAGTAGATCCTGTACCAAGCAAAAAGTCTGTAAGTTCTTCTCCCACTTCAAGTTTAACCACGGCCTCCTTGAGGGAGATGGTGATGTCAATGCCCTTGGTCCCTCTCAGTCAGAATCAGTGTCTCTGTCTTGTTGGAGACCTATGACTTGAGGTGGTGGGCCTTCAGATCATAGCTGGCTTTGGGGCATTCCTGCTTCCTATGGCCCTCTTCCTTATACCAATCACACTGATTCTTCCTTAAAGAGGGTTCTGTTCATCCTTGTCCAGTCTCTTTCTTTCCTTTCCACATAGTTGGCCCTCTTGGCTCTAAAGTTGTCAACAGGACTGCTACCTGCACTCTAGCCCTCCACAAAGCTTTCATTTCTCGCTCTGCTTCTCTGTATCTACTTACCTTAATGACAACACTACTTGCTGGGTAATTTCATTCCCCATATTCCTTCAACTTTCTGGAGTTTCTTCCTAATATCTATGGTGCTCTGCCCTATAAAAATTATATTAATCATTCTCACATTCTTAGGTGCCTCGGGAGCAACATCAGTATACTGCCTAAAGGTCAAAAATAATCTCCCTAAAAAGCTGGAGGGGGCGTTAGTCAACCCCTGCTTAATCTCATAAACTTTATGCGAGTTTCTCTGTTTGGAAACCCTGCTTTTGAGGCCTTTGAGTAAAAAATCTCTGTAATGAGCCAGCAGAGCTGAGTACTGGAGATCATTGGAATCTCACTGAGGATCGTCCTCTGGGATGGCTTCATTGGCTGGCCTCTCTATGGCATTCTGCCTGGGTTGAGCTAATTGACCAGTCTTTTCTTTAGTTTTGCTCAACCCCATCTTCCTTTCTTCAGGGGTCAAGCCAAATTTAACAAATCCCAACAATCTTCCCAGTGAGGATTGCGTGTGTGAAAAATTGAGTCAAACAGGTCATGCATCTTCTGAGGTACTCTCGATAGGATGAGGTGTTATTTTTCCAGTTAAAAAGGCCCAAGGTGGAAAACAGGGAGTGGACCCAAACCTGATTAGGCCTGTTTATGCCATCTTTGGTAGGGAGCTCTCTGAATGGGTACAGCCCTGAAGAGGAAATTATTGCCTGGCTGAAAGGGGCATCACTATGAGTGTGCAACAGAGAAGACCTTTTGTTTGTTTGTTGGCCAAGGTTTTGAAACAAGACCTTTGGAAGAGCCTTCTCAAGCTGATGCCATGGGTACACCTGGAGACTCCCACTGGGGAGCCAACTTCAGTGTTTGGGGGTATAATCAAAGACTTTGATGCTGAGGAATTCACAGCAAGCTCAGAGGGACTTACAACAGGCACAGATTTCTGGGTTGCACGTTCCACCTCCCTATAAGAAGGAGCAAAATTTGGCACCAAGGGTGGAGGGAGGTTCAACACAGAGAAGTTTTCCTCCTTCTCCATTTGAGAAAGAATAGGTAATTTCGCTGGCATCAGCCTAATGGCACACTGGACTATAATCTTAAATTGCTTTTGCAGGTTTTTATTTTGCCATAATGACATAAAGTCTTCAATATACATCTTTTCATCCCATTTTCCATTTCTAGTACAGTACAGGGAGCTCTGGTGGCATAGAGGCTAAGCCACTTGACTGCTAACCAGAAGGCTGGTGGTTCAAACCCACCCGCCACTCCTTGGAAGGAAGATTGGGCAATTACTTCTGTAAAGATACTGCCTTGGAAACCCAAGGAGGGGTCGAATAGACTCAATGGCAGTGAGCTTGGGTTTTTG
>NW_006921592.1:27994803-28000879 GCF_000298275.1 Orycteropus afer afer
GTAGCTTAGTGCCTAAGGCGTTTGATTGCTAACCAGAAGGCTGGAGGTTCAAACCCACCAGCCACTCCTTGAAAGGAAAGTTGGGCAGTCTACTTCTGCAGTGATGCCACCTCAGAAACCCAAGGAGCGGTTGCTATGAGTTGGGTTCTTTGACTCAATGGCAGTGAGTTTGGTTTGTTTTGTTTTTTTTTTCCTTGAGGAACATTATAGTTTTAGGCTTCACATTTAAGTCTTTGATCTATCTGGAGTTGGTTTTCGTGTATGGCGGGAGGTACAGATCTTGTTTGATTTTTCTGCAAATGGATATCCAGTTTTGCCAGCACCATTTATTAAACAAACATTCTCTTCCCCATTTAATGGACTTTGGCCCTTTGTCAAAGATCAGCTGACCATAGGTAAATGGATTTATTTCTGGGTTCTCAATTCTATTGCATTGGTCTATGTGTCTGTCATTGTACCAATACCAGGCAGTTTTGACTACTGTGGCTGTATAGTAGGTTTTGAGATCTGGCCATGTGAGAGACCTCTTACTTTGTTGTTCTTCTTCAATAGTGCTTTGCTTACTGGAGGTCTCAAAATGTTCTTTTTGATGATGCAGGTAATTCCATTCCTTTTCAATTTGTCATTACCTGCATAGTAGACCATGTGATTATCAGATTCAAAATGGCCAAAACCAGTCCATCTCAGCTCACTAATGCCTAGGCTATTGATCTTTATGCATTCCATTTTATTTTTATAAATTCCAGTTTTCCTAGATTCATACTTCATAATTCCATGTTCCAATTTAATGGATTTTTGCAGCTGTGTTTTCTCATTTTGGGTCTTGCCACATCAAAAAATGAAGATCCAGAAAGCTTTACTCCATCCACGTCATGAAGAAGCACTTCTTCTCTAGGCATGCTCTGAGTGCCTTCCAACCAGAGGGGCTCATCTTCTGGCACTATATCAGACAATGTTTCACTGTTACTCATAAGGTTTCCAGTGGACAATTTTTTTCAGATGTGGATGGCTCCATTCTTCTCCCCAGTCTGTCTTAGTCTGGAAGCTCTGCTGAAACCTGTTCACCACGGGTGACCCTGCTGGTATTTGAAATACTGGTGGCATAGCTTCCAGTATCACAGCAACACACAAACCACCACAGTATGAAAAACTGACAGATAAGGGTTGAAGAGTCCATGGGGCCTACCATTATGGAGTTGTGTCTATGACCCCACCTTCTAGATCATTCTCTGAGTACTTGAGATTCCAGAATTTCAAGGCCTGTGCTGGCCTCTTCTCTGGGTCTTACCTCCCCAGGGAAGACTGCATTTATAACTAGACCTGAGGGCTGGCCAAGGTGAAGCTGCTGGATGTGTGGCATGATGAAACTTCAACTTGTAGACTAGGGTTTCTACATGCTTGGTATGCCATCCCTTACAGAAGAAGATGGAGCCAGTGGTAGGAAGAAGGTAGAAGGGCACAATTTGGAAGTCTTCATATGCACACCTATGTTAGGGTTTGTAAAGATTAAGGGAGCACTTGTTTGGACTATATCCTCTGGGTTTTTTTTTTTTTCCCCCTATGAGCGTCTATGGGAGAAAATAATTTCTGCCCTCACAGTAAACACACCTTCATTTTATCATTCTATGTAACTTATAGTTTAGCTGAGAAGAAATGTTGCTCTAGTAATTTCCAGCATTTGATTTTACTTAAAAGAGGTACAAGTGCAATCTGATTCTTATTCCTCACCCACTCATTCATTCCTCAGAGGCTTTTAGAATTTTCTCTCTATCACTGGTGCACTGGAATGTCACCACGATACATTAAGTATATGTTTTTTTTTCGTTTATCTTGTTTCGCTCTTGTGGGCGTTTTTAATCTGCAGAGTCCTGCCTTGACTCAATGCTGTAAAGTTCCAAATTTTCTTTGGATATTGCTTCTCTCCTTTTCTGGAATTCCTATAAAAATAATTTAGAGCCCCCCCTTCCCCCAAACTGATTCTCCACATTACTCACCTTTTCTCTCATCCTACTGACAATGACTATGTGATAGTTAAGGTTGTATGTCAGCTTGGCTGAGCTAGGATCCTCAGGGGTTTAGCAGTTATGATATAGTCATCCCTCATCATAAGATCTGATATAACATAATCATTTCCATGATGAGATATGCTTTGAGCAGCCATTTGAAAGGGAGTTTCCTCAGAGGAGTAGCCTGCTTCCAATATATACAGATGTCCTGGCAAAGCTCTCTGGCCTTTTGCTCAATCTGGATCCTGCATCTGGCTTGCCTTCATTTGACCTCTGGTTCTTTGGAGCTGGAAGCCTACCATATTGCCTGCCGATCTTAGATTTGTGAGCCTCCACAGCCTGTGAGCCAACAGCTTGGCATCTGACCTGCCAATCTTGTATTCATGAGTCCCTGCAGCTACATGAATAAGAAGGCTTCAGCCTGATGTCTGACCCATGGACTTGGATCTTGTCAACCTTTACAACCTCATGAGCCATCTCTTTGAGATAAATCTATTTCTCCATCTACACACACATATATAAGCTTGACTGGTTTTCTTCTCTATAGAACTCAGTCTAAGACAGAGTTTCTTGAATGGCCAGTAATGGCATTGGCCAATGTCTGCTACAGGGTCTTTCTACATCTTTGCAACTAATTGATATGTGTATCAGTTAGCTATGGCTGCATAACTAGCAATGACAACACTTCAGGGACATTCAACAATAAAGATTTCTCAGGCATCTGAAGGTTTACTGGGAACTCTGCTCTAATCTGGCCTTAGCTGGGGCAGCTAAATTCCATTTGTAGATGGCTAGCTCAAATATGTCTTCCTATTAATGATAACAGCATGAGAGTGAGGAGACATAATGACGCATTTGTAGCAGCTTATTTCTCATCTGCTAACATTCCATTGGCCACAGCAAGACACATGCCTAAGCCCAACAGTGAGAAATCATGCTCTGCCCACTCTTTGGAAGGGCACTGCAAAGTTACGTGGCTGAGGACTGAACACAGGACAAGGTGAAGAATAGTGCCATTAATGCTATCAAAGTCTGGGATGTGAGTGCCGTCCAATGGTGACCAGGTTATGAACTCCAGTGACCCATATTGTAAAGATGCTGATGGAGAAGTTCTCCAGTGTACAGCTAGAATGTTGCACCTACCAGTACCAGCTGCCACGGAGTTGATTCTGACTCATGGTGACCACATGTGTGTCAGAGTAGAATTGTGCTTCATAGGATTTTTGATGATTGAGTTTTTGCAAGTAGCTCCCATAGAGACACTCCAGGGCAGAGTAGAACTGCCCCATAGGGTTTCCAAGGCTGTAAATCTTTGTGGAAGCAGATTGCCTCATCTTTCTCCTGTGCAGCAGCTGATGGGTTAAAACCACTGACCTTTTGATTAGCAACCAAATGCTTTAAACACTATACCACCAGAGCTCCTCAGAAGTAGCTCACTAGGCTTTTTTCCACAGGTCCTGATAGAGGCTCAATCCTACAAAAGACATGTTGTAACATTTCATACAAATACCACAGACTTGTAAATTTTGGGCCTGCCTTATCCACCTAAAAAGGAGCTCTTGTAGCTAAAGCATTTAGCTAAACCAAAAACCAAGCTCACTGCCATCGGGTTGATTCTGACTCATAGCGACCTCTCTTTGGGTTTCCGAACTGGTATCACAACAGAAGTAGATTGCCCAATCTTCCTTCTGAGGAGTGGCTGTCCTGCAGTGTTGCTGTAAGTTGGTATCAACACAATGACAGTGGGTTTGGGTTTGTTTTCAGAATCCACCTAGGAAAGATAGTCATATCCTCATGGGAGCAAAATGAAATTGTGCTTAGCTGTCTAACTTGAGTGACCATACACAAGTTATTGTTACCAGCCTAAGAATACCAAAGAATACTTGCTGAACTTCCTTGAACTTGCAATTACTTATTCATATCAATATACTGACAAGAAAACCAAAAAACCAAACTTGTTGCCATAGACTCAATTCTGACTCATGGTGACCCCATAGTAAAGCTGCTCCATCAAGTTATCTTGGCTGTAATTTTTACAGAAGCAGATTGACAGGCCTGTCTTTCACAGTGCCAGTAGATGAGTTTGAACTATTAACCTTAAAGGTAGTAATTCCATTGCCCTTTCAAGCCAATTCTGACTCAAAACAACCCTAAAGGACAGAGTAGAACTGCTCCATAGGGTTTCCAAGGCTATAATCTTTACAGAAGCACCCTGCAACTTCTTTCTCCCACAGAGTTGCTAGTAGGTTTGAATCACCAACTTTTCTGTTAGCAGTTGAGTATTTAACTGTGCCACCAGGTTAGTAGTCAACTGCAAACCATTTGCACCACCCAGGTACCTATAGTGGCAAGAGGACTCCAGTATCCTCACATGAGAGGTCTTGGGAGTGCTAGCTCTGGATGCAAGACACTGCCAAGACATTTTCCTTGAAACTGTCTTTCCATAGCAAGCACGAAGTTGTTACTAAGAATGCATGCCACGTATCATGTACTTTTACAAAATTTACATAAGATTGAGAAAATTTCAACTACTTACATAGAAGATTTTTACTATTATTACTTACATCTAGAATTGCTTTCGGGTACACAAGTGGTGATTTGGGGGGCTAACCCATAGTCTAAGCACTCTTTGACACCCTCACTCTCAGAGACCATCTGAAGATTTGCGGTTTTACCCTTCAACATAGTCTTGAAGGAGTCCATGAGTGGTGCAAACTTGTTGACATGCTTGGCTGCTAAACAAAAGATTGGAAGCTCGAGTCCACCTAGAGGCCCCCCAGGAGAAAGGCCTGGCAATTTACTTCTAAAATTAGCCATTGAAAACCCTATAGAGCACAGTTCTACTGTGACACACAGAGTCACCGTGAATCAGAATCAACTCCATGGTAACTGGTTTTGTTATTTCTACAGTCTTGAAAGTGACAAAGTGACTGTGAGTGCTGAGATTGATTCTCTTATGTTCCACAAAAACATCAGCTCCATTATGTCAGAGTCACAATGATCAATTACCAGCTGGATGTGGAATCAAGTTTAAAATGATAAGTAGCTGTACACTGTAAATTATACTAATTTGGCTTATTAGACTAAAATCCGATATATACTTAACTGAAGCAGTTCAATTAGGGTGGCTGATTAATAGTACTTCAAACAAGCACTTAAAAATTTTAAGAGGTCACTAAGCTCATTCTGGAGATGGCTTCCCTTTTCTTACATGTAGGATGTGTGGTTATCTTGGATGCCATACTAAAAAGCCTGTGCCAAAGGAAGTCAATACATTTTGCACTATGGACATGTTCCACCATGATATTCCATCGTAATTATTGCCATTTAATTAAGTTAAGTAAGGACAAATACATTTTTACTTTAAGTTCTATATCTCTTAACTTCTGCGTGCCAGAGATTAACTTTGGGAAATAGTACCAGTACAATTATTGTTGACATTCTTTTTAAAAAACTTATTTTGAACTATTTCAGACTTAAAGTTGCAAAAATAGTACAGAGTTTCCATATATCCTTCACTCAGCTTCCCGTAATGCTAACATTTTATATAGCCACAGAACAATGATCTAAACCAAAAAATTAACATTAGTACAAGACTATTAATTAAACTATAGTCCTTGTTTGAATTTCATCAGTTTTTTTCACTAATGTCTTTTCCTGTTCTAAGATCCCATCTGGGATCTCACATGGGATTTAGTTATTATTTGTCTTTTGTGTCTCCCTGTCCATAACAGTTCTTCAGTGTTTCTTTCCTTTCGTGATACTGATACTTCTGATCATAATTGATCAGTTATTCTGTGGAATGTTCCTTAATTTGGGTTTATCTGATATTTTGTCATGACTGGAAAGAGGTTATGTATTTTCTAGCAAGAACACCACAGAAATGATGTTGTATTCCCCTCAGGACAGTGTATCACAGCATTAATGATGTTTTATGTCTTATTAAGCTGCAATGAAAAAACTGGTGAAGAACAAGGCTCCGGGAATTGACAGAATACCCATTGAGATATTTCAACAAACGGATGCCCCATTGGAGGCACTCACTTGGTTATGCCAAGAGATTTGGAAGA
>NW_006921592.1:28003439-28011135 GCF_000298275.1 Orycteropus afer afer
ATCACTACGGAAGTAGGATTGCCCAACCTTCCTTCCGAGGAGTGGCTGGTGGATTTGAACATGTCTTATTATTGGTAATAGAGACCTTAATTACTTCTGCTGGGTTTCTCTACAATGTTACTATTATTCCCTTTGTACAGTAAAACCTATGAAATCCAGAACTTGTTTATGGTGGAAACCTGTCACAGAAGGAAAACTCAAGTATTTTCCGCTAATAGAGAGAGAGTGATATAAAAGTGGTAAGACTGCACCCTGTGAAAGGCAGAAAAACAAGGCAATTCTGGTGAGTTCTGGCTTCTACAGATCTCACTGTAGTTAATAAATATCTTCAGAGAGATAATTTAAGTCTATGTAAATCTTGTTTTTCCTTAAACTTTTTGCCACTAATTTGAACATCTATTAGTAGATCTTATCTGCAGCAGTTTTTCTGTGGTGGTGGTTTTCTGTTTTTCTCGTTATTTTTATATTTATTAACTAGAATTCTAAGGAAAAGCTGTCTTTTCTCCCTAGCTTGATAATTTAATCATTTATTTGTATCAACATGAACTCATAGATGTTTATTTTGTTCCATGGATTAAAATTTAATACTGTCATTATTTATTTTGCTGCTCAAATTGTTCCAGCTTTGGTCATTAGGAGCTCCTTCAGGTTGGTCCTGTATTCTTCGGCAGACCCTCATCTCTTTTTGAGCACTTTCTTACTTTCTGGTACCATATGTTGCATTTTGTATTTTCTTTGTCATCATCTTGGAATAATCCACTTCTCTAAGGACCTGTGGTTCCTGTTATTGGAAAAAGGTATTTAGAAACTATGATATGCGTGGTGGCTGTACTCCTTGCTACTGGGATGTCATTGCTTCTAGTCTCTCAGGTAACAGAGATGGGAAACATATGTATTCGTACTAACCTATGTATACACACATCTATAGTTCTGTATCTATCTGTTAAAAATACTAAAAATCACGAGTTTTTAAAAATCATATAATTATGATGCCTCCAATCCTAATCCAATACTACAAAGTTTGTTCTAGGCTTCTCTTTTCCTTATTTATAACTTCTTTCTTCAACAGTGAGAAACCTGGCTCATTATCTACAATATATTTAGTTATTCGTTCAGTTCTGATATACATGTAAAGTAGCAGCAGAATTTATAACTCATCTCCCTGTGATAAACACATTTATTAGCTAAAGTATAGCGTTTATACACAGTTCATTTTGTCTTTAGCCTTAGAGTCTAGTCAAGATACTGTTTTCCAAAGTTTCTTGGGTTATTTCTTCTTTTCCTCACCCACTTCAGTATAGTTTTGTTATTCTTTGTAAATAGTTAGGTTCATTTGTATTCCACTTTGGGTTCTTCCAACTTCCCAGTTTAATTATTTATTTTTGAGATATGTGAAACACTTGTTGTTGTTGCTGTTGTTGTTAGTTGCTATCAAGTCAATTCCAACTCCTGGTGACCCCATGTGTGCTGAGTAGTACTTACTGCTCCATAGGGTTTTCAAGGCCATGACCTTTCGGAAGCAGATCACCAGGCTTGTTTTCTGGGGCACTTCTGGGTAGGTTTGAACTGCCAACCTTTCAGATAGTAGTCAAGTGCTTAACCATTTGCACCATCCAGAGACTCCATGTGTAAAACATCATTCTGGTTTGTACTCAGGTAAGTGTCACTTCCCCCCACCCTTGTTATACCTTTCTCATTCCTCCCTTCTTTCCTCCTCTTTCCCACACCCTGTAGGTAATCATTTTTGTTTTAGTTTATGATTTATCCTTTTGGAGTTTCTTTTGTAGAAATAAAATGCAGATACTCTAGTATCCCCTTCTTTCTATGAAAGATATTCTTTTGTACTTTGCTTTTCTCCACCTGAGTGTGACTGTTTAGTATGATCTGTATGACCAAGTGCAATATCACCTGGAAATCATTCCATATCAGTTCACAAAAGTTTTCCTTATTCTTTTTTTATTGCTGTACAGTATTCCATTGTGTAGATGTATCGTAGTTTATTCAACCACTCTCCTATGTATGAACATGGATCAAATAAAAAATCAAACTCACTGCTGTGGAGTCGGACCAGACTCATAGCAACCCCTCCTTAGGTTTCTGAGGTGGTATCACTACGGAAGTAGATTGCCCAACCTTCCTTCCGAGGAGTAGCTGATGGGTTTGAACTGCCAGACTTCTGGTTGGTAGTCAAAATGCCTTAGGCACTACACCACCAGAGCTCCTCATGAACATGGATATTGTTGCCAATATTTCGCAATCACGTGTATTTTTGCATTATTAGTGGCATATTTTCAGAGTAGATTTCTAGAGATGGGATGCTCAGTCAAAACATAAGTGGATATGTAGTCTTTTTTTAATGGTTTTTAAATTTTAAGTTTTGTTTGGTATTGCCAATCTTCCTTCCATAAGTGTATACCAATTTGCATTCCCCACAGCAATATATAAAAGTACTTCTTTCCTCATAGACTTGCTGACAAAATGTATTATTTTAAAAATTTTGTCAGTCTGACAGGTAGAAAATGGTATCGCAGTGTTAACCTTAATTTGTATTTCTCTGATGTGAGCATGAACATATTTTCATATGTTTGAAGGACACTTTAATATATTTTTTGTGAATTCCCCATTTGTGTCTTTTTCCCATTTTTCTATTGGGCTTTTAGTCCTTTGTCCTATAATCTGATGTCATCTGATATATAATTCACATGCCATAAAATGTACCCTTTTCAAGTATACAATGCAGTGATTTTTGATATATTCACAAAGTTCTGCAGCCATGTAATTTCAGAACACTTTCATCACACCAAAAAGAAACTCCCTATCTATTAGCAGTCACTTCCTATTTCCCCTTACTTCTAGCCCCTGTCAACCACTAATCTATTGACTTATTTATCTGCCACAAACAGTTGACTTTAACAATTTATTTTCTCCATCTAGAAGGCTGGAAGTTTGAATGCCAGGTGCCTGCTCTAGGGGGCAGGTTCCTTTCTCTGTAGGCTCTGGAGACACTCTGAGTTTCTGTTCTGGATAATCTTCATATGGCTTGGCATCTTTCTTCCCTCACCTCTGCTTCTCAAAAGAGATTGGTCCAAGAATACCCTACAGTAATCCTATACATTAACATAACAAAGACGACCCATTCCCTAATGGAATTATAACCAGAGGCATAGAGGTTAGGATCTACAACACAATTTTGGGAAACATAGTTTAGTCTGTAACATCTGTGTTCTGCCTCTATGAATTAGTCTATTCTGGATATGTCATATAAATGGAATCACAAGATATGTGTCCTTTTGTGTTGGTTTCTTTCACTAGCATAATGTTTTCAAGGTTTATCCATATGGTAGCATGCATCAGTACTTCATTCCTTTTTATGGTTGATTAACACCTCATTGTATGGATATGTCACATTTGTTTGTCTACTCATTAGTTGATTTGAGTTAGTTGTTTCCACTTTTTAGATATTACACTTATTCCTCACTTATTGACTATCTCGTTATCTGACAATTTGCATTTATGACAATAGTGAAAAATCTACTATCTGGCTATTTTGCACATTAATGGTGCATGCCTGGCAGTAACAAAATGCTGGGGTGTGAGGCGAGAGTAATGCTGGCTGTAGTGGGTTAAGGTTTTGTGTCAACTTGGCTGGGCCATGATTCTCAGTGGTTTGACAGTTATGTAGTGATGTACTCATCCTTCTTTTTGTGATCTGAAGTGGTCATCCTCCATTTTCATGTAATGAAAATGCCGATTTTCACATAAAGACCCGGTCTTTAGAAACTTATTGTGTTGACAAGTGAGGAGTGAGTGTATTAATAACGCTGCTAACAACATTCATGCACAAGTTTGTGTGTAGATGTACATTTTTACTTAAGTATTCCTTAATTCCTATCTTCTTGAGTTTTTTTTTTTTTTTTTTTTGACGAATAATTGTTGAATTTTTCAAAGGCTTTCTCAGTTTCTTTGGAGCTAATCATACGATCTTTTTTCTTTGATTTATTAATATGGTATAAAATATTGGTTTCCTAATATTACACTAACTTTGCATTGCTAGAATAAATCCTTCTTGGTGATGGTATATTATTTTCTTAATATAGCACTGAAATTTTTCTGCTAATATTTTGTTTAAATTTTTTGCATCAATACTTATAGTGACACTGGCCTGTACTTTTTTTTTCACTGTGCTGCATCTAGGTTAGATATCTGTGTCATAGTTCCTTCATAAAAATAATTAGGAAATTTTCCTTCTTTTTCAGTGCTCTGGAAAACAGTTTGTTAGAATTCCCCTGTGAAATTACCTGGGCCTGGTAATTTTTCTTGGGTTAGTTACGTAATAACTTTCTTTACTGCTTCCATGGAAATTAGTCTAACTATTATCACTTATAACTTATTATTTTACTCTGAGACTAAAGTGCCCCTGACCCAAGCCATGGTATTTTCAATAGCCTCATATATATGTTAAAGCTGGACAATGAATAGGGAAGGCAATAGGAGAATTGATGCATTTGAATTATGGTGTTGGCAAAATACTGAAAATACCATGGCCTGCCAGAAGAATGAACAAACCTGTCTTGGAAGAAGGATAGCCAGAATGCTCCTTAGTAATGAGAATGGCCAGACTTTGCCTCATGTATTTTGGTCATGTTGTCATAAAGGACCATTCCATGGAGAAGGATATCAGAGTTGGTAAAGCAGAGAGTGAGTGGAAAAAGGGGAAATGCTCAACAAGGTGGATTGACACAGTGGTTGTAATGATGGGCTCAGGCATAGCAACGAATGTGAGGGTGGCACAGCGTCACTATGAGTTTCCTTTTGTTGTACACAGGGTCACTATAAGTTTGAATTGACTTGATGGGCTTGGTTTTGGTCAAGGTTATAATGTTTGTTTGTTGTTGTTGTTCAGTGCTGTCAAGTTGGCTCCAACTACAGGACTGTCCCATAGGGTTTCCAAGGCTGTACATCTTTACAGAAGCAGACCGCCTCATCTTTCTCCCATTAGCAGCTGATGACTTTGAACACCAACCTTTTGATTAGCAGATGAATGTTTTAACCATGGTACCACTAGAGCTCCTTTTATAACTTATTGCTAATCTGAATTTCCCTAGGAAATTACCAATTTGTTCTAGGTTTTCATATTTATTTACATGGAAGTCTGCAAAAGAGTCTCTTAAATGGTTTTTAAATTTTTTTGTCTCAGTGATTATTTTCTCCCTCATTGATATTTTAAAGTATGTTTTAAGAGAAACATAGTATGATAGGTTAAAGAATGAGAGGAGACATTTTTTTTTTCCTTAGTAAGTGTCTATGTTGTTTGAATCTTTTATTTTATAATGGAAATATTCATCTATTACTTATATAATTTTTTACAAAAGCAAGATGGTAAAATAATAAGGCCTAGAAGAACACATACACTTAGGGTCTCTAACTTACGGTATACTATTTAGGGCCTCTCTTGGTTCTTTAGTTCTGCTATAACAGAAATACCACAAGTGAATGGTTTCAACAAAGAGGCATTTATTCTTTTACAGTTTAGGAGGCTAGAAGTCCAAATTCAGAATGCCAGCTCTAGGGGCTGGGTAAAGGTCCTTTGACCTTGGGTTTCATTTCTGCCTCTTGTTCTAGGCCCACTGAAGCTACAGGCCTCTCCTAACTCATAAAGCTACTGGCTGCTGAGGCTGATGAATCCAAGATCGGCAGGTAAAATGGCACAAACCCACCAGCAAGCAACATGGCAGACCACTGGCTCAAATCCAGGAACTGGAGATGAAGACTTGGCCAAATGCAGGATCCAAATGTGCCAAAAAGCTAGTGAACTTTCTCAAAGCTTCTCCATATATACTGGAAGCAGGCCACACCCTGAAGGCAACCAGTTAGCTGCTCACAGCAGATTCCTCCATGGAGCCGATTATGCCACATCCAAAGAACTACATCCAGCTGCCAAGCCACTAAAAATCATGGCCCAAACAAGTTGATACACAACCTTAACTACCACAGGGTCTAGGGATCAATCAGAAGTTCCTGGGTAGTACAAATAGTTAAGTGCTTGGCTACTGACCAAAAGGCTGGTGTTTTGAATCCTCCCAGAGGCACCTTGGGAGAAAGGCTTGGCTATCTACTTCCGATGAAACCCTTGTGGATTTTACTCTGACACACACGGGTCGCTACAATTTGGAGTTGACTCAACAACAAAATGGTTTTATGGCTCAATCAGTCCCCTTGATATAAACTAGCATGACAAGATATAACTCAATCAATTTTATTAAAAATCATATTTGTATCAGAGGCACATTTTGGAAAGGAATGCACTATCAGTTAGATGAGCAAATTTTTAATGTGTATATGGTCCCCTCCTTTTCCACCTCCCCAGCTAAATGGAAAGCCTCTCTGCAAGCACAGACCAATCCCTCTCCCAGAGCCCTAGCAGAGTCCCATGGTTATACCAGGCACTCAAAAGTTGATAACTGAAAATGTTGTTGTTGTTATGTGCCATCAAGTCGCATCCGACTCATAGTGACTCCTTGGGTTTCCAAGGCGGTATCACTACAGAATTAGATTGCCCAACTTTCCTTCTGAGGAGTGGCTGGTGCCTTAGTACTTATAATCATAACCCCTCTTTACATTTTCATAATGCTTTTCAGGAGCTCAAACACTTCTACATACATTTTAAAGTTGAAGGGAAAATCTCAAAGAGATGAAGTGGCTGTGCTAAGGCCATGTTACACATATGGGGTGGGGTTAAGATGGTCACCAAGTCCATTCCTCCTCTCTTTTTGCCACATTGCTTCTCAAAGCCTGAACTTCCCAAGACATGTTTTAGTGATGTGTTCATCACAGTGTTTAATAAATGATAATGCCAAGGAGAAATATTATATAGGCAAAAATCAATTTAGGGATTGCATTTTTAAATGCTCACTCAGCCTTGAGAATAATTATATAATGAAGTAGGGAAACCAGCCACTTTTAAAGACTTACTATAATGACAGAAAGGATCTTTGGTGCTAAGCAAAAGAATCAAGTATACTGTGTTGATTAGCATTTCTATTTAGCTAAAAGTAAGTTTTAAAACATTCCACTCCTATTCATTCAATAAACATTTACTGAGTGCCATTGTAGGCACTGGGAACACAGCAGTAAACAAAGTCTCTCCTCTAAGGGAGCTCACACTCAGGTGGAAGGAGACCAACAATAGACTGAATATAACACACACACTATGCAGGAAGATAAAGCAGGGAATGGGGCAGACAGAGGCGGCTCTTGAACTAGGTTGATCAGTGAAGATCTCCCTGACAAAGAGACATCTGAGCAGGGACTTAAAAGAAGTTAAGCATAATGGAGCTATGGCTCCAAGCAAAGGGAACAGCAGGTGGAAAAGTCCTAGGACAGGAAAGAAAATTCTCACCTTAAAATCATCATACTGAGTGAAGTAAGTCAGTCACAAAAGGAAAATTATCACATGATCCAGTTCTATGAAATATCTAGAATAGGCAAGTATCCACAGACAAGAAGCTCATTAGTGGTTCACCAGGAACAGGTGGAAGAAGGGGGAAGGAGACACTGTGCTTCCATAACGGGTGACGGAAACGTTTGGAAACAGATAGTGGTGATGGTTATACAACATGATGAACACGATTTCACTGAATTGTAAATATGGAGAATGTTGAAATGGCAAATATTTTCTTGCTTATATATTTACTAC
>NW_006921592.1:28012410-28012952 GCF_000298275.1 Orycteropus afer afer
CCAGCTTCTTGGATTATTTGCTCAGCATACAGATTGAATAAGCATGGTGAAAGGATATAACCCTGACACACTCCCTTCTTGATTTTAAACCATGAAGTATTCCCTTGTTCTGTTCTAACAACAGCTTCCTGGTCTATGTACAGGTTCCTCTTGAGTACAATTAAGTGTTCTGGAATTCCCATTCTTCTCAATGTTATCTATAATTTGTTATGATCTACAAAATCAAATGCATTTGCATAGTTCAATAAAACACAAGTAAACATCTTCCTGGTATTCTTTACTTTGAGCCAAGATCCATCTGACATCAGCAATGATTGATATACCTCGTTCCACATCCTCTTCTGAACTCAGCCTGCACCTCTGGAAGTTCTCTGTCAATATACTGTTGCAACTGTTTTTGAATTATCTTCAGTAAAATTTCACTTGCATGTGATATTAATGATATTGTTTGATAATTTCCACTTTCCGTGGGATCACCTGTCTTTGGAATGGGTACAAATATGTATCTCTTCCAGTCAGTTGGCCAGGTTGTTGTTGTTGTT
>NW_006921592.1:28014057-28014791 GCF_000298275.1 Orycteropus afer afer
AGTGATAAGCAACACATCTTGATTGCACCTTTGGTCAATTTCAGACTGCAGAAGTTGATAAAAATCTTCCATTTCCTCATCTTTGGCTTTGGTGGTTGGTGCACAAATTTGAATAATAACCATATTAACTGGTCTTCCTTATAGGCGTATGGATATTATTCTATCACTGACAGCATTGTACTTCAGTACAGATCTTGAAACATCTTTTGTGATGATGAATGCCATGCCATTCCTCTTCAATTTGTCATTACTGGCATAGAAGATCATATGGTTGTCCGATTCAAAATGCCCCAAACCCATCCATTTCAGTTCACTAATGCCTAGGATGTCAATCTTTATGCATTCCATTTCATTTTTGACAACTTCCAATTTTTCTAGATTCATACATCATATATTCCATGTTCTGATTGTTAATGGATGTTTGCAGCTGTTTCTCCTCAATTTGAGTCATGCCAGGTCAGCACATGGAGGTCCTGACTTACTTTATCTGTATCGTTAAGGTTGGTTCTACTCCAATGAAGCAGCAGCTCTTTCCCAGCACTGTTTTGAGTGCCTTCCAACCCAAGGGGCTTGTCTTCCTGTACTGTGTTGGACAATGTTTCCAAGCTATTCATAAAGTTGCCCATTAATGTATCAGATGGTGTTTCTCTGCTATTCATGAGGTTTTCTCTGGCCAATTTTTGAGAAGTGGATGGCCTCCTCCTTCTTCCTAGTCTGTCTTACTCTGTAAGCTA
>NW_006921592.1:28017681-28018373 GCF_000298275.1 Orycteropus afer afer
TTCTCCAATGTAATCTTAGAGCTTCTCCTTTTCATGTGGCCTTTCCATGTGGTTGCTTGGGCTTTCTTACAGCATGTTAGCTGGATTTAAGTAGGGAGAGTTTCAAGAAACAGGAAACAGTAGCTGCCATTCCCCTTAGAGACTAGGTCCAGAATTGGCATGGCATCATGTCCATGGGTCACAGAATAGTACGGGTCAGAGGCAGTCTGGATTCAATGTAGGAGGGGACTGCACAAGTACATGAATAGTGGGAGGTACAGTTCATTGAGTGCCATCTTTGGAGATCAGCTCTAACACCTTTGCACATTGCTTTATCATTATGTGTGTTTACTTTTGTTAGATAACAAACCAAAATGCTATACGACATACAGGTACAAAATGTTATGCAAGTATAGAAAAAGAAATGATTAACATCATAACAAGAGCAACCTTGCAGGAAAGGAGATTCTAAATCTTGAATGATGAATTGTCTCCCTGGGCAGCTTAGGCAGGGCAGTGGAAACAGCATGTATGCATTCACTGAGGCATGAAGGACCCAAGGATTTTGGGAAAAATAAAGAGCATATCCATATTTGTACCCATTCCAAAGAAAGGGAATCCCACAGAATGTGGAAATTATAGAACAATATCATTAGTATCGCACGCAAGTAAGATCTTACTGAAGATAATTCAGAAACGTTTGCAGCACTATA
>NW_006921592.1:28018953-28025229 GCF_000298275.1 Orycteropus afer afer
CACAATAAATGGAGAGAAGATTGAGATTGTCAAAGAATTCACATTGCTTGGTTCTACAATCGATGCCAATGGAAGCAGCAGTCAGGACATTAGATGATGTGTAGCACTGGGAAGGTCAACTGTGAAGGAACTGTTTCAAGTGCTGAGGAGCAAGGATGTCTCCTTGAAGACTAAGGTGCGCCTGACACAAGCCATGATATTTCCAATCACCTTATATGCATGTGAGAGCTGGACAATGAATAAGGAAGACCGAAGAAAAGTTGATGCTTTTGAGTTGTGGTGCTGGCGAAGAATGCTGAAAAGTACCACGGACTGCTAAAAGAACTAACAGATCTGTCCTGGAGGAAGTGCACCCGAAATCCTTCTTGGAAGCGAGAATGGCCAGACTTCGTCTCACCTATTTTCATCATGTTGTCAGAAGGAACCATTCCCTGGAGAAGGATGTCATGCTTGGTAGGGTGGAGGGTCAATGAAAGAGGGGAAGGTCTTCAACGAGATGGATTGACATGGTGGATGCAATGATGGGCTCAAGTATAGCAGGGATCATGGAGTTGGCGCGGGATCGGGCAGTGTCTCGTTCTGCTGTGCATGGGGTTGTTATGAGTCGGAAACGATTCAACGACACCTAACGACAACAACAACAAAGAGCATATAAGAAGGTACAGGAGGTAGCAAGAAATAAACGTTGAGAGGAAAGCTAGAGCTTGATCAAAAAACACAGATTCTACTCTACCCATTTTATAGGATGCATATTAGGAGCCCAGGCTTTGGAGTTAGCTTCCTGGGTTTGACTTCCCTATGTGGTTGTCATGAGGCTGTTTACAAATATTCTAGCTTTTCTCTCCTCTGGGCACATGGTAGGATTGTGCTTCTCTGCATCCTTTCAGCTTAGATGTGGCCATATGATTTACCTTAGCTGAAAAACAAAGTAGAAGTCAATACAAGATTAACCATATACCCCCTTGCCCCTACCTCAGGGACTGTAGAAACATGTGTTCTGATGGAAGCTCCATTAGCCTTGGTCCCTGAGTAACTATGAAGGACAAGCACCCCATTCTCCTGCTTGCTGGACTTGTAGTGTGAGTGAGAAATAAACCTTGTTAAACTACTGAGATTTGTGGGTTATTTGTTACCACAGCCTGTGGTTACCATAGCCTATCCTGATTATTATACCATGGGTGATCTTGAGCAAATTAGTTAGCTTCACTGTGCCTCAGTTTCCTCACCTGTAAACTGGGCATAATACTACCTCACCTCTTGGTGGGTGAGTTGCACATTGAAAGCATTTACCTCAGAACAGTATCTGACACATAGTAAATGCTCAGTAAAGTTGTTGCTGTTATTATGAGTCGAACCTGATTCATAGTGACACCTCCTTGGATTTCTGAGGCAGTATCACTACAGAAGTAGATTGCCCCATCTTCCTTCCGAGGAGTGGCTGGTGTCAGTAAAGTCAGTTATTGTTATTATCATCATTATCTTTTATATATACTGATGAGAAAATACATCCAAGACATAGTGTTACCTGAAGAAAGTTGCTTAGCAATATGTTTGGTACTACCTCTATTTATCTAATTAATTATAAGTAAATGAATAACAGTGCATATTTACGGGGGAGGGGGATCCAAAAACAAATAATATACCGAACTATTGATAACAATTGGGGGGTAGAGAAGCAGCTCTGGTGGCCCAGTGCCTAAGGCATTTGACAGCTAACCAGAAGGTTGAGGGTTCAAACCTACAAGCTACTCTGCAGAAGGAAAATGGGGCAATCTACTTCTGTAATGATTGACTGCCTTGCAAACCCAATGGGGTTTGCTGTGAGTTGGAAGTTTTTGTTTTTTTTTGGCGGGGAAAGGGAGGTAGGTAGAGAGACAAATCATGGGGATTTTTATGTCATATAGTTTGGTGATGTTTGAGGGTTTTTTTCCCTCTCTGTAATCAGAAAAATATATTATGGGGGCGGGGGTTAAACAATGGCCAGCTCCAGCTGGGAATCAATAATCCAAGGCAAAGGAAGGTTCACACCCTGTTCTTCTGTTTCATACCATGCCTGATACACAGCTGATGCTCAAGAGAGTTTGGAGAAATCTTTGCTGCTTGTTAAGTCTCTGCCAACATTGCATCTCTAAGAGATGCTTAATGAGGGAAGTACCCATCCCCTTATCTCCTTTGCCACCCTGGTATTGAGCACTCCAAAGGAGAGAACAGTGCTTTTGAGAATCAAAGATTTCTGAGGGGAACTCTATATATGCTGAGAGGTGTCTAGATTTCCACGGGAAGGGTCTTAGTTATCTAAGAATATGCTTAGATAACTCACAGGAGGCTAGCCTGAATTCAGGGTGCTGGCCGTAGGGGAAGTCTTTGTCTTTAGGCTCTGGAGGAAGGTTCTTGTCTCTTCAGCTTGTTTTCTAGTTCCTTGGAGCTCTCCATGTGACTTGGTATCAATCTTCCCTCATCTCTGTTTGCTACCTTGCTTGTTTATTGTTGTTGTTGTTAGGTGCCGTTAAGACATCTCCAACTCATAGCTATCCTATGTACAGCAGAATGAAACACTGCCCAGTCCTGTGCCAGTCCCATGATCCTTGCTACACCTGTGCCCACTGGTGCAGCCACTGTGTCAATCCAACTTGTTGAAGGCCTTCTCCTTTTTCGTTGACCCTCCATTTTACCAAGCATGATATCTTTCTCCAGGGAATGGTCCCTTCTGACAACATAACCAAAGTAAGTCAGACAAAGTCTGGCCATTCTCATTTCCAAGGAGCATTCTAGCTGTACTTTTTCCAGGACAGATTTGTTTGTTCTTTTAGCAGACCATGAGACTTTCAGTATTGTTCACCAGCACCACAATTCAAAACCATCGAGTCTTCTTCAGTCCTCCTTATTCATTGCCCAGCCCTCACATGCATATGAGGTGATTGAAAATACCATGGCTTGTGTCAGGAGCACCTTAGTCTTCAAGGTGACATCTTTGCTCTTCAGCACTTGAAAGAGGTCTTTTGCAACAGATTTGCCCAATGCAATATGTCATCTGATATCTTGATTGCTGTTTCCATTGGTGTTGATTGTAGAACCAAGTAATATAAAGTCTTTGACAACTTCAATCTTTTCTCTATTTATCTTGATGCTGCTTATTGGTCCAGTTGTGAAGATTTTTGTTTTCTTATATTGAGGTATAATCCATACTGCAGACTGTAGTTTTCAATCTTCATTAGTAAGTACTTCAAGTCATCTTCACTTTCAGCAAGCAAAGTTGTGTCATCTGCATATTGTAGGTTGTTAATGAGTCTTCCTCCAATCCTGATGCTACATTCTTCTTTATATAGTCCAGCTTCTCAGATTATTTGCTCAATATACAATTGAATAAGTATGGTGAAAGGATACAACCTTGATGCACTCCCTTCTTGATTTTAAACCATGCAGTATCACCTTGTTCTGTTGGAACAACAGCCTCCTAGTCTATGTACAGGCTCCTCATGAATACAATTAAGTGTTCTGGAATTCTCATTCTTCTCAACATCATCCATAATTTGTTATGATCCACACAATTTAATGCTTTTGCATAGTCAATAAAATATAAGTAAACATCTTTCTTGTATTCTTTGCTTTCAGCCAGGATCCATCTAACATCAGCATGATATCCCTTGTTCCACATCCTCTTCTCAATGCAGCTTGCATTTCTGGACGCTCTCTGTCACTATACTGCTGCAACTGTTTTTGAATTATCTTCAGTTAGATTTTACTTGTGTGTGATATTAATGACATTAGTATTATATTCATTATATTATATTGTTTGTTTAATCTTTTTTATATTTCAAAAGAGACTGACTCAAGATACAGCCTAATCTTACCTCATTATCATAACAAACATAACCTAATCCTCATTAACATAATATGATTCTGCCTCAGTAATAAAACAAAAACAACCCATTCACAAATGGTATTATAACCACAGGCAGAGATTAGGATTTAAAACAAATATTTTTGAAGGACACAATTCAATTCATAGTATTCTACCCTTTGGTCCCCAAAAATTTATGTACTTCCCACATGTAAAACACACTCCCTCACACCATCCCCCAAACTTTAAGTAAACTCCAAGTCCAGAATCTCATCTTCTGAATCATCTAAATCAAATATTAGTGAGATTTTAGGCATATTCCATGCTAGGGCAAAATTCCTCTTCAATTGTGAACCTGTGAAATCTGGATTACAAATTACCTGTTTCCACAGTACACTGGTGGAATGGGCACAAGATAAGACATTTCCATTAGAAATGGGAAAAAATGGAGGCAAAGAAGGGATAATAGGTACCAAGAAAGTCCAGAACCCAGCAGACCAATTTACTTTAGCTCTCAAATCAAACCCAAACCTCACTGCTGTGAGGACAATTCTGACTCATGGTGAACCAACTGGATACAGTAGAACTGTCCCATAGGGTTTCTAAGGCTGTAAATCTTTATGGAATCAGACTACCACATCTTTTTCCCATGGAGCAGCTGGTAGGTTCAAACCGCCAACCTTTTGCTTAACAGCTAAGCACTTTAACCACTGTGCAACAGTTAGCTCTGAAGCCTTGAAAATAATCCTCTCTTCTCTGAGACCATCTAGGCAATGGCTCTGTCCTCCAGACTTGGGGTGTTGGCCATGCCCTCTGGATTCTGAGCACAGGCCCTTTAGCCAGGGCATCAGATCAGCTCTGCCTTCCAGGCCCACTGTGATGGTAACTGTGCTCCCTTGGCTTTGGGCAGCCCCATTCTCCAGTCCATCTGAGTGGCGACCCTACCCCTTTGATTCTAGCAGACCCAGTTCTTCTGCCCCTTTGGCATGGTAGTCCTGCTCCCTCAGCTTTGGGCAGCAATCCCATTTCTTGGCACACTTGAAAGGCAACTTCACAGTCCAGAACTGAATTGGTGAAGATCTGATGCTTTGAAACTTGAGGCTGTGTCACCACCCTTTGAAACCTAGAAGGCTATGGCTATACCTTTTCAAATCTAGGAGACTGTACCTTTTCCCTTCAAAACTGAGGTAACCCTGGATTTCTGGTAAGATGGCAGAATAGACAGACAAGTTACACAGACTCTCTTTAAAAAAGAAAAGAGAAACAAATTGACAGAGATACAGAAGATAATCCTGGAGCCCTGAGCTTTGAAAGGAAGTATACACAAGTGGATTAGGCACCAACTAGTGGAAAAACCTGTATGAAAACAGGACCTAAGAATAGGCTCCATTTGCCAAGGATGGCAGGGACATATGGGAAGCTAACAAAGGGAAAGGAGACAGGTGTGTAAGTGCTGACAACTATAGGAGCACAGTATCCTGCTTACTTAGACAACATCCAAACAAAACAAAATAAATGAAAATCGTGGGCAAGTCACTCCAACATAAAATCACCAATTAAATATAAACACAAAAACATCACAATGTTTCAGAGGAAACAGAGCATCACAGTTCACAAAAAGAAGCAAGGTAAAGCAGGAGAAACAAGGGACCAGGATACAGACCCAAGACACATCTCTGAAGAGGAAGCAGCATTGGAACTCCCAGATAAGGAATTCTAAAGAATTATATTTAAGTACTTTCAATGGGTTGAGAGACAGAACAAGGAAAACACTAACAAAATTGAGGAAAACACAGAGAAAATCCTAGAACAATTTTGAAAAATAGTACAAGAACAAAATGACAGAATAAATGAAAAATTAGAAATGATACAAAATCTACAGATATAAATCCAGAAGATTAATACCAAATTTTCATAAATAGATAACACATTGAATGGGCAAAGGAGTAGAATTGAATCAATGGAAGGCAGAATTAGTGAGACTGAAGACAAACACCTCAATACTTCTTTGGAAAGGGATCAATCAGAAATAAGATAAAAATAAAATGAAGAAAGTCAAAGGTTCATGTGGGATACCATCAAAAGGAATAACCTACATTTAATTGGAATTCCAGAACTGGAAGAGAAAAAGAAAATCACTGAGAAAACTGTCAAAGATTTGTTGGAAGAAAATTTCCCTGGTATGATGAAAGATGAGAATATAGCCACTTAAGAAGTCCAATGAACACCAAACAGGATAGACCCCAAAAGAAAATCACCAAGGCATATCATCATTAAACTCATCAAAACCAAAGACAAAGAAAGAAAGCAGCATGAGAAAAATGAAAAGTTACCTACAAGGGGCGACCAAGAAGACTAAGCTTGGATTTCTTGGCAGAAACCATGCAGGCGAGAAGACAATAGGATAGTATATATATATATATATATATATATAT
>NW_006921592.1:28025994-28026881 GCF_000298275.1 Orycteropus afer afer
CAGACTGAGTAAGAAAACATAACCCATCAATACACTGTCTACAAGAGACAAACCTTAACAGACAAAGACAAAAATAGACTAAAAATCAAAGGTTGGATGAAGATATATCCAGCAAATGGCAACCATAAAAGAGCAGGGTGGCAATATTAATTTCTGATAAAATCGACTTTAAAACAAAAACCACCATAAGAGATAAGGTAGAACATTATATAATGATTAAAAGATTGATTGAGCAAGAGGACATAACAATAATAAATATCTATGCACCTAGTGAAAGAGCCCTAAAATACATAAACCAGACTCTAACAGAACTGAAAAGACAAATACATGATTCCACAGTCATAGTAGAAGACTTTAACACACTACTTTTAATCACAGATAGAACAACTGGAAAGACACTCAATAAAGGCAGAAGAACTAAACAATACAATCTACCAACTGGACCTTATAAACATCTACAGAGCACTTCACCCAACAACAGCACAATATATATTGTTTTCCAGTGCACATGGAACATTCTATAGGATAGACCATATGTTAGGCCACAAAGCAAGCCTCAATACATTTAAAAACATTGAAATACTGCAAAGCACCTTCTCAGATCACAATGCTATCAAATTAGAAATCAACAACAGGAAGATGAACAGAAAAAGAGCAAACACATGGGAACTGAATAATACCTTCCTTGAAAATGACTGGGTAATGAAAGAAATAAAAAATGAAATTAAAAAATTCCTCAAATCAAATGAGAATGAAAACACAACATACCAAAATCTTTTGGGCACAGGGGAGAGGCGGGGCAAGATGGCGGACTAGGCAGAAGGATTGCACAGACCCTCTTCAACAAAGAAAAGGGAAACCAATTAACACAGACACAGAAGATAATC
>NW_006921592.1:28039776-28040685 GCF_000298275.1 Orycteropus afer afer
GTCAAACTATCCCTATTTGCTGATGATATGATCCTATTCATAGAAAACCCAAGAGACTCACCAAAAAAACTACTGGAACTAATTGGGAGATTTACCATAGTGGCAGGACACAAGATCAACATCCAAAAGTCAGTTGGATTCCTTTACACCGGCAAAGAGAATGCTGAAAACGAAATAAGGAAATCAATACCATTTACAATAGCTACCAAAAAAATTAAAATACTTGGCAATAAATCTCACTAGGAACACAAAAGACCTATACAAAGAAAACTACAAATCAGTACTCCAAGAACCCATAAGAGATCTACATAAATGGAAGAACATACTGTGCTCATGGATAGGAAGATTGAACACTATAAAAATGCCAGTACTACTCAAAGCAATCTATGCATTCAATGCAATCCTAATCCAGATCCCATCAGTATTCTTTAAGGACATGGAAAAAATAATCACTAATTTTATATGGAAAGGAAAGAGACCTCAGATAAGCAAAGCACTATTGAAAAAGAAGAACAAAGTAGGAAGCCTTATACTGCTGGATCTCAAAACATACTATACAGCCACAGGAGTCAAAAACAGCCTGGTACTGGTACAATGACAGATACAACTAGTGGAACAGAATTGAGAACCCAGAAATAGATCCATCAACCTATGGTCAGCTGATTTTTGACAAAAGGGTGAAATCCATTAAATGGGCAAGAGGTGGTCTCTTTAAGAAATAGTACTGGCAAAACTGGATATATATTTGCATAAAAATGAAACAAGATCAGTATCTCACACCATACATAAAAACTAACTCTAGGTGGATCAAAGACTTAAATGTGAAACCCCAAACTATTAAGTTCCTCAAGGAAAAAAATAGGGTCAAATTCAGGGGCCCTAATTTATGGCATAAATAGACTGTCAAGC
>NW_006921592.1:28041870-28043056 GCF_000298275.1 Orycteropus afer afer
TTAATCCGCCATTTTACCAAGCATGATATCCTTCTCCAGGGAATGGTCCTTTCCGACAACATAACCAAAGTAGGTGAGATGAAGTCTGGCCATTCTTGCTTCCAAGGAGCATTCTGGCTGCACTTCTTCCAGGACAGATCTGTTTGTTCTTTTAGCAGTCCATGGTACTTACAGCATTCTCTGCCAACACCACAACTCAAAAGCACGAACTCTTCTTTGGTCTTCCTTAGTCATTGTCCAGTTCTTACATGCATCAGAGGTGATTGAAAATATCATGGCTTGGGTCAGGCACACATTACTCTTCAAAAAGATATCTTTGCTCTTCAGGACTTGAAAGAGGTCTTTTGCAGCAGATTTACCCAGTGCAATTTGTTGTCTGATGTCTTCACTGCTGCTTCCATAGGTGCTGATTGTGGAACCAAGTAATAGGAAATCTTTGACAACTTTAATCTTTTCTCCATTTATTGTGATGCTGCTTATCGATGCAGTTGTGAGGATTTTCGTTTTATGTTGAGATGTAATCCATATAGACTGTAGCCTTTAATCTTCATCAGTAAATGCTTCAAGTCATCTTCACCTTCAGCAAGCAAGGCTGTGTCGTCTGCATATGGCAGGTTGTTAATGAGCCTTCCTCCAATCCTGGTGCTGCATTCTTCTTCATGTTGTCCGGCTTCTCAGATTATTTGCTTAGCATACAGACTGAATAAGTATGGTGAAAGAATACAACCCTGACGCACTCCCTTCCTGATTTTAAACCATGCAGTATGCCCCTGTTCTGTTCGAACAGCAGCCTCCTGGTCTATGCACAGGTTCCTCATGGGCACAATTAAATGTTCTGGAATTTCCATTCTTCTCAGTGTTATTCATAATTTGTTATGATCCACACAATTGAATATGTCTGCATACTCAATAAAATACAAGTAAACATCTGGTATTCTTTGCTTTCAGCCAAGATCCACCTGACATCAGCAATGATATCCCTTGTTCCATGTCTTCTTCCGAATCCAGCTTGCATTTCTGGATGTACCCTGTCAATACACTGCTACACTGTTTTTGAATTATCTTCAGCAAGATTTTACTTGTATGTGATATTGATATTGTTCAATAATCTAGGCTTTTATTATTAGGAACCTTCAAACTCTTCCAGCCTCTACCCATTACCCAATTCCAAAACTTCTTCCACATT
>NW_006921592.1:28043661-28045152 GCF_000298275.1 Orycteropus afer afer
GTGGTAAGAGAAGGCTTCCATGCTGTAAACTGGGTACTCTAGGACTTTTCTTTCTGTTTACAAATACTTATAAATTGTGGGCCTAATGTACAATATAGATTTTTAAATATGACTAAACTCCAAAGGGGAAAAATAGACTGCTTAGATGTTAAAAAAAAAAAAGAAAGAAAGAAAAAGAAATCAAAGAGCTAGATGGTTCTAGGTGTGGTGGGGAGAGATATGTTACACTGGGAGAAGCCTAAATGGTTAAGAGTCTGGGCTCTGGTGACCATTCAGAAATAAGAGATGAGGGCTTACACCTATGGGGAACTGAAGACTTCATAAAAAGTTCTCCCTGGTAGCTACAGGAAAGGAGTTCTGGTGGAGTAGCGGGTAAGACATTCAGTTGCTAACTCCAAAGTCGGCAGTTCACACCACCAGCTGCTCCTTGGGAGGAAGATGAGGCAATCTGCTTCCATAAAGATTTAGTCTTGGAAACCCAAAGGATGTCACTATGAGTCAGGATTGATTAGATGGCAATGGGTTTAGTTTTTGGTTTGGTTTGGTAGCTACAGTGACTCTTCAGAAAGTAGCTGTGACCAACTGTACATGAAGCCCTTGGTCATCTCTGAATAATCCAGGTAGCTATTGATTTCCACAGCCAACTTTAGCTCAGGACTTAATTTGATTGACTGACCCAAGAATGGAATATAAATCTGCTCATGTCCCTCTTCTTAGTTTAAAACCCTCTTGTAGTAATGAAAAAAGTGTAAGAATATATAAACCCAAGCATTGCTGAGAACAATTACTATCAAGAGAAAACTCACGATGTTTTCTATAGTGCGCTACTTATTAAGTTATTGCCTTGTAGTTCCAAGTTCAGGGGGCAGTGATGGTATAGTGGTAGAATTCTTGCCTTTCATCTGAGAGACCTGGGTTCAATTCCCAACCAATGCACCTCATGTGCAGCCACCACCCATCTGTCAGTGGAGGCTTACATATTGCTGTGATGCTGAACTAGTTTAAGCAGAATTTCCTGATTAAAACAGTCTAAGAAGAAAGGTCTGTGATCTACTCTCAAAAAAATCAGCCTGTGAATACTCTAAGGATCACAATAGTCCAATTTGATGGTGCAGGGGTTGACATGATTTGGGGGCTGACTCTATGGCAACTAACAACAAGAAGCTCCAAATTCCCCCTTTTTGCTTGGAACCAAAATACATCTGGTTCCTTCAAATATTTTTCCTTTGCTAATACCTGCTGCTGTCAAGTCAATTTCAACTCATAGCAATCCTATCAGACAGGGTAGAATTGCCCCACTGGATTTCCAAGTCTGCAAATATTTACAGAAGGAACTCTGGTGTTCAGTCAAGGCATTTGGCTGCTAACCAGAAGACTGGCAGTTCAAATCCACCAGCTGCTCCATGAGAGGAAAATGAGGCAATCTACTTCTGTAAAGATTTACAGCCTTGGAAAGCATATGGGTCGCTATGAGTTGGAATCAACTTGATG
>NW_006921592.1:28045722-28062513 GCF_000298275.1 Orycteropus afer afer
TGATACTGCCTCGGAAACCCAAGGAGGGGTCGCTATGAGTCGGGTTTGACTCGACGGCAAACAACAACAACAACAACAGGGCTTTGCAGGCCTCAGCATTTTTCAGCTCTCAACTTGAGCAGTGGCAGAAAGCAAGGAGCTCCAGAATGAATGGGCCTGTGACCCAGACCAAGTTGCTGCTTCTGGCACCCTCTTCTTGGCCCCTTGTGTGCACATTCCAGGGCACTCTGAGGCTGCCCATGTAGTGAGTCACCCAGCAAAACTTTGTCCTATTTAGTGGTCCAGAGCCAATCAGTCCAAGGCACACACGACAATACGCTGCGTTCCTGCAGAGTGCAGCTTCCCCAGCTCCTGGTTACAGAAGTTATAGAGTAGCACCCCAACTCCCTCTGTACTTAGCCTACCCCCACTTCATCAGCCTTGGGTTGCCTGAGCCCTGGTGAGATGTTCTGCCTTCCCAGGCATGGTGGGCCAATTATGGCCTGAATAACTCAGCAAATTTCTCCACCATCCAATGGACTGCAGCCATACCATCTTCAATGAGGTTTAAACCCTCTTCCAACTTTGTCCTTCCTTGGGTAACCTCCCTCAGTCCTAGAGTACCCAGTAGAGTTCTTCTTCTATCTTCATAGTTACTCTTCTAGCACAGCTTAATAATTCTCTATATTAAACTTTTCCTGTTTAAATTCCTACATAGTTTCTGTCTCCTGATTGGACCATGACTGATACATACAGCATTAACACATGGTGGAATATTATGTGGCCTTTAACATGATGTAGATGTATTTGTTGACACAGAACTATGTCTATGATATAATTGAGTGAAAAAAAGCAGGTATGTAAAATTATATGTGTATACATGCATGGATAGGACTGGAAGGATGCATAGAAAATGCTGGCAGTGGTTACTTCTGGGTGATGAGGTTTCAGATAAATTTTACTTTCTTTGTACTTTTCATAATTTTAATATTTTAAATAAATGTGTAAAAAAAAATTCCCAAAGCAAAAGAAGTGAATTCCTCCCAATCCTCAAAAACTCCATCTGATTGTACTCCCTCAGTTTAAAGGATGAAGTTCAAATTTCTTACCGTGGCATACAAGGTAATTTAAGTTATGACCCCTCACCTATCGTTGTAGTCCGATTTTCTTTTTTTTTTGGGGGGGGGTCATTCTACACACAAATTCTGTGTCCTAGTTAATACAAATTTCCTGATTTCATAACTATCAGTCTTTGGCATGTAATTATCCCTATAGTTATTGCTGGCTGCTGTTGATTGGCCTCCAACTCAAGGCAAACCATGTACAACAGGATCAGACCATTGTGATCCATGGGGTTTTCATTGGTTGATTTTCAGAAGCAGATCCCCGAGTCTTTCTTTCTAGTCCATTTTGGCCTTGAAGGCCCACTGAAATCTGTTCAGCATCATCCTAACACACATGCCTCCAATGGAAGATGAGCGGTGACTCTGCTTGAGATTCACTGGCTGGGAATCGAATCCGAGTCTCCTGGATAGAGGGCAAGAACTCTACCTCTGTACCACCAACACCCTCAGCTGTAATTCTCCCTGGAATAGCTTAATTACTCACCAGAGCTGTAGTCTAAAACTTCCTTTCTAGGGATCTTTCCCAACTCATGCGTCTCTACTTTGTGGCTGAAGGAACACAGAGTACTTCACAGTGCAAGGAGCAGCAGTCTGTACCAGCTGCTAGATAGAGCTAAACAAGTTCAGTCACAAAAGAGGACCAGGCTTCCATCAGATGACACTGGCAGATCCAATTTTATCTTCATTTTCTGCCTCTGTATTTTTATTTTATCTCAATGCTTCTCAGTGTGCACAGGCATCTCTTAGGGATCTTGTAAAGCACAGATTCTGATTCTGAAACTCTGGGGTGAGGTCTGAGATGTTGCATCTCTAACTTGCTCCTAGGAGATATGGATGCTGCCAGTCTTCAGATCATGCTTAGAACAGGGAGGCTTTAGCTTATTCTGGAATACATTTCTGAAATGTAATCTAATCAGAGAAGTCCTATTTCAACAATTTGGGTCAATCCAGCATTAGCATGGAAGCAATACAGCAACTCAGCAAACCAATATACTTTTTTGGGGGGTGTCTAAACAGTAACATTTGTCCCATTAGAACCTCAGTAACGACTCCTTCACATAATGTATTAGTGATATAATTATGAACCCAGACACAACTCCCCAGTAGGGCTATTCTGAGAATTAGTGCCTTATGTACACAATAACATCTGTTTGCTTGCATAGGTCTTTAAGGAGATTTTTGTCCTATTCACATTTGCACACTAAAATTTTCGCTTAATGCAGTATAGCATAATGGTTAAGAGTACAGACTGTCTGGGTTCATAATTCCAGCTCTACCACTTACTGAGACATTCATCTCACTGTAAAATGTGGACAAAGTTTCTACCATATAAGGTTGTTGAAAGAATGAAATAGAGAGAAAATTGTAGAATGATGGCTGGTATCTAGGAAGCATGACATAAGATTCAGCTACGATTATTATCAAATGTGTAAAATAATGAATCTTTCAGAAAAAAGAAATAGTATCAGCTCATTTCATCATGTAACATGTGTAACATATATTTATCAGCTTCTCATCCATTAATTAAGTTGTTGGATATTTATTTTTAACACATACAAAATTATTTTCTAGGAACATATTATACAAACAAGAAATTCAGTCATCCACATAACAAGTATTTCCTGAATGAAAAGCACCTCTCCAGATACTGAAGATGAGGACAGAAGGAAGGGAAGAAAGGGATCCAGAAATGAACTAGATTAGAGTTCTGGTCTTGAGGAGGAGAAATAATATAATTATTATAAT
Source organism: Orycteropus afer afer (assembly GCF_000298275.1). Classification (NCBI taxonomy): domain Eukaryota; kingdom Metazoa; phylum Chordata; class Mammalia; order Tubulidentata; family Orycteropodidae; genus Orycteropus; species Orycteropus afer. The sequence goes on from NW_006921592.1 coordinate 28,048,572, forward strand.
CTAAAATAATAAATAAGTGTGGTGGAAGCCATTACCTCATTGCTCCTTTGGTATGATAATTACTAAAGATTGTTTGCATATATTAGAAAGAGCAATCTGACAACATTAAACACAATGCTGTAAATAACTCATGCCAATGTGGTAGAGTTGTATTCTAGGGATGCATTTAAGGATGCAACCTCCCAGCAGAAAGTAGTCAGCTAAAAAAGGAGGGGCTGTTTTATAAGTTCTCATCAGTAAATTCAACCATAATTAACAGTTCCTTAAGAAATCCAGGGCCAGCTAATACCAGTTAGAGATTACTCATCTCTACTTCAGTGGTTCTGAATTTAGAGACCATCTAAGGAATAAATTGGATGCATTGAACACCAGTAACTGAAAACCACAGGAATTGTGGGATGACATCAAGAATATCATCCATGAAGAAAGAAAAAGGTCATTAAAAAGAAAGGAAGAAAAGACCAAAATGGATGTCAGAAGAGACTCTGAAACTTGCCCTTGAATGGAAAGTAGCAAAAGCAAATAAAAGAATCAACAGGATAAAAAAGCTGAACAGAAGATTTCAGAGAGTAGCTTGAGAAGACAAAGTCAATTATTATAATGAAATGTGCAAAGAACTGGAGTTAGAAAACCAAAAGTGAAGAACATGCTCAGCATTTCTCAAGCTGAAAGAACTGAGGAAAAATTTAAGCCTTGAATTCCAACATTGAAAGATTCTATGGGCAATAATTTGAATGATGCAGGAAACATCAAAAGAAGATGAATGGAATACCGAGAGCCACTATACAAAAAAGAACTGGTAGATGATCATCCATTTCAGTAGATGATCATCCATTTCAGAAGTGGCATATGATCAAGAACCAATGGTATTGAAGGAAGAAGTTAAAGCTGCACTGAAGGAACTGGCGAAAAACAAGACTCTGGGAATTGACCGAATACCCACGGAGATGTTTCTATAAATGGATGCTGAGCTGGAGGCACTCACTCAGCTATGCCAACAGACTTGAAAGACAGCTACCTGGCCACCTGACTGGAAGAGATTCATATTTGTACCCATTCCAAAGAAAGGTGATCCCACAGAATGCGGAAATTATCGAACAATATCATTGATGTCACACACAAGTAAAATCTTACTGAAGATAATTTAAAAATGGTTGCAGCAGTATACTGACAGAGAACTTCCAGAAATACAAGCTGGATTCAGAAGGGGACGTGGAGCAAGGGATATTATAGTTGATGTCAGATGGATCTTGGCTCAAAGCAAAGAATACCAGAAAGATGTTTGTGTTTTATTGACTGTGCAAAGGCATTCAATTGTGTGGATCATAACAAATTGTGGATAACATTGAGAAGAATGGGGATTCTAGAACACTTAATTGTACTCATGAGGAACCTGTACATAGACCGGGAAGCTGTCCTTTGAACAGAACAAGGGGACACTGCATGGTTTAAAATCAGGAAGGGAGTGCGTCAGGGTTGTATCCTTTCACCATACCTATTCAATCTGTATGCTGAGCAAATAATCTGTGAAGCTGGACTATATGAAGAAGAATGTGGCATCAGGACTGGAGGAAGACTCATTAACAACCTGAGATACGCAGATGACACAACTTTGCTTGCTGAAAGTGAGGATGACTTGAAGCATGTACATGAAGATTTAAAACTACATTCTGCAGTATGGATTACACCTCAATATAAAGAAAACGAAAATCCTCACAACTGGACCAATAAGCAGCATCACGATAGATGGAGAAAAAATTGAAGTTGTCAAAGACTTTATATTACTTGGTTCTACAACCATTGCCAATGGAAGGAGCAGTCAAGACATCAAAAGACATATTGCATTGGGCAAATCTGTTGCAAAAGATCTCTTTCAAGTGCTGAAGAACAAAGATATCTCCTTGAAGACTATGATACACCTAACCCAAGCCATGGAATTTTCAATCACCTCATATGCATGTGAGAGCTGGACAATGAATAAGGAAGATCAAAGAAGAGTTGATGCTTTTGAGTTGTGGCATTGGCGAAGAATACTGAAAGTACTGTGGACTGCTGAAAGAATGAACAAATCTATCCTGGATGAAGTGCAGCCAGAAAGCTCCTTGGAAGTGAGAATGGTCAGACTTTGTCTCACCTACTTTGGTTATGTTGTCAGAAGGAACCATTCTCTGAAGAAGGATATCATACTTGGTAAAGTGGAGGGTCAACAAAAGAGGGGAAGGCCCTCAACAAGATGGATTGACATGGTGGCTGCAGCAATGGACTCAGGTATAGTAGGGATTGTGAGGCTAGCACAGGACCAGGCAGTGTTTTGTTCTGTTGTACGTAAGGTTGCTATGAGTTGGAGATCACTCGACAGCACATAACAACATCAACAAAAGGTGTTCTGAGAGGTCCCTGGGTGGCACAAATGATGTGTGCTTGACTACTAACCTAAAAGTTGGATGTTCGAACCCACACAGTGGCACCATGGAAGAAAGGTCTGGCAACCTGCTTTCACAAAGATTACACCCAAGAAAATCCTATGGAGCATCTACACTGACACTCATGGGACTGTCATGAGTCTGAATCTACTTGAGGGAAACTGGTTAACAAGCAACGAGGACTGGCAGCTGGCAGTTCAAACCCACCAACCACTCTGCAGAAGGAAGATTGGGCAATCTACTTCTGTAGTGATACTGCCTCAGAAACCCAAGGAGGGGTCACTATGAGTCAGATCCAACTCAACGGCAGTGAGTTTGGTTTGGTTTCTTGAGGACTTGTTCACTTGTAACTGTTTTAGGCAGTTGTGATTTACAAATTAGGATGGAGTGCCTAATTTAAGGGCATGCTTTAAGAACTTGCTGTGATTGATCATGCTAGCAAGAAAATAGAAGGAAAGTAGGGGAGTGGGCTGTCTCCAGATATCCACTAGGAAGATGACCCAAGTAGTGATGGTCCCTTCGTGTTATGTCTTAAAAGATGCCAGACACCATCAGCAGCAGCAGAATCTGGAACTTGTTAGAAAAGCAGATTCTTGGACCTCACTCCACAGCTACTGAATCAAAAACTCTGAAGGGAACCCAGTAGTCTATGTGTCTTATAAACCCTCCAGGTGATTCAAATGCATGAAGAATCTTTGGAAATTTCATTTACCTCATCATGATGAGAATTCGTTATGCCTATACTTGCTCTTAAGCTTGACTCAAAATGATGACGATGATGATAATGTCAATAATAACAATGGCAACCACTAATCTGTTTTCTCTATATATGGATTTGCCTATTCCGAACACTTCATATAAATTGAATAATTTAAAATGTGGCCTTTGTGTCTTTTTTTTTTCTTACTTATCATGTTTTCAAGTTCATCCATGTTATATATCAGTACTTCATTTATTTTTACAGCCAAATAATATTCTATCACATGAATATACACCAATTTGTCTATCCACACATCTGTTGATGGACATTTGATTTGTTTCTATCTTTGGTTATTGTGAATAATGAAGCTTTGAATATTTTTGTACACATTTTTTTATAAACACCTGTTTTCAATTGTTTTGGGTAAAAAGTAATTAATCTGTGCTGACTCAAAGAAGCAGACAACCAAGTATCTTAAAATCATCACTGTCATTCAACAAATAGTTTTGAGAACCTACTATTGCAGCTTTGAATGCTAAGCACTGGGAATACAAATTGCTATGTAACAGGTATCATCCTTTCCCTCATCAGGAATGACATAAAATTAAATAAGTGAGTAAAACGCAGACATGGCAGCAATTGGGATAAGGGTTCCTCTTCTGTTTGCTGTGAAAGGAAAGTAAAAGCTGGTAATGAAGCATCTGAGGAAGATCCTCTGACAGGATACTTTCAGATACGAGAAACATCTAAAACAACAAGTAAGAGTTGCTTAAGCAATAATGGCATTTATCATCTTGTATAAATCCAAGGTAAGGAAGTTCTCAGGGAGTTCCTTGGTGATGCAAATAGTTAACATACCTGGCTGCTAACCAAAAGATTGGAGGTTTGAATCCACCCAGAGGTGCCTTGGAAGAAAGGCCTGGGGATCTGCTTCTAAAAACATCAGACATTGAAAACCTTGTACAAACGCAAAGTGCTGCCATCAAGTCAGATCCGACTCATAGAGACCCCTCCTTGGGTTTCCGAGGCGGTATCACTATGGAAGTAGACTGCCCAACCTTCCTTCCAAGGTTGGTGGGTTTGAACCACCAGCCTTCTAGTTAGCAGTCACTACGCCACCAAAGCTTCTTGAAAATCTTGTAGAATTTAGTTATACTCTGACATGTCAGAGTTGATTCAATGACAGCTGGTCTTAGGGAGGTTCCCTGTTGGTTTAGGCAGCGGCTCAACAACATCAGGGATGGTTTTTCCTGTCCTTGTGCTCTGCCATCCTCAGGGTATCAGCCACTTCCTTCCTGTCCAATAAGGGACAGCAACTCAAGGCATAATGAACATAAGTGGGGAAGAAAGCAGAGCCCTTCATCTGTTCCCTTTTTAGAAGCAAGAAAACTCTCTCAGAAATCCCCTCTCAGGGCTGTTCTGCCTGATTCACATAACAAGCCTTGCAAGGAAATAGAATTATAATGTGTGATTTAAGATTAATCAAGTTAGAGGCTGGAAAGAGGCCCAACTTCTCCTAATACCTGACAGAATACCAACAGGAGAGGAATGGCTGCAGGATAGGCAACCAAGGGTATCTTCACAGGTGCCCTGAAGGAAGTCCAGTCAAGTGTTCTCACTTGTGCACCAAGCCTCAACTGAATTTCTCAAAAACAAAACAAAAGCCAAACCCCCTCAACATGTCCAACACCGAACTCATGATTCACATCAAAGTGGTCTTTTCCAGGGCTCTTTACAGCACCACCATTCCAGCTGCTGAAGCCAGAAAAGGAGCAGTCACTGTATCCTCCTCTTTATTTTTCATCCCCAGTATCTAGGACATCACCAAGTGCTGTTGATTTACCTCCAAATCTACTCACTCTCTTCACCTCCATTGCCACCATCCTAGTCCTAGTCACTCACCATCGTCAGCTCTTCCCTGGACTTCTGTAATAATCTCCTGCTTGGTCTCCCGCACCTATTCTGACCTCTCCCAACCTATTCCTTTGCAATGCAGTTGAAGTAGCCTTTTCATAATAAAAGTCTGGCCATGCTTAAAACTTGCTTACCCCTGCTGGTATAGAACAAAGACGAAAATAAGGCCCCTGCTGATCTGCCCCCTACTCTACTTTCCGGTTACACTGGATCTCGGTGAGCTTGAATGTGTTGTGCTCCATTCCATCCCAAAACTTTTGCTCCTCGCCATCCTCAGCTTAACCGTCACTTTCCAGGGAAGGCCTCCACAGACTTCCTAATTGGGTCAGATTCCTTCGCTATAGGCGCCTTCAGAACTCGGGACCTTCCCTTGGGGCACTTTTTCTCAGTCTACAGACCAAAAGATCATCGAAGACCTGGATTTAGGAGCTCTGGTAGCATAGTGCCTAAGGCACTTGACTGCTAACCAGAATGCTGGCGGTTCAAACCCACCAGCCACTCCTCGGAAGGAAGGTTGGGCAATGCACTTCCATAGTGATAGTGCCTCGGAAACCCAAATAGGGGTCTCTATGAGTCCAGACCAACTCGAGGGCACATAACAACAACACAACGTAATGCCTGACACATAGTAAGTACTCAATAAATAGTTGTTGAATGGCTAGATGGATATACAAACTTCGAAAAAGACTTGCCAATAACGAATGTGGATCCAGGTTCAGAGAGAGCAGACATTACAGTCGTAACCTAACGGCTTCTCCAAGCGGCCTGGACCACAAGCCCCCGCTACAATTCCCAATAGCCCCGCCCCTTGGGCCCCGCCTTTCCTAAATAGGACGGAGGGGGAGGGGCATAGAGGTCGCATGACGAGACAGCAGCTGGTCCGTGATTGGGCTTCCAGGCGCGCCGGCTAGGAAGGGGGCGTGTCCGCGTGTGCTGATTGGCCCTCCGGCGGAGTCTAGGCAGGCTGCGGCGGCGGCGGCGCGGGGGTGGCCGCCGGGCCGGGAGGCGACCGGGCAGGGCAGGGAGGGAGGCAGCGGCAGCGGGTGGGATGGGTCCTCGCTACCGGCTTCGGTGAGATTCGCTCGCGTGGGCTGCCCGCTGCGGGCCCGCAGTGGCCGCGGCGGTATGAAGGGCGCTCTGGGGAGCCCCGTGGCCGCTGCCGGCGCCGCGATGCAGGAGAGTTTCGGCTGCGTCGTGGCCAACCGCTTTCATCACCTGCTGGACGACGAGTCAGACCCGTTCGACATCCTGCGCGAGGCCGAGCGCCGGCGCCAGCAGCAGCTGCAGCGCAAGAGACGCGACGAGGCGGCGGCGGCGGCAGCCGGGGTTGGCACCCGTGGCGGCAAGAGCCCGGCTGGGGCCTCGGGCCACAGAACTGGCGCGGGCAGCGGCCGGAGGGAGTCCCAGAAGGAGCGCAAGAGCCTCCCGGCCCCTGGCCCGCAGCAGCCGGACAGCCCCGGGGGCAGCCAGCAACCGCTCGGTACGCGCATCCTGCTGGCACCTGGGCGCCCCCGGGTGGGCGCGGCTGGCTGGCGGAGGAGGAGAATGGGGTCACGAAGGTCACCCTCTTAAGCTGCCCTCGACCCCCACAGTGAAATTGGGGCCTCAGGAACCACGTTCCAGAAAGGAGAGGGGGCTCTAGGGAGAGTTGGTCCTTGTGGCAGTGGAAGGTAGGAAAGAGGAACATGGTGTGGAGCTGGGTGATCCCACTCATTCTGGCCTTTCTCAGCCCCTTCTGTGCGGGAGGGGTGCACGTAAGGAGTCTTGAAACCCTGGAACTGAGCCCTTAGATCAAGTTGGACAAAGTTGAGGAATATTGCTGAGGCGGTGTGTGGGGCTGCTACGCAGGGGGTCTCAAATCAGTCAGCAAGGAACCGAGCTCAGCCTCCGCAAGATTGGGCTCTGGAGGCAAAAAGAGAAGCGTAATGGGGAGGGAGGGGAGTCCCTCTTAGATGAGGGTGGGGAAGAGAGCACCCACACTGGAGGTGGTGGTGAGAGACTGAGATGTGTGAAGAATGGCTGGGAGGCCGGGGTGAGGGCTGCCAGGCCTCTATGATGGAGGGTAGGCCTGGTGACCGCGTGGGGCTGGGCTGTGACGTCAGGTCTGGTTGAGGTGGCCACGGGATCCCCAGTTGCTTGCAAGCTTTGTACCTTTAATCCATATACATATACAAACTTCCAGTCTTGAGCAGACATAGATTTTGAATGCATCTCCTAATGTTGTTGACGGGATGTGTAACTTGGAATTAACTCAAGCTGCTCTAAGGAAATCCTTTTTAACCTTTTCAACAATATCCAAGGTTCCCTACTCCCTGTTTAGCAAGAAGGGGCAGTGCAAAGCTTGGTGCACTACTGTGTACATACAGGGAGTATACTTCAGAGGTAATTTCTCTCCTGCAACTGACATAGTGGCATTATCAGCGAAACTCCACCAGTGTTTCCTCTGTTTTCCTGAAATAAGGCAGTGGTAGGTCCAAAGGTTTGCAGAAAAAATGCTGTTAAGATGTGTAATTTGACCTCTCCAGCCATCTTTTGGCAACGTATTCAACTTGGTTTATTGGTTTGTTCATTGCTTGATAAAAATTGTGCATCTTGGCTATCCCTAAGATTGCACATAACAACAACAACAAGATTGCACCCTGCTTTAAATATTGGGGCTTTGACTTGTGGAACTAGGTAATGATTTACCTTTACCTGTGGAAAGCCCAGTCCATCGATATCATTTGAGAATCAAAAAATAAAGTCACTACAATAAAGGTGTTGAAAATGACAGAAAAATGCTGTTGTATCCAAGACCTCAGCCCGGAACTTCAAGACTTTACTTAAACAGCAAAACTTGAGATGTTTTTTACATGTTGTGTTATGTTCTGTTTTTATTGCATTTACTTAAGGATAAATATAGCAGTAAATTAAAAACTTAGGCTAATCTTTTTGTCTCCCTTGTTGTTTGTCTGACAAATGAAAATATTTTCTTTAGAGTAGTGTGAAACTACGTTTAGTGATAATTACTAATACAGCAATAAAATATTTAAAATGTACATTGATATTATAAAAACTTAAACAATTCATAAATGATGAAATGAAAATTTCTTATTTTCCCTCGTGTCAACAGCTTCTGTCTAGTTATACAGAATTTTTTCCCTAATTTACATGAATAGTTGCAAATGGCTACCTTCACTTGACATTGTAATCTGTTAGAAACTGTAGCTGATTTTGTAGTTAGAATGAAAATTTTGTCATTTTAGTACCTTTTTGATTATGTGTTATTTCATGAGCTCATTAATTCTTATGTATGTAGTTATTGTACTAAATTTATCTGTAATGGGTGTTAGAGAGTTATTCTCTTAAAGCTTTATACTCATAATAGGAAGGATCATATTTTTCTAACTTACAATTTTTAATTTAGGTAGAATATTATAAATGAATGCTTACTATCAAGGAATCAAAGTCTAAACATGTTCAGCAATGTTTAGGAACATTTATTAATCCCCAAAGAATGTGGGAATTAGAGGATTTTCCCATAGAAACTTAGGTTTGTAATATCTATCCAGCAATACAGGCTTACCTTGGAGATACTGTGGGTTTAGTTCCAGACCACCACAATAAAGCAAATATGGCAATAATGTGAGTCACAAAAAATCCTTAGTTTTTTATTTCCCAGTGCATATGAGTAGTATTTACACTATAATGTAGTCTATTAGACTACTGTGTAGAACTGTGGTGGCATTGGGTTAAAGCATTGGGCTGCTAACCAAAAGATTAACAGTTTGAACCCACCACCTGGTCTGTACAAGAAAGATGAGGTAGTCTGCTTCTGTAAAGATTTATAGCCTTGGAAACGCTATGGGGCAGTTCTCTGTCCTATAGGGTCATTATGAGTTGGAATTGACTCTATGTCAATGTGTTTTGGGGTAGGATAGTCTATTAAGCGTGCAATAGCATTATGGAAAAAGTTTGAAGTATTGAAAGAATTACAAAAATGTGACACTGACATGAAGTGCACACATGCTGTTGGAAAAATGATGCTGATAGACTTGCTTGATGCAGAGTTGCCACAAACCTTCAATTTGTTTTTTTAAAAAAAACACCCCAGTGTCTGCGAAGTGCAGTAAAACGAGGTTTGCCTGTACACACAAGCCCTGTGTGTGCTTTGCTAAATAGATTCATTCTTCAAGTCACCAGCGTCTGTTTCAGCTCTGCTTTCCTAGCCTTTCAGAACTATGGTCTTTGAACCAAAGCTCAATTTTTATTTTGTAGGAACCGCACTGTAAATTTCATTGTATTCTGCCCCTTCACATGGGCTTAGGCTGAGAATCGTGATGGAACTGGTTGTGCCAGCTGCTTATTGGGAAGGGCCAGGAAAATGCAGTGTTTGCAGTATCCGCTTGGAGCCACTGATCCAGCAAAAGAAAACAAGCCAGCTTCAGTCGCAGTCTTGAGGCCTTAATACTAAAGTATGAGGGGGGGGGGGCGGAAATAGACCTTTTTTTTCATTTCTTTTGTGTCTAAGAGGCAGAATGAAATGTTTGTCAGGAAATTGATAGAATTATCCTAGTAAGTGGCCAATCTTATTTAACAGGTTTCAAATGAATACCTAAATTTTAAAACAGGGTTTGATATAGAGCATGCAGTAAGTGTCATATTTTAAGTTGTAAAAAGTGAATGCCAAATTGATGCAATTAAAAATAACTTGGAAGGAAGCAGCAAGAAGGTGGAATAAGCCTAAGTCATTCTGTTGGTGAGTGGAGATGTTAAAATTGTTTTAAAACTACCAGTTGTAAGAAAGAAATTTAAAGTTGTATTAGAATTCAACTTTTTTTACATTCAGGGAAAAGCATTGAAAATTATCATTACAGTTAACATTTCCTAATGATTGTTGTATGATGGTATAGTATAATTTCCAACTTGTTAGATAATGTCTTTCCTAATGAAATAATTTTCATAATGGCATTTTCTACATTTTATTTTGAACACCTTTTCCAATTTTGATCTCTTTAAAGTATGTGCCAACAGATCTGGCGTTACATATGCTCTTGGGCAAGGGTTTCAGTCTCTGTCTTGATGCTTCTGCAATAAAAGCATCATGCTCCATTTATGATAACATCTTTCCCACATCCTAAATAAATAACGAGCTCAAATTGTGACCTCACTGTAGAATGCAAATCATATCTAAACATTGCTAGGTTATGAGACATTAAAAACCAAAGGAGAGTGAACTTAGTTCTGTTATACAACTTATTTCAAAATAATAATACTTTAATATTTCACATCTGAAAAAATATGTTAACTATAGAGTCACACATTGCACAATCCTATTTTTTTGTGATGTCACGTACTTGATTTCTGCTTGACAATGAGTCCGATAAGATATTGGAGCTATGTTCGTGTTTACCTGGGCTCAGTTTATAAAATTTAGGTAGAAAATATTAAGTGGAGAAATAGAAAAATATGTATAAACATATATTCCTTAAGGCCCATAGGTATATCTGTCTCAGTGGGAGAGGAATCCAGTAGTTTAAAAATACATCCAATGATTTGAATAAATTGAATATTTTTATAGCCATGCAACCAATGGAAAAAGTAATTTTTCCCAAAACAGAACAAAACCTGAAGCCACTGAAATCAAAATGGTACGTGATGTTTGAGATGGAGAGCTTTTAAACCGTTTGTTGTTGTTAATGCCGTCGAGTCAGACCCAACTCGTAGCGACCCCTCCTTTGGTTTCTGAGACAGTATCACTACAGAAGTAGATTGCCCACCCTTCCTTCCGAGGAGTGGCTGGTAGGTGTGAACCACCAGCCTTCTGGTTAGCAGTCAAGTGCCTTAGGTACTATGCTACTAGAGCTCCTTTTTAAACTGTATACCCAGAAGATACAAAAGAACAATATTAGAAGATGGTGAAAGAAGTGACAAAGTTCATAATATGTTTACCAAATATTAGATGGCTTCAAACATAGACTTTGCTTAAAAGTTTTAAAGCAAGAAAGCTAGAGGGGAGTAAAGTGAGTGGAAAGATAGGAAAAGGCTAGTGTCCCTATACCTGTTCTGTCCTGACTGGGGCTGGCCCCTTACTGCCCTCTCTTCAAGTACTTACTGTCTCTTGTGTGAGCTGGCTTATCAGTTTGGCTGATATTTGAGAATAGATTGCAAATGTATAAATCTCATCAAAGAGCAGGAAAATCTGTTTTCAAAAGAAAAAGATGTAGTGACAAACTCTGGGTTAAAAAAACAAAACATGAGAAGCTGAATATAAATTTACACTTGCTTCCTGTTTATATGCAATTGGAGTTCTAAAAATACAATCTGAAATACATAATATTGATCATTTAATTTTCTAGCTGTGGCTTACCTGCCAGATTTTGGTAAAGCTTCTTTTGGAAAATGTAGTAAATTTAGCAAAATAAATCCATAGCTGTCACAGAATCATTGTAAAATGCCTAGAATTATAGGTTAGCTTGTATAATTTATGTTATACTTTGTAGGCTATAAAAGCAAGCATGTGATTCATTAGTAACTATTAAAGGTTTTATTAAACGGTAGTTGACTCTGTGAGGAGCCCTGATGGAAAGTGGTTAAAGCACTCAGCTGCTAGCCAAAAGATGAGGCAACCTTTTGGAGCAGTTCTTTGTCCTGTAGGGCTGCTGTGAGTCGCAATCAACTTGATGGCACTGGGTTTGACTTTGTAGTCAGATTATTGGCAACTTTCTTTCTTCTCCTGTACTTTTCCAAGTTATATGGGTTTTCCTGGGGCATCGTCATCTAGAAAAGTGAAATTTATAAGTACCTTAAAGTTTTTAACAATGTGCCATTCTGCAGACCTGTGATCCAACTCCCTCCTTTGATTTCCTGCTAGCAGGCCAGAAGCGAACTTCTAGAAGAGGGGAGCAGCAAGGATGGAATGATGGTCGCGGGACAGAGGCAGCGCTGGATAGAACAGAGCGGAGATCCTACCGAGAATACCGACCCTATGAGACCGAGAGGCAGACAGAGTTTACAGATGAAAAGTATGTACCACAAACCTTGTGGGGAGCGGTGGGGGTACCAGAGGGCCTTTAAAGAACCACTGGCCTTTGCAATCTGTTTTTCGTGCCAATCCTAGGAATGTTTTACCAATTCAAGTGGCAAATCCTATTTGACATGGAAAAGACCTTCCATTTATCTCATAGATGACCTTAGGTTTTGATTCAGAAAAGAATTTTACAATGAAAAATGAATTGTGTATTGGTTACTATGAAAAGTACTCTAGTAAAAAGTTTACAGGAGTGTGTCATGCTGGTTAAATTTTCATTTGAAGTTCTAACTTTAGGCTAGGGTACAATTGTGGTTTTGATTTAGGATTACTAACTTAGACTAGTAATAGGTTTAAACTGAAATCCCTCCTTGTCCATGGTCAGGTCAGTAGGCTGTCATGATGAAATTTGAGAAAAACTGGTGTAATGTAACATCATTTTTTGGATAGCGTACCTTTTGGCTGATACAGTCTTATATTTCACCTGAGTGATGTAGCAGTGGGCAGGCTGGCTATGCCCCACTTGTAACAGGTAGCAATTACTTGTTTTATGCCTGATGTTAATAAGATTGCCACTTGAAGTTCCTGTTGAATTATTAAACCTACGTAACCCAGAGTTTAGATGAAACAGAAACTAGTGTATCACATATAGAGGTAAATAAAGTAAAAAGGAAAAGAGCTCTGGTGGTACAGTGGTTAACTGCTCAGCTGCTAACCAAAAGGTCTGCAGTTCAAACCTACCAGTTGCTCTGTGGGAGAAAGATGAGGCAGTCAGTATGTTTCCATAAATATTTACAGTCTTGGAAACCCTGTGGGGCAGTTCTACTCTGTCCTATAGAGAATGGTTAAAGTAAAAAGGTTTACAGAAGGCCAGAATAAAAAAAAAATTAAAAATCCTACTGCCATCGAGTCAATACCAACTTACAGCAGCCCTATAGACAGAAGAAAACTGCCCCATAGGATTTCCAAGCCTGTAGATCCTTATAGAAGCAGACTGCCTCATCTTTTCTCCCATGGAGTGGTTGGTGGGTTTGAACTTCTGAACTTTTGGGTAAGCAGCTGAATGCCTTAACCATTGTGCCACCAGAGCTCCTTTAAGGCCAGAATAGTGTATCGTTAATGTCAAGTAAGCCATTATTCACCTAGTTTTCTAATCCCTGACCATTTAGGATCCTTGATACAAGTTTTAAACAAGAACATGGCTCTGTAAAAACTATACTCCATTAAAGAAATAGAAGGCTATTAGAGAACAGCTCAGTCTAAGAGGGCCAAGCAGGTGGCAACTTCTGCAAATCTGTTCTCGTAAAAGTTAAATATTGAGAACATTGAGATGTGGAATCCACCGTCACATTGGAAGGAGACAGTTACAGAAAACTTTAATTCTGTTTTTTTGGTAACTGCTTGAAATGTGCTGCACAGTGATCACAGTCTACTTGCTCACTAAATGCCTTCTAGATCAGAGGTTATTTTGGGAGGCATTTGGGTATTTTTTTTTTCCCGTTACTTTGGAGATTCACTTTGTAGAAATAAGGAAATAATAGTTCAATTGTATAAACCCAGTCACTCTTTTTTAGTAGTCAAGCAATGTAGTTTTTTTTTTTTTTCCTTCTGTTTTTGATAACTTTTTATTATGATTTCAGTGAAGGTTTACAGAACAAATCACTTTTCTGTTCAACAAATCTGTACACGTTTTGTTTCATGCTACTGATTGCAATCCCCACAATGTAACGTCATTCATCCCACTTCTCCCTGTGTTTCTCATTTCCATTTGTCCTTCTTTCCTATCCCTTCCTGCCTTTTGAACTTTGTCTCTTTTCAGATGCTGCCCTTTTGATCTTTTTTTTTATTGTGATTTGTGTGAAGATTTACAGAGCAAATTCACTTTCCATATAGCAA
>NW_006921592.1:28073543-28093316 GCF_000298275.1 Orycteropus afer afer
GCAGGATCGGGCAGTGTTTCGTTCTGCTGTGCATGGGGTCGCTATGAGTCGGAAACGACTCGACGGCACTTAACAACAACAACAACATTTTAAATGGTATTAATTTCCTTATTTTTTTTTCAGCAATGTTTTTGCTGTTGTAGAGGAATCCAACTGATTTTTGGATGTTGTTCTTGTATCCTGCCACAATGCTAAGTCTCTCAGTTATTTCCAGTAAATTTTTGACTGAGTCTCTTGGGTTTTCTAGGCATTGGATCATATCATCAGCATATAGGGATAGTTTGACTTCTTCATTACCAATTTGGATGGCATTGATTTCCCTTTCTTGCCTTATTGCCCTGGCTAGGACTTCCAGTACAATATTGAATAGAAGTGGTGATAGCGGGCATCCTTGTCTGGTTCCTGTTCACAAGAGGAATCGTTTCAATCTCTCTTCATTCCTCTATTCTTTGAGAATAATGCTGGCTGTTGGTTTTTCATAGATGCCCTTTATTATGTTGAGGAACGTCCCTTCTATTCCTATTTTGCTCAGAGTTTTGATCGAGAACAGGTGTTGGATTTTATCAAATGCCTTTTCTGCCTCAGTTGACATGAGCATGTGTTCTTTTTCTTTATTTATATGACATTGATTGTTTTTCTAATGTTGAACAATCCTTGCATACCTGATATAAACCCCACTTGGTCATAATGAATGATTTTCTTTATATGTTGTTGGAGTCTGTTGGCTAGGATTTTGTTGAAGATTTTTGCATCTGTATTGATGAGGGATATTGGTCTGTAGTCTTCCTTTTGAGGGATGTCTTAACCTGGTTTTGGTATCAAGGTTATGCTTGCTTCATAAAACGAGTTAGGGAGGATTCCATCCTTTTCTGTGTTTTGGAATAGTTTGAGTAAGATTGGTGTCAGTTCTTTTCTGAGTGTTTGGTAGAATTCTCTGGTGAAAACATCTGGGCCAAGACTTTTTTTGTTGGTAATTTTTTGACGACCTGTTTAATTTCTTCTTTTCTTATGGACCTGTTCAACTTTTCCACATCAGTCTGTGTTAGTTTAGATAAGTGGTGTGTTTCTAGAAATCTGTTCGTTTCTTCAGATTTTCAAATTGGTTAGAGTATAGTTCTTCATAGTATCCTCATATTTTCCTTTTTATTTCAGTTGGTTCTGTTGTGATGGCATCCATTTTATTTGTTATTCATGTTATTAGTATTCTCTCCCTCTTTTCCTTTGTTAAATTTGCCAGTGGTTTGTCAATTTTATTAATCTTTTCAAAAAACCAATTTCTGGTCTTGTTGATTTTTTCTATTGTTTTTCTATTTTCTGTTTCATTAATTTCTGCTAGAATCTTTATTATTTCCTTTCTTCTGGTGACTGTAGGCTTTTCTTGCTGTTCTTTTTCTGATTGTTCAAGATGTTGATTTTAAAGTGTTGATTTTGGCTCTTTCTTTTTTTTGGATGTGTGCATTTATTGGTATAAATTGGCTTCTGATCACTGCTTTTGCTGTGTCCCAGAGATTTTGGTATGTTGTTTTTTCATTCTTGTTTGAATCAAGGAATTTTTCAATTTGACTTTTTATTTCTTCTCTTACCCAGTCTTTCTTAAGGAGGGTGTTGTTCAGTTTCCATGTGTCTAGTCTTTTTCCATTGATCTTCCTATGTTGATTTCTAATTATGATCTGAGAAGATGCATTGCAGTATTTCAATGTTTTTAAATTTATTGCTTTATAGCCTAACATATAGTCTATTATGGAAAATGTTTTTCAGTAAAAAGAATGTGTATTGTGCTGTTGTTGAGTGAAGTGCTCATAGATGTCTATAAGGTCAAATTGGTAGATTGTATTATTTGGCTCTTCTGCATCTTTGTTGAGTTTATTTCCAGTTGTTCTGTCTATCATTGAAAGTGGTGTATTAAAGTCTCCTGCACTTGACTGGTAACCAGTAGGCTGGTGGTTCAAACCCACCAGCCACTCCTCGGAAGGAAGATAGGGCAATCTACTTCCGTAGTGATACTGCCTTGGAAACCCAAGGAAGGGTTCCTATGAGTCGGGTCTGACTCAACGGTACATAACAACAACAACAACTATGACTGTGGAGTTATCTATTGCCTTTTCAACTCTTAAAGTCTGATTTATGTATTTTGGGGCTCTTTCATTGGGTCCATAGATATGTATTATGGTTATATCTTCTTCTTCAATCTACCCTTTTAATCATTATATAATGTCCTTCCTTGTCTTGTATGGTGGTTTTGTCTTAAAGTCAATTTGATCATAAATTAATACTGCCATTCCTGCTCTCTTGACAATGTGCTCAGTCTTTTTTCTTATGAATTGAGTTTTGTTCCACATTGTTCTGCCACTCTATCCAGAATCTCTGATAATATCCTTTTAGCAAAAGAAAAACAGTCTTCTATTTCAGGATCCAATCTAGGAATGTGCATTATCTTGAGTCTTCTTTAATCTGGAAAATTCCTTAGGTTATCTTTATCTTTTGTGATTATTTTGTAGACTGTTCCTGAATTTGAGTTTGTTGTGATTGGAGCAAGGTTGTACATTTTGGGCAGAAGCACCAGAGACATGATGCTGTCCTCAGAGCATTGCAGTAGGAATATGTAGGGACCTTTTATTTTCAAGGAAATTTGACTTTTATTTTACTAAGTCATACGCTATCAGAAAAAAAAAATATTTTTCTTAAAAAAAATGCTCTTCTAATTATAAAGGTTCATATTTAATACAAGCAAAATATTTTAGACCATTTGGAAAATGCAGAAAATTATCTAATCTCATCATCTGAGATGTGATGTTCCTCTTAACCTTTTGGTCTCTTTTCTTCCTTTTTTGTACGCACAGATATATTTATATGTTCCTGCCATAATACAATGTGCAGAGTATTTTTTTCTATTCTTTCTTTTCCACTTGAAATATCATAAGTAATTTCTGCATTAGAAAGAGTGTTTGGTAAGCAGTTCTAATGGCTATATTATGATTCGTTGTTTACATATATCATAATGTAATCATTCCTTTAGTATTGGAATTTTGCTTTCAATTTTTTAGTTTATGAATAATACCTAGTAAGCAGCTTTTTATATATGTGTGAGTTTACTAGATGGAGTCCTGGAGGTGAATATCCAGTTAGGGCCTTATAACAGTGGTTCTCAGCTGGGTGGTCATGTGTCAAAATCTGGGACCTGGCATGTGCTTCAGTGCAAGGTGGGATGGGTGCTTGTAGTGTAAACTCTACTAGCACTGGTGGTGTAGGGGGTTGGATAATGGCATGTAGTGACAAATTATTCTCTTAGTATTCATTTGCTCTATCACTAACAATCTGTGAGTGCATTTCTCTTAGCACTTTCTCCAAACTTGAATAAAATTTCATGTTTGCTTATTTCATAAGTGAAAAATGTCATTACTTTACATTTCTTTGACACCTGTGTGTATCAGATGTAATTATAGAATTTGATAATCTTGAAAGATTATCAACTTCAACTCCCTCAATTTATAGATGAGGAAACAAAGACCCAGAGTTTCAGCAGTGACTCTGGTCACTGCCAGTTGACATAGATTTTTATTCCACTAAGGCAAAGCACAATTTTACTTCCCTCATTTATTCATTCATTCACCAAATATTAGTGAGCATTTAACTGTGCTCAGTCTAGACTGTGCTAATCATGGGAGTGGAAGGAGGGAGTAAAACTTCTCCTACAGCCTAGTTGGGAAGATAAGCATTTGAGCCTAACCAGAGGCATGTGCTGGGGATGTGTACAGCAGTGCAGTAAGACACAGTAGAATGCTTGCCAACCCTGCTGCCAGGCCTAGAAGAAGAAAGACACCTGTTTAGTCACCACTCTTTACCGCTTGTAGTATCTGAAATAGAAACATGCATATTTTGTAACATAGATAACACAAACTTTAATACCACATATTACTAGATGGAGTCCCTAGGTAAGGCAAATGGTTAAGCCCTTGGCTAATAATCGGAAGGTTGGAGGTTTGAGTCCTCTCTCAGATTCCTTGCAAGAAAGGGCTGGTGGTCTGAAAAATCAGCCATTGAAAACACTGTGGAGCCATTGGGTGTATGTATGATAGTTTGTTTATACATTCATCCATTAATGGGCTCTTAGGTTATTTCTGTCTTTTTGCTATTAGGAATAATGGTGCAGTGAGCATGGATGTGCACGTATGTGTTTGTGTCATGGCTCTTATTTCTGTAGGATATATACCTAGTAATGGGATTGCTAGTATACTACGCACCGTTAAAGAACAACGATGAATCTGCAAAGTACCTCATAACGTGGATGAACCTAGAGGACAGTATGCTGAGTACAATTAGTCAATCACAAAAAGACAAATGTTGTATGAGACTACTACTGTAAAAAGTCAAGAAAAAGTTTACACACAGAAAGAAAGATTCTTGAAAGGTTACTAGTGGTGGAAGGGGAAGGGACTATAAATCACTAACTACTTAGAGGGTAGACATGTATTAACTTGCATGAAGGGAAAGGCAATGTGCAACAAGAGGAAAGTCAACACAAAATGATCTAGGGAGAGGAGAATACACAAGGAGAAGCATAAGAGTTAAAGGCAGCAAAAGTGAATAGTGTTGTATACACAATCCTGCAATAACAGTAGTAACAATAATCTGCAGGTGGATACATAGATAGGCACACAAGCGAACAGGAGTGGCATGGCAAAGGGGATTATACCCACAGATATATATAGTAGAGCATACTGGGGGCAAAATGATGAGAACTTCTTAGTCCTAACCAAACACTTTGAGGGAATGAGTCTGTGGACATGAAGGCTCAGGACCAGTCTCAAGGGACTCTTAAGGTCAGTTGGTATAATAACATAGTCCATAAAGACAATGTTCTGCATCCAACTTTGGGGAGTAGCAACTGAGTCTTAAAATCCTGTGAGTAGCATTGAGGATGAGAAAGACATAGAGAGTTACATGGGCAGTACAGACAACAAATATGAACCCCTTTGCATATACAGTACTGAGTTGTCAGTGAAAGCAAACATGGGTATAGGGACGGATAGATGGGTGAATAGGCTGAACAATTGGGTGTGTCTAAATGGAGAGTGTATCCAAGATCATATATGGGGTTGGCAGACAATGGGCCTATAAGTTCATGTGAATGATCAGAATTCCCAGGTGTATAGTAGAGCTGACAAGGGGCAAGGTTATGGTCATTACTTGGTCACAGCCAGCTACCCAGAGGGACCAAGTAGTTGATCCTGCGGGCTTGGGACCATAGTCGCAGGGGACATCAAGCTCAATTGGCATAACATACTATACAAAACATTGTTCCACCTACTACTTTGGCGAGTAGTGACTGGGACCTTAAAAGGTAGGAAGCTGCCATCTAGATGCAACAACAGGTCTCTCCTCATCAAGAAGAAAGAAGAAAACCAAAATTAATGGAAACAATCAGTCCTAGCGACTGGTACACCATCCGATCTGCAACCTATACAACTATGAGACCAGAAGAACTAGATGGTGCCCAGCTACCACTGCCATCCACTTGGAAGGGATGTAGGAGATCCTACATAAAGAGGGAGAACAATGTGGTACAAAACTCAAAATTGTTTGGAGGCAAAAAAAAAAAAAGAAGGTGGGGACCAGGTTTGCTGGTCCAATAGAGCCTGGTGTAACCACTGAGACTATGGCCCCTAGCTGTCCTTCAGGTCTGGAATTGAACCCACAACTGTGGTTTCCAGCCAAACAAAGTACAGGCATGTGAGTTAAACATTTACCTCAAGTAGACAACACGCCCTGGAGAGAACAATCATGGGAGAAGGAAAGGCTGCTTATGCATAGGGAGATAGCTCAGGGTGCAGAAGAGTATGAAGGGATGGACACTGGGAGGAGGTAACTATGGGGAGGAAGTGGGAGGGGAGCTGCTGCATTGTAAATTTTGGTCAATGACATGAGACAAAGTATATGTGAACTGCTGTATGAAAAGTGAATTTACTCTGTAAATCTTCACCCAAATCGTAATAAAAAAAAAAAAAAAAAAATCCTGTGAGTAGCCATCTAAGGTGCAACTCTTGGTCTGTTCCTGCCTGGAGCAAAGAAGAATGAGGAAAATCAAAGATTTAGGAAACAGTCCAAAGGACTAATGAACCACATGAATGCCGCCCCTCCACCCATGACCCTGAGACCAGAAGAACTAGATGGTGCCTGGCTACCTGCTGCTCTGAAAGGGATCACAGTAGGAGGTCCTAGATAGAGTGGGAAAGATAGGGAACAAAAAAATCATTAAAAAAAAGACCAGGCTTAGTGTTCTGATAGATACTGGTAGAACTCCCAAGACTATGGCCCTTACACACCTTTCAAGCCTGGAACTTAACTCAACCCCTGTGGCTCAACCTTGGCAAAATGATAGGATTATAAGGTAAATGATAATAATGGGAAGGTATGCACTCATTAGAACAATGAACCATGTGTGAGCAGAGGGGCAGCATTTGCCTAGTGATAAAGCTAAGAAGGCAGGAAGGGATAGGAAACAAGAAAGGAGGGAAATAGTAAACACAGGGAGGAGGCAGGGAAAAAAAGCAGAAATAACAAAACCATATGGAGTACAGTTCTACTTTGACACATGTGGGGTTGCCATGAGTTGGGGTTGATTCCATGGCAACTTTTCCTTGTTATGTTTTCTAACTAGATATATTCAGAGTATCTCTATCAACCATCAACTTAAATTGTGGTTAAATTTTACAGTGCTGTTATTTTTAACCCTTATGTTGATGGTAATTTGGTAGATAGAGGAGTTACAGTGTGGTCTCATTCCTGACATTTTAAAACAGATAGATCTGATTATTAGTTAATTTGATGCTAATCTAATGGAGTACCTACTTTGTGCCAGGCACTAGAGATGCAAAAAGTGAAAAATAGCTTTGTCTAGTTCTCTAAGGAATACATAGCTGGAGGGGAGACAGAGCCAAATATTGTGGCCACTATCTGATCCACTGTCTATAAACCAGAAAAGTATGTGAGTTTCTGAAAGAGATTGGCCATCTGAAATGTTAGCTGGCCTTGGAGAGGAGGCAGCATTTAGGCCAAGAGGGGTTGGTTATCTAGACTGATGGAATTCCTTGAGCTTATTGTTTTTCACTGATTATTTTTGTTAAAGATTCTAAGCAGAATGAAGGTAACTGCTTGAGCTAGCAATGAGAGGCTGGTCTCTGGGCCTGAGACACTGAGAGTTTATAGCCCTTAAGCCCATTTCAGTCCACTGTGACTGATGGGCTGCTACCACTGCTCTTTCATACAACTACATCTCAGACATAAAACTACACTGCAGCCTCAGTGGGAGGGTCCACAGTCTCCAAGACTTCCCCTCCCCCCCGCCATGATCTTTGTGAGGCTCTTCCATCTCTGAAGTTTCAAACTCTGTGAGCCCCATTCCTACTACTGTAACCCAGGACAGGAAGGGGCTGAGGGCTAGTGTGTTCCTGTATCCTAGCTGGAGTTCTGAGCTCAGTGTGTCAGGTCCAGAGGTTGGCTGTATCATGTAATCTGAGAGTGTAACTGATTTTTCTTTGTTGTTGTTGTTGTTGTTATGTGCCCTCTAGTCAGCCCCAACTCATAGTAACCCCTCCTTGGGTTGCAGAGGCAGTATCACTACAGAAGTAGATTGCCCAACCTTCCTTCCAAGGAGTGGCTGGTGGGTTTGAACCGCCAGCCTTCTGGTTAGCAGTCAAATGCCTTAGGCGCTATGCTACCAGAGCTCCTTTCTTTAGAGTTGTAAATAATGAACTTAAGTGAACTTCTGGAATACTTAAAGTCTGCCTTTTTCTGGATACATTTTGGCTATACCTTTCTGCAGTTCACTGCTAATCATTTAAAATTATTTCCAAGTCTAGAAGAATTACTTTCCCAGATGTTTATACATTGATAGCAGTTTTAGCCAGGGCTTTGAACTGTTTCAGCCTAGTTCTGCCATGGCCATGGAAGCAACATCAGAACAGACCCGAATTTTTAAAATGTGGGTGAACTGGAACAGTAACTGGAACGGGAAAAATTTGGGGTCTCAACACTGCTAGAACTTAATCTCCCTCATAGGGCAACATATGCATTGCAGAGTAAGCACATCTCTTGCCTGCACAGTGGGAAACAGCAGCACCTAGCTCAGAGATGGCAGCCTGCCACGTCACTTTGAATGTGCGTTGTTTTCTGCAGTTTCACCAATAACGATTCTTCTGCACCAGGTTCACATTCCAGGGCTTTAATCTGTAATCTTTTCCATTCCAGTTATTGTTTCTATTCACTCAAATTTTAAAAATTGAAGTCTCTTCCAGTTTTACTTTGTTAGCTGTGAGTGCACTGGTTGGAATTGGGTTGAAGCCCTGGTTTTAACGTAATAAGTTTTTCCATTCACTTCATTGGTAGTAAAATTAGGAGCTAGTGATAGGAAGATGATTAATCTAAAGGTTTTTAATCAGCATTTGTCCATGCTTTTGATAAATGAGAAAACAATACCTTTATGTCTTCATTACTAGACTATCACTCTGCTGAGGGCTGCTGTATCCTTAGGATCATACAGGAGGCCTGGCAACTAATAGGCTACATCAAATATTTATTAGATTAAATCAAAACAAGTCACAAAATACATGATTTGATTACACCTATGTACAGATGTGGAGTTCAATTAGCATTCAGCTACTAACCAGAAGGTCAGATTTGAAACCCACCAGCCACTCTGCCAGAGAAGAGATGAGGCTGTCTGCTTCTATAAAGATTTACAGCCTTGGAAACCCTATGGGGCAATCCTACTTTGTCCTATAGGGTTTCTGTGAGTCAGAATTGATTTGATGGTAGTGGGTTTGGGTGGGTTATGTAGTTATGTACGAATGGGAGTCCCTGGCTTGTACAAATAGCTTACACACTCAGCTGCTAACTGAATGGTTGATGGTTCAAGTCCACCAAGAAATACTTTGAAAGAAAGGCTTGATGATCTACTTTCTGAAAAATCAGCATGAAAAACCTAAGCGAACAATTCTACTATGACACATTTGGGGGTACCATGAGTTGGAATTGACTCATTGGCAACTGATTGGTTATGTCTAAATAATTTAGTCAGGAGAAAAATCCAGGAAGGAAATATACCTGTGTATTGACAGTTGTGATTAGGTGGATTGAACTCTGAGTAATTGCACTTGAGTGCTAACCAGAAGGTCCAGTTCAAACCTGCCAGCTGCTTCATGGAAGGAAGATGGGGTGATCTACTTCCATAAAGATTTACAGCCTCAGAAACTCAGTGGGGGTCTCTATGAGTCAGAAATGACTTGATGTCAGTGAGTTTTCTTTTTTTGGTTTCTTCTTCAAGAGCTGGGGCTTTGGAAGTTGCATTCTCATTGGACTGCTAAATGACTTGTGCAAGTTACTTAACCTCTTTGGGCTCAGTTTCTTTATCCATAAAACAGATACTCTTGTGTCTTTATTAGGATTATTGTGGAAGAGTGGATTACAAGTATATACAGAGAGAGCAGAACACTTGGGTCAAGTACTATTTTTCTTTTAGTTATGAGTTCATCACAGATTAAGCTTCCTTAGTATAGAGTTCTTTAGTCCTTCCCACCTTTTAAACAAAGAAGATATGTATAATGAAGGTATTACAAAGAAGTTATTGAGAATGTATTTAATTGGATAGAAAGAGAGAAACTGTGGAGTATATAAAAAGCAGGTTGTTGTTGTTATGTGCTGTCAAGTCAGACCCGACTCATAGCGACCCCTCCTTGGGTTTCCGAGGCAATATCACTACGGAAGTAGCTTGCCCACCCTTCCTTCCGGAAGTAGATTGCCCAACCTTCCTTCCGAGGAGCGGCTGGTGAGTTTGAACCACCAGCCTTCTGGTTAGTAGTCAGGTGCCTTAGGCACTACGCTAGGGATTAAAATGCAGCAGAACATTCAAGGGGATGATTCTAGTTGGTTTCAATCACGACTATAAAAACTAAAAACTATTGTACTTTTTGGTGAATTTAGTATCTTGGCAGTAGTTGATCTGGACTTAACGTAATTTAGGCTCTCTCTTAACTACTGGAATTGTTTTTCATGTATGTTTTGCTCTTCATTTTATCTAACATTTTAGGAAGACATTTTTCTTTCTTTCTTTTTTTTTTTTTTTTTTTGAGGGACATTTGCAAACTTCCTCTACTGGAAATGTGTTTTTTTTTTTTTTTTTAATTTTTATCATGATTTGGGTGAAAGTTTATAGAGCAAATTCTTTTTCCATACAGCAGTTCATAAACATTTTGTCTGATGACATTGACTGCAATTCCTCATAGTGTAACATCTCTCTTCCCACTTCCTCCCCATGGTTACCTCTTCCCTGTGTCCTTCCCTCTCATGCACTCCCACCCTCACACCTGGCTGTCTCCTTGTGCAAACACTGTCCTTCT
Source organism: Orycteropus afer afer (assembly GCF_000298275.1). Lineage (NCBI taxonomy): Eukaryota > Metazoa > Chordata > Mammalia > Tubulidentata > Orycteropodidae > Orycteropus > Orycteropus afer. The sequence continues at coordinate 28,083,938 of NW_006921592.1, forward strand.
GTTCTCCCATGATTGATTGCTCCAAGGAGTGTATTTATCTGATGTAAATGTTCATCCTGTATGCCTGTCTGTTGTTTGGCTGGAAGCCACAGGAGTGAGTTCAATTCTAGACCTTAAGGGTAGCTAGGAGCTGTAGTCTCAGGGGTCTCACCAGCCTCTATCAGATGAGCAAAGCTCGTCTTTTTTTTTTTAATGATTTTGAGTTTTTTCCACATTGTTCTCCCATTCTATCCAGGATTTCCTGCACTGATCCCCCTTCGAGTGTTTGACAGTAGTTGCTGGGCACCATCTAGTTCTTCTGGTCTCATGGTCATATAGGCTAAGGATTGCATGGTCTAGTCCCTGGGAGTAATTGTCTCTCTGTGTCTTTGGTTTTCTTTGTTCTTCTTTGCTCTGGTTGAGGAGAGACCCATCATTGCATCTAGATGGCTGCTTGCAAGCTTTTAATGTCCCAGTCACCACTCACCAAAAGTAGGATGTAGAACAATGTTTTTGTGTAGTATGTTATGCCAGTTGAGCTTGATGTCCCCTGCAACCATGGTCCTAGGAAGACTTTTTTCCTTTTATGGCCCTGTTCAGGTTCCTGTTTAAGAATTGAGTTACTTTTCTCCTGTCATTTTACAGCTCTGCTTTAGATATTTAGTGTAATTTAAATGAGTTCTTATTAAAATGTCTATTTAAAAACTTGGTTTTGATGTGGGGAGGTGAGATACAGAGAAGGCAGCTGAGTATTTAGTATTGTGCTTCTCACAAGAGACTGGCATGGAGTTGATGGATACTTCTATATTTCTTCATCTTTTTGATTAAAGAAAATTGTGAATTTTACATCTTTTTACCCATTATCATATAGATTTTATTATAATATTTTTGGCCATAGAATTAGAATGGGATATACTTCTACTGGCTTTTGAGCCATTAATGCCACTAGATTTCTTGATATCAAGATCTCTACTAAATAAATAATTTGTTATTGCTTAAGTGTCTTTAAAAGGCTTAACAAATTTAAAAAAATATAATTTATGTAATTAAAGTAGGATTATAATAATGAAGAAGAGAGAGTCCTTTCCACAGGAGCTTAAAGTCTAGTGGGGACAAAGATGAGTCTACATAAAGAAGATTAGTGACAGAAACAAGGCCATGGGTGTGCAGAGAGGTAGATGGGCACATGCCCTAATCCAGTGGTTAGATTGGCAGGGAAGGAGAGAGGAGAGAGATGAGGTTCAGGGTCCTGGTTTGGATACTGTGTCATTCTCTAAGTAGGGGCCATTGGAGGAAGAAGAGGGTCAGTAATGGTCATTGTTCCTGTGGGGCCTTGGGGTATCTGGATGGAAATGTCCAGGAAGTCACTGGCTTTGTACCCTGGAATCAGAGAGATCTAAGGAACAAGCATCATTAGCACAGAAATGAGGGGGATGTGTGCAGTGGAAGGAGCTCTGGTGGCACAGTGCCTAAGGCATTTGACTGCTATCCAGAAGTTTGGTGGTTCAAACCCACCAGCCACTCTGCAGAAGGAAGACTGGATAATCTACTTCTGTAAAGATTTACTGCCTTAGAAACCCAATAGGGGTCGCTATGAGTTGGAATCGACTGAGTGGCAGTGATTTTGGTTTTTTTGGGGGTGTGCAGTGGAACAAGAAGATGGGAGTGCCGACACATACAAGGACAAACAGGTAGAAGAAAGAGCCAAGGAGGCAGCTCTTTGTTACAGAGCACCAAGATACATTGTCACATGAAAAAGGCATGGTGTGTATGGAAAAGAATAGCAATGTGGTGGCACAACATGAAAAATGTAATCAATACTATTGAATTGTAAATGTGGAAGCTGTATTGGTGTTTTGGTGTGTATATTTTCACCACAATGAAAAAAAAAAGGCAAAGTACAGAATTTTTCCCTTTTAAAGAGTCTGCAAAGCTTGTAAGTGACTGCCTCTGAAAAGGAGAATTGGGTAGTTGAATTTTCTACCATATTTGGGGATTACCTATTCCAAGAATTTTTATTTTTAAAAGAATAAGCAGTTAAATTGAAGCCAGAAAGATCAGAGGAAAATTAGTAGCCAGCAGTGTCAAGTGATGCTGAAGGTCAAATGACATAAAGATAAGAGGTGCTATTTTAGTAATAAGGAGGGCTTCATCTGTTCGTGAAAGTTTATGTGTAGTAATGGTGGTAGAAGTCAGACCACAACAGATTACTGTTTTCAGTCCTAAATGTCAGCAGTTAGGTTTGTCTATGAATGTGTGTGAGAGAGAGGTTTGGGAGGGAGGATACTTTGAAGTTTAACCATTTTTCTTAATATATAAAATGTTCTCAATTTAACTTAAAGCTTGCAATATTAGAACTTGAATGAACCCTGTCTAACCTCCTTGCTTTATAAATGAGGAAATGAGGTCTAGAGAGAAGGGGATGCCGCACTGGGATTAGTACAAGGCCCAGCCAGGACCTGCTTCTCTGTGCCAGCTCCACCTCCTAGCAGCTGTGTGACCTTTGGCAACTTACCTAACCCCTCTATGCCTATTTCCTCATCTGTAAAATGGGAGTGATAGTTGTATATTATGGTTTATTATGATTATTGATGTATGTAAAGTGCTCAGAACAATGCCAGGTACAGTATTTGCTCAGGAAAGATTGTTGTTGTTGTTGTTATGTGCCGTCGAGTCGGCCCCGACTCATAGCGACCCCTCCTTGGGTTTCCGAGGCAGTATCACTACGGAAGTAGGATTGCCCAACCTTCCTTCCGAGGAGTGGCTGGTGGGTTTGAACTGCCAGCCGTCTGGTTAGCAGGCAAGTGTCTTAGCCACTATGCAGGAAAGATTAGCTGTTAATTTCTTACTCAAGCTACTGTTCTTTCCAATATGCTATTGCCATAATGTCTCTAGAATTTATTTCTTAGTAAAAGCCTTAGACCTTTACTCCAATTTACTGCTTTTTATTCTACCTCTTTCTCCTTAGACCAGTTGACAGGTTTGATCGAGACCGACCCCTGAGAGGACGAGGAGGTGCAAGAGGGGGAGTGCGAAGCAGAGGGAGAGGTGGTCCCATGAACAGAGCTTTCGATGGTTTTGACCAGAGAGGGAAACGTGAATTTGAAAGATATGGTGGGAATGATAAAATGTAAGTTTCTTTGTAACACCATTTTCACTTGAAGATTTTGGTAATACATGGTAAGAATCTGTTATATGCTTTTAAGCATACTTGACTTTATATTAGTATGCTGATGTTATGAGAGTCTAATCCTAGGGCAACTTTTTTGATAAGCTTGTTCTGATTTGGATGCTTATGGGAGACTTGTTTCCAGCTTAAAGGATATTCTTTCTTTCTCCAGAGCTATCAGAACTGAAGACAACATGGGTGGTTCTGGAATTCGCAGCTGGGCATCCAGTAAGGATACCAGGTATGGTGCAAAGGTGTGCCCTTTGTGAGCCTACGGCCATACAGAATACTCTGGATCTTTTATGCTTTTCTTAGAAATGATGACCTCAGTGTCATGCTTAAGGAAATACTGATTTTAGGCTTTGTTTAGTGAATAACTTTTTAAAACAGCTTTGTTTTGTTGCATTATATGTTGAATTGCTTTTAAAATTCTAATTTTATCTTATTTTAACCAAACAAATATGTGGCAGGTGACCACATCTGCTAGTGTCCCATGTACATGGTGCTGCCTGGGAATGCCTTTGAAATTCCTGGCATTCTGCTTAGTGGATTATTTTATGGGATTTTTTTTTTTAACCTTTTAAAGTTCTTCTTCAAAGATACACTGTATCTTGATTTTATAAATTCATTTGCAGATTGAAGCTCAGGTCAGATTTTACCTGTGCTTCAAATGTGACATTTTTTGAGGCTTCCAGGTGCCTAAAATCTGGCCAGTTTTGCAAGTTTGAGTACGTCTTCTCTCTGTTCTGTCATTTCACAGCTGTGGGAACAATGTCTTTCTAGCGACTGCAGAGGCTTAGATAGGAAGCACTACAAGGGCCCTATCAGGTTTCCCAGAGGACAGGGTGCATGGCAGGCTTTCGGAAGTACGAGGGCTTGCGGGACCTACTTCTGCTTTGCTACTTTTGAAGAATATAAACAAAAACTTTGCCATTCAGCATTTTTATACATGCACAATTCAGTGACATTACTTTTATCATGTTGTGCAACCATTACCACTATGCATTTCCAAAGTTTTCCATCAACTTTATCAGAAGCTCAGTGCCTTCCAAGCAATAAGTCTCTTTTCTCTTTCCTGCCTGCCCTTGGTAATCACTAGTAATGTTTGGTCTCTGTACATTTAACCATTCTAGATACTTCATCTAGGTGGAATCATAGAATATTTGTCCTTTTATGGCTAACTTATTCAATTAGCATAATGTTTTCAAGGTTCATCCATGTCATAGCATGATGAAGACTTCATTTATTTTTATGGCTGAGTAATATAATCTATCATATGTATCTTCCACATTTTGTCTATTGAGTCATCTGTTGATGAACATTTAAGTTGTTTCTATCTTCTGGCTATTGTGAAAGGAATATAAGCTTTTTACATAAACTTTTTTTTAAAAGTTGTTTTCTTGAAAGTTATATCTATAAAATAACATCACATGTAATAACTGATTTGCTACTTTTGCACACCTGTGTTGTCCTTGAAAAGAAGAAGAGATGTGCTGAGTGTCTCTCTGTTTGGAGTGTGTGGTGGTTAGGTTTGTATGTCAACTTGGCTGGGCCTGATTGAGTGGCTGGGCACCTGGTCATAGTTATTCCCCATGATGAGACTGGTAATTAACTCCATGGTGGAATCTATTGGAGTAGTTGGTGGTCTGCTTCCCGTATATAAGAAACAGCTTTGGGAATGCTCTCTAGCTTAAGGCACGCTTGTACCCTGCATGTAGCTGTGTTGTTGTTCAGCAGCCTGCCATGTTCTGCCAACCTGGGGACTTTCAATGAACTTGAATTAATGGCTTGCCGTGTAGTTTGGTAACATCAGGACTATGCCTTTTTACTTGTCAACCTTGGGCTTGTCAGTCTTGGCAGCCAGAAACTGTCTGAGTGAAAAAAAGCCTCTAGCTTCAATGGGCCGGGAGCGGGAGGCAGAGCTGAAGCCAAGGTTGAGGGACTTTCACCCAGCCCTTAGAGCCTGGCACTTTGAACTCGGACTTAAAGCCTCCAAACTGTGAGAGAATAAACTCCTGTTTGTTCAAGCCATCCCCTTTGTGGTATTTTCTGTTAGAGAAGCACAGAGATAACCAAAACAGAGTGCCACAAGGTCTCTATTACAAATCTTGTGTTATTGTACTTTAATAATATAAACAAAATAGTACAAACCCAAGACAAGCCCACTGCCATCGTGTCAATTCTGACTCATAGCAACCCCCAGTGGGTTTCCAAGGGAGTAAATCTTTCTGGAAGTAGATTGCTCAGTCTTCCTTCCATGGAGTGGCTGGTAGGTTTGAACCACCAACCTTTTGGTTAGCAGTCAGATGCCTTAGGTACTATGCTACCAGAGCTCCTTCAGAATAGTACAAGCACCTTCTAAATCATGATTTACTGCCTTACTTGATACACTCCATTTTAGTTTTCATTTGTATCTAAAATCATTTTGGCTCCAAGTGGTTCCTTACTCTAAGGGGCCTATGTTGAACTTGGAAGGTACTCCTGATGGACTGTCATATAGCAATGTGAAAATGACTCCCACTGCATTGCACACATTTTGAGTTGTCTTATGAGTTATAAAGTCAGAATTCATAGGTGGTAAAAATTTGTAATTGAACAATTTTCTTAGGATAAGATTTTCATGTTTTATTTAATTAGAGATTTGGATTTAACATCATGAAAATAATGTAGTGCAGTGAGGTTTTGTGCCACTTTGGATTCGAGGAAAAAAAACAAAACTAGGTGAACCCAACACAAGAAGTGACTATGTCCGTACCTGGTGAGGGCCAAGTGCTGGCACAGGGCTTTGTAGAAGTGAGAGTTTTGCTATTGGGTTTTGCTTGTGTTCCTGCTTGAATGTGTTGGCAGTGATAACTGCGTGTATGGGCAAGAGGATTTCAAAATGGTGTGACTGAGCCATTTCCAATATTTTGATATTCTTCAACAGTTTGACAGTGAATGTGCTGAAAATGGAATTTTTTTTCCATCTGTGGTAATTACGGAAGTATAACATCTGATAATATTTTCCTGTTACCAGTCGGAATAGAAAGCCATGAATAACCTTTTCAGTAATGCTGCCTTCCAGTTTTTATTGTGAAGAGCATGAGTTTTACTGTCGTTAATCAAGCAATATTTGATTAAAACTTGTTCACTGTCAGAGATTGGTTAAGTGTGAAGTCTGATTAAATCTGCTTGAAGACCAAAGGCTTCACGTGTTTAACATCATTTTATGGAACATACTTGTCCAAAGAGCATCCTCTGCATTAGTATATAAAAAGTCAAAATACAGGCATGGATCCTGGTGCATCTTTCTTCTTTATAAATCCAACATCAAGACTTACTTTAAACAAAATCACATAATATGCCAGAATAGATTGTTGTTGTTGTTATTTGCCATCGAGTTGGCCCCGACTCCTAGTGACCCCTCCTTGGGTTTCCAAGGCAGTTATCACTACGGAAGTAGGATTGCCCAACCTTCCTTCCGAGGAGTGACTGGTGGGTTTGAACCGCCAGCCTCCTGGTTAGCAGTCAAGTGCCTTAGGCACTATGCTACCAGAGCTCCTCCAGAATAGATTATTGTTGCTAATTTTGAAATTTACTTGTTTTCTAGGTTTGGTTTTGTGGACCTGTAAGAGCTGTAAGCAGACTAGTTTTATGTTTATTCATAAAATGATTTAGATCAATAGAGATTGGCAATCTATGATTTTTTTTTTTTAATAGATTGTCAAATGTGAGAAATGCTGGTTTTACAGTCTTCTTGTTTTGTATTCCTTCTATTTTTTCCTCCTAGTTCTTCGTCACCATTTTATGATTAATTAATTGTTGAAGGCTATGTACTGTCAGTAAACCTATGTTATTTTACCCTCTTGGTTTATTAACAGAGCCAGGGAGTAAAGAAAAAGTTTGGATAATTAATTCAGCACTTCTGCTAGATTTTCAGAGTACTGAACGCTAAAGAAAATCTTGGGTCCCCACTGAAGTCAAGGCTAATGTACACATGCTGGCCCATTTATGATGGGAGCAGCTACTGGGCAAACTAGCAAGTGCATTATCTAATGTGAGATTTTATTTTTTTAGTAAAAGTTACTCATATTTTGTGTTAAAAATTGAGTTTTTAAAAATGTTGATCATAATATCTTTGAGTTAAGAATATATCAATTATTTAAATGTAAAAAAGTTTGTTCTGTTGTTGTAGTTCAATTTCTATTTACTATTTTTAAAATTAACTTACTATTAAAACCTTCACTGAAACTTCTTGAATTTGGAAAAAGTATATAGACTATGAAATATTTCTAATGGATATATTTCTATTGACTAATTTTAGTATTTTCCTGAAAATGAAATTTCTTTTCCTGGGACTTTTTTTCAAAAAAAGTACTGATCTGATAGGATTAATGTTAACATGAAAAGGAAAAATTGAGATCATGTACATTAAAATTCAGATGATTTCTCATTGTGTTGTGATTTTCAATCTGTAGATTGTGTATTTAGACATTATGGTATATAAATCAATGCCTGTTTCAAAGCTTGGTTTTCTGAAATAGTCATCAGCTTGTTTATAATCATATACATTGTTTTTATTTTCTTACATTTTCTGAAAATTTGATATGGTGTATTCTTATTTCTAATGTCCTGTAAAACTTGTTGTGTGAGAATTTTTATGGCTCCTCTTAAATTTTGGAATTCCATATGATAATACTTCCATAGAGATACTGCCTCAGAAGACCAAGGAGGGGTCGCTATGTGCTGAATCTACTCGACGGCAGTGTTTGGTTTTGTTTGGTGTGATAATAAGGGTTTTGAACAGCCAATTTTCTTGGCTGTTTACAGTATGTTCTTAAATTTAGACAACTCACGGAAACTTCTGTTTCTCAAAGTACTTTTCACATTTTGGGAAATAATTTATATATGGAGAAGCTATTTAGGCTATTTTCTCATTTTCATTTTGATGTGGGTACATGTATGGTGTATCTAGTTCCTTGAAGGATATTTACTTAATAAAAATCACATTAATTTTTTTTTTTTCTGTATTACATACATACAGGCGTTGATATGAGCATATTTGTATGACTGGAAAGTTCTTGCTGTTTTTCAGTGATATGGAGCAGATGGCATCAATGGAGGAGACCACAGCAGTTGAAGATCCCCAGGGCAGCCAGGAAGGGGAATCTCTAGACAAGTAGGATCTTTTCTTTACTTTACCTGTTGGGTTATTGGTCTTTTTCTTAAGTATTCCTGGGAGTGCTTTGCTGAGCTCTGCAAATCTCACCCAGGGCAGGCTGAGTCCTGTAAATTTTTTATTTTACTTATTTTGTTGTTATTGAGAATATACACAGGAAAACATAGAGTTTGAAGGTTAAACCCTTTGTCGTATCGCAGAAATCCCTGGGTGGCACAAACATTTACGTGCTCAGACTCTAACTAAAAAGTTAGTTGTCTGAGTCTACCCAGAGGTGCCTTTGGAAAAAAGTCCTGGAAATCTGCTTCCAAAAAACCAGTCATTGAAAACTCTATGGAGTTTTTCTAGTCTGACACACATGGGGTCACCATCAGTCAAAACTGACCCAATGGTAACTAGTTTGATTTCTGTGGTTGGTTGAGTGGTCTGTTGGGCATATCACGTGTGATCTTCCTAATGTATTAACAACTGATAATTAATAATTAGTTCAGATAATCCAATTAATGGCTAATTAATGAGCTGAATCCAAGTATTCTTCTCTCTGCCCACAACATATTTTCTGTTTAGCAGCTAGTATGGCTCTCTGCAGGAACTCTGCTAGCATAGTGCCTAAGGCACTTGACTGCTAACCAGAAGGCTGGTGTTTCAAACCCACCAGTCTCCTTGGAAGGAAGATGAGGCAATCTACTTCCATAGTGATACTGCCTCGGAAACCCAAGGAGGAGTCACTATGAGTCGGGTCCTACTCGATGGCATATAACAACAACAACAACAATGGCTCCCTGCACTATCACTGGTCTCTCTTATCAGGACCTCTGGACTCTTATCTTTTTTTATGGTTTCACAAGCCCTGCTTCCTCTTCTTTCTTCAGACATCTTCTGTCTCTGGTCCATCTCTAGCATCCCTGCCAAGTCCTTAAATCTTTCCCCTTTGGGCTGTTGCTTTTACCTGGCTGGCAAAAACTGCATACTGCAGGATGCCCAACATCCTGCCTTCTCTCTTCCTACATCCACAAGCTGAGCTCTGCAGGTCTCACCCAGGGAAGGTTGAGTCCTGTAAAAAAAAAAAAAAA
>NW_006921592.1:28122065-28199787 GCF_000298275.1 Orycteropus afer afer
TTTCTGGATTCTCAGTTCTGTTCTATTGGTCTATTTGTCTGTTGTTTTATCTAATGTGGTTGTGTAGAAGGTTTTGAGAGTGAGAATTGTGAGGCTTCCTATTTTGTTCGTCTTTAGTAGTGCTTTGCTTGCATGAGGTCTCTTTCTTTTCCATATAAAGTTGGTGATTAGTTTGTCCATCTCTTTTAAAAAATGCTGATGGAATCTGGATCAGGATTGCATTGAATCTATAGATTGCTTTGGGTAGCATTGACATTTTCATGATGTTAAGTCTTCCTATCCATGATATATTATTCCATTTATATAGGTCTCTTTTGATTTCTTTTAGCAGTGTTTTGTAGTTTTCTTTGTATAGGTTATTTTTATCTCCAGGTAGATTTATTCCTAACTTCATCTTTCGGGTGGTTATTGTAAATGGTACTGTTTTTCTGATTTCCTTTTCAGAGCTCTCTTCATTAATATAACGGAATCTGACTGATTTTTGTATGTTGATCTTGTATCCTGCCACTTTGCTGAATCTTTCATTTAGTTCCAATAATTTTCTTGATGAGTCTTTGGGTTTTTCTGTGTATAGGACCATACCATTTGTAAATAGAGGTAGTTTTACTTTTTCTTTACCAATTTGAATGACTTATAATTTCTCTTTCTTGCTTCATTGCTTTAGCTAGGACTTCCAATATAGTATTGAATTGTTGTTGTCAGGTGCCGTCAAGTTGGCTCCAACTCATAGTGACCCCATGTACAATAGAACAAAACACTACTTGGTCCTGTGCCAGCCTCACAGTCCTTGTTGTACCTAAGTCCATCGTTGCAGCCACTGTGTCAGTCTATAGGCATGGTGGTAAAAGCATCCTTGTCTGGTATCCATTCATAAGAGGAATGCTTTCTTTCAGTGTCTCTCCATTAAGAATAACATTAGCTATTGGATTTGTGTATGTGCCTGCTTGACTAATTTCTTTTAGAAAGATCAGCCCAGGACTGGACAGACTCTATGAGACTGAGGTTAAAGATGTCACAAATGTTCAGCTTTTCCAAACTGCTATGCCACTCCATCATCTCTGACATCGACTCCTCCTGCTCCCCTCAGTAATCTCCCTCCTGTTTCATTGTTGTTGTTGTATGCCATCAAGTCGGACCCGACTCATAGCGACCCCTACTTGGATTTCTGAGGCAGTATCTCTATGGAAGTAGATTGCCCAGTCTTCCTTCCGAGGAGTGGCTGGTGGGTTTGAACCGCCAGCCTTCTGGTTAGCAGTTAAGTGCCTTAGGCACTATGCTACCAGAGCTCCTCTCCTCCTGTTTTAAGGTTCTGTATTTCGCTGTAACATCTCACAGAACTCACAGATTCCCAAGGAAATGGCTCATGTGGTGGTGGTGGTGGTGGCTGGCAGGCTGGCAAGTCTTAGGTCTGTAGGTAGGTCTGGAGGATTCTCCCAACTCATGGTTGGAGGGGTTGGTGAGCCCAAATCAGCAGGTCAGATGACAGCTGCTGTCTCAAGTCCAGGGGTGAGATGGTGACAAAGCAAACACAGAAGCAGAGCAACAGAGTGAACTTTCCCAGAACATTCCTATATATACTTTCAAGAAAGCTAAGGGTGGTGACTTGAATCACACCCTCCAGCAAGGCTGGACTCAAGATGCATCCCACCCTAAACAGGCATGTTGTTGTTGTTGTTATGTGCCGTCCTCGAGTCAGACCTGACTCATAGCGACCCCTCCTTGGGTTTCCGAGGCAGTATCACTACGGAAGTAAACAGGCATAGAGACTAAGATTTATAATACATCACAAAATGGAGGATGATAGCTAGAAGGGCCATATTAAGCAATTCACTGCACTGCAGGCCACCCCCTGGCTTTTCTAGCCATTAGCCCTTTCACACTTGAAGGATTAATTTGCCCCTCTCAATCATTTTACCAGTCCCAAAGTCATTAACAGTTTGTCCTAAGGGCGAGGTTACTCAGGTACCAGCCAGCCATTCAGGTCTGCCGCAGGTGTCTATCTGATCTGATCATGTGCTCCAAAACTTGTCTCATCATCACCCTTTCTAGCCTCTGATAAAATTTAACTGAGAGAATATTATTCCCTTGCTCTGAGTCTCTTTTAAGGTATTGGCATAATGTTAGATTTCCCCTGGTGCATAACCCACTTATTCATTCTTTACCTTCAGCTATTATTTTTCCTTCCTTCCATTTGTCATTTATTTTTACCAAACTTTCCCACCTTGGGAAGGGACATCAGGTTCAGCTGCTGTGCCAGTCCAGATTGCTAGTAGCAAGACCAGTCTAGCAAGTGCTTCCTCCTCAGTCCACTCATTTGTGTTGGGTATGGTTACATAGGTACAAAACTAGTGGGCTAACTCGACCATTGGGTAAGGTAGTATTCATTGTCAGCCCCAGTTTTGTCAGATGTGGAGAAAGTACAGTCCGTCCCATAAGGCCCTTGAGTATTCTGGTGTACAGGTTTAGGGGTATAGTTACAGTCTCTTCTTTAGGGATCATCCCTGCCCAGAGGCTGCATCCCAGATTCTGGGACCACAGCTTCTGTCAGGGAGAAAGCAATGTCAGGTGATGTGGGGAAGAGTTGTACTGTGGCACCAGCATCCCCCCCCCCACCCCCTCTTCAGATCTCCCAGAAAAACATAGGAATCTATCCAGTGGTGATCCTCCCTTCAACCGCCCCCCCCCCATATTGAGTGTGAGCACACTAACATGAAGGTGTGTAAACCAGCCCATCAGGGCTTTATCTCCCCACATTTCAGATAACAAATGTTTCAATTGCCCATTCCAATTCTCTTTTCAAACTGTTACTTTGAGGATGGTATGCAACATGGTATGTCCACTTAATATGATGTTTCTTGGCTCATTGCTGCACTCTATGGGCTGTAAAGCGTGTTCCTTGGTTTGAGGAAATATAACTTGGTGGCCCAAATTGGTACAGTATCTTTTGTTCCAATCTTTTAGTGGTGTTTTTGGCATTTGCTCCTGTCACGGGATAAGCAAAGCCTAGTCCAGAGTAAGTATCTATTCCTGCGAGGACCCATTTATAGCCATCTGGAGCCACTGGTGTCATTGGTCCTATATAATGGACTTGCTAGCTGTGTGCAGGGCCTTCCCCCCAGGGAATCTGCCCCATAGCCATCTGTAGCCATCTCTGTCTTTCTTGCTGACAGAGCAGTCCTTACTGGCATTTTGTGCCTCAGAGGGTACAAGGGGGATGTATCTGGATTCAGCCCCTCTGTGCATTGCTGCTGCATTCCCATGTCCACACATTTCATGGACCCTATTGGCCACTTCAAGGGAGCGTGCCAACATGTGCACTTGCTGATTCTAATCGCCTTCCAATCCAGGAAAGGGATTCTTCTTATGGGCATCGACATGGCCTAAGGCACTCTTTGAATTCCCAGGTAATTTTCATAGGTCCATGCCCCATACAGGTGTCTCCTTAATAGTCCAATTTTCCATCGCCTATTTGCCTGACTATATAGCCAGGCCATTGGCCATTGCCCATGAATCAGTAAAAATCCAAACATATGAGCTCTCACCATTGCCCAGTTCTTTCATGACCACATACAGTTCAGTCCATTGAGCTAACTTGTTTTTACCTTCTTCCATCAGGATCTTTCCGTCTGCTGGTCTTAATGCAGCAGCTTTCCATAACAATTGTTGTCCATGTACCCTGGAGCTGCCATCTGTGAACCAAACAGCCTTCTGCTGATCTTCAGAAAGTTGTTCATGGTGCACTGTCCACGTGGCAATGGGTTCTGGCAGCTCCTCAGGTAGTTCCATGGTAGAACCTGTGGGAAAGGAGGCTACCTGCTCATGGATGCAGTGGGTGCCTTCCTGCATTTCTTCAGCTGCTTGTTCTTGTATGAACCATTTCCATTTTATTGGGGAACTATTTGGGGCACCCCCTTCTTTATTAGAATGTTTCTCTGACATCATCCAAGACAATGGGCATTTCAGGTCTAATGGTGATTTTATGTCCTTCTGTCATTGAGGCAGTCTCAATCAATGCCCAGTAGCAGACACATAATTACCTTTCAAATGGTGTGTATTGTGCTGCAGCATCTGGAAACTTTCTAGTCCAGAATCCCAATGGTCATTGTAGGGCACCGTTCTTAAGTTTTTGCCATAAGCTCCAGTCTGCATAAGCACGTGTAGCAGACACCTCCAAAATCATGTCTGAACATGGATGATAAGGGCCTAAAGGCAAGGAAAGTGAGACTGCTTTCTGTATTTCAGATATAGCCTGTTGTTGCTCAGGCCCCCGTTCAAACACAGTTTTCTTCCGAGTGGCTTTATAGATGGGGGCCAGCAATATTCCCAGATGTGGAATATGTGTTCTCTTCAAAATCCAAATAGACATTTAAACATTGGGCTTCCTGCTTAGTCTTAGGGGGTAGGCAGTGACAGCAACTTGTTCTTGATTGCCTGTGGAATGTCATGAGTGGCTTCTGTCCAAGTTATTCCCAAGAATTTCACCATTTGGGCAGGGCCCTTGATTTTTGCTGGATTTATTAACCAGCATCTATTGATCATGTGGGTCACCACTGTTTTCAAATCTGCCCTAGCCTGTTCTTCTGTATTTGATATTAATGTAATATCGTCAATGTAATGTATTACCATACTTGAAATCTGCACCAAGTCCAAGTCTTTTCTAACCAAACCATGACCAACCAAAAACAAACAAACAAACAAACTCATTGCTGTTGGCTCCGACTCATAGCGACCCCACCTTGGGCTTCCAAAGCTATATCACTGCTGTCAATTGATTTGACTCATAGCAACCCCTCCTTGGGTTTCCGAAGTGTGAAGTGTTCGTTACCTCTATGGAAGTAGATTGCCTAATCTTCTTCCCTAGGAGTGGCTGGTGGGTTTGAACCTCCATCCTTCTGGTTAGCAGTCATATGCCTTAGGCACTATACCACCAGAGCTCTCTTGGCCACATAGAGGCTGTTATACAGAGAATTTGTCAGCACCAATACTCCAGCCTTTACCATGTCTTTAATCAAAGCGATAATTTCCTTTTGTCCACCAGATATCCTATACTGTTTCAAGTTAACAACCTGAGTGGCTTGAGCACATCCAATGGTTCCCATTTAGCATGTCTAATCAATACTGGAGAGCTCTGGTGCATAGTGCCTAAGGCACTTGACTGCTAAACAAAAGGCTGGCGATTCAAACCCACCAGCCACTCCTCCAAAGGAAGGTTGGGGCAATCTACTTCCATAGTGATACCACCTGGGAAACCCAAGGAGGGGTCGCCTGGGAAACCCAAGGAGGGGTCGCCTGGGAAACCCAAGGAGGGGTCGCCTGGGAAACCCAAGGAGGAGTCGCTATGAGCTGGCCAACTCCAAGGCAAATAACAATAACATCAATACTGGCCTAAGGGCAGACTTACATGCCTTCAGTTTTACAATATCAGGTAGAGGGAGAGTTCTCCAATTAGACATAATCTCCATACTAAAAATACATGCAGGTAAAGGAGATGAAACTTCTTCATACAAAATCTGTTTAAATCTTCCAGTTCTCATCCAAACTTTCACCTTAGTCCCATTAGCTGTTGCATCCCCATATCCCCCTAATCTAACCTTAGGCCTTTTCAACATTTCATTGACAGGTTTTGGGAAGATAGTACTTTGGGGTTCTGTGTCCAGGAGTCCCAAGAAGGTCTCTTCCTCACCCCCAGACCATTTTACCCACACATCTGCTTATGGCCTAGGGTCCCCTGCTGAGGGCTGGACTGGAAGACCCTGGCCCCCTCATCAGTCTCTATCTTCATCAACTAGCTGAGCCTCTGTTTCAACTAGTCCCAGGTGGGACTTCCCATTATTAAATTCCACCCAACTGGAGTGAATAGAAGGAACTTGTTTAAGCCTCCTTAAGGTTGGCGAACCAGCAGGAGTTTGCATTGGTCCACCCAACCTCCTGTAGTGCTGCATTAGCACCTTTGTTTCAACTCCTTCAGTGTCGCCATATTCATCCTGTTCCTTAGTAACCATGGAAACATCTCTGACCTGCTAAGTTCTTTCCCCATTGCCCTGTCCCATTCTCCTATTAATCACTCTTATGTTTCTTGCATCTGTAAGACCCAAGCAGGGAAGTTGTGCCAGTAGACCTGACATGGCTTCTCAGATTGTTGCTTTATTTTGCAGTAGCAAGGTTACATGGGTGCCCATTTAGAAGGGGCTCCCTTGATTACCATATCTGCCATTACCTGTGTAAGGGGCATACTCATTGGGTGAATATCCTGATTACCATAAAGTCATTCCAGCATGGCTTGCATAAGCAACACATTAGCTGTTTCCTCTGGAGTGTTCCAGGGGGTATGTAGAAGGGGAGAAGGGCAATTTCCCTTCTTAGGATACATGAACCTGGCTGCAAATTTTAACCAGTCCAACAGGCTGACTGCCCCCTCTGGGTTAACCTGTCCTGTAAATGGATCTTGGATCAACATTGTGCCTATTCTATAGTGAGTTGTGGGTCTTGCATCAACCCAAACATGCTCTTCCATTCTGTAGCACTCAAAACTAAAGACACTTCCCCTAAATTAGTCACTCTCGATCCATTTTAGTAAAGGTTGCTCAGGAAGCTGACCATAATGATCTACCAGCTGAAGCAGCTCTTTTATACTACACCCTCTGCTTTCAATAGTTTCTTGGTCTTGCCCGTTCCTTTCCCGGACTCCCTTCCTGGTGACCAGAGGTTGTACGGGTACTGCCTGTTGCTCTGATTCAATTTTTCCTTTCGGGGTAAGCCCTGAGACTAGTTGTCATAGCTCTGGTTGGACTAGATCTGAGCTTGAGTCAGTGCTACATGCCGCCCCCGTGTTATTTTTTTCCCTGCCATTGCAGCTATGACTGCAACCAAGGACTTATAAGTATTGCCCTTTCCTTATCACTGTGTATTTCCATATGCATGCAACTAGCCAGTTCCTCAGGAGTTAGATCCACCTCTCCTATATCCTATGAATAGCTTTTGTCTTGGGTGTTGGTGTTTTTCATCCCATCCAGAAACCAAAGGTTTCTTACTCTGTTGTTTATCTCCTTTTTCCCAAAACCACATATTCCACTGAGTCTGGGTTGTTGCACTGAACCTGACCTTCTGACACCAACTGTGTGAATAATTTCTTTTAGAAAGATTAGCACAAGGCCGGTCCCTATGAGACGGAGGTTAAAGATGTCCCAAATGTCCAATTTTTCCAAACTGCTGTGCCACTCCATCATCAACTCCTCCTCCTCTCCTCAGTAATCTCCCTCCTGGTTTGGAGGTCCCTATTTCTCTCTAACATCTCACAGAACTCACAAACTCCCAAGGAAATGCTCATGTGGTGGTGGTGGAGGCTTGTAGGCTAGCAGGCTGACAAGTCCCAGGTCTGTGGTTAGGTCTAGAGGATTGACCCAACTCACATGGTTGCAAGGGTTGGCAAACCTGAATCTGCAGGTTAGATGACAGCTGCTGTCTCCCATCCAGGGGTGAGATGATGATAAACCAAACCCAGAACCAGAGCAAGAGAGCACACTTACCCAGAACATTCCTAAATATACCTCAAGGAAGCTAAGGGCGGTGACTTGAATTACACTCTCCAGCAAGGTGTGGAACTCAAGATACATCCCACCATAAACAGGCATAAACCAAACCAAACTCACTGGATTCCACTCAAGGGCAGTGAGTTTGGTTTGATTTATGCCTGTTTAGAATGGGATGTATTTTGAGTCCCAACTTCCTGGGGGTGTGACTCAAGTCACCACCCTTAATTTCCCTGAAGGTATATCTAAACAGGCAGAGAGAATAGGATTTGCAGTACATCACAAAATGGATAAAGATTTCATATTATTTGATTCAACAATCAACCCCAATGGAAGCAGCAGTCAAGAAATCACACAACATATTGCACTGGGCAAATCTGCTGCAAAAAAAAATCTCTTTAAAGTGCTGAAGAGCAAGGATGTCTCTTTGAATACTAAGGTGCACCTAACCCAAGCCATGGTATTTTCAGTCACCTCACGCATGTGAGAGCTGGGCAATGAATAAGGAAAACTGAAGAAGAGTTAATGCTTTTGGGTTGTGGTGTTAGCACAGAATACTAAAAGTACCATGGACTGTCAGAAGAAGGAACAAATCTGTCCCAGAAAAAGTGCAGCCAGAATGCTCCTTGGAAGCCAGAATGGCCAGACTTCATCTTACCTACTTTGGTCATGTTGTCAGAAGGTTCCATTCCCTGGAGAAGGATATCATACTTCGTAAAGTGGAGGGTCAACAAAAAAGAGGAATGCCTTCAATGAGGTGAATTGATACAGTGACTGCAACAATGGGCTCAGGAATAGCAAGGATTGTGAGGCTGGCACAGGTCTGCTGTTGACTCAGATCAGACTCATAGCGACCCCTCCTTGGGTTTCCGAGGTGGTATCACTATGGAAGTAGATTACCCAACCTTCCTTCCGAGGAGTGGCTGGTGGGTTTGAACCGCCAGCCTTCTGGTTAGCAGTCAAATAAATGCCTTAGGGACTATGCCACCAGAGCTCCTAAACAGGCATAGAGACTAGGATTTATAATAATACATTACAAAATGGAGGACGATGGCTAGAAGTCCATATGAAGCAATTCACTGTTCTGCAGTGCTCTTAATTATGTTGAAGGATTTCTCTTCTATTTTGGTTAGCATTTTTATCGGGAATTGGTATTGGATTTTGTGGCATGCCTTTTCTGCATTGATTGATGTGATCATGATTTTTTTTCCTTTGTTTTATTTATGTGGTGGAGCATGTTGATTGTTTTCCAATGCTGAACCATCCTTGTTTACCTAGTATCAACCCTACTTGGTCATGATGTATTAATTTTTTGATATGTTGTTGGATTCTATTTGCTAGGAATTTTTTGACAGTTTTTGCTTCTATATTCATGAGAAATATTGGTCTATAATTTTCTTTTTCGTGATGTCTTTGCTATGACAGTTATGCTTACTTCATAAAATGAATTGGGGTGTATTCCCTCTTCTGTATTCTGGAATAGGTCGAGTAGAATTGGGGTCAGCTGTTCTCTTAATGTTTTGGTAGAATACACCAGTGAAGCCATCTGGGCCAGTACTTTTTTTTTTTTGTTGTTGGTAGCTCTTTTAATAACCTGTTCAATTTCTTCTTTTGCTTTGGATTCATTCAGATCTTCTGCCTCAGTCTGTGCTAGTTTAGATAGGTAGTGTTTTTTCTAGAAATATGTCCAAGTCTTCTAGATTTTCAAATTTGTTGGAGGACAGTTCATAGTATCTTGTTATTATCCTTTATTTCAGTTAGTTCTATTGAAATGTAGCCCATTTAAGTTCTTATTTGTGTTATTTGCATCTTCTCCTTTTCCTTTGTTAGATTTACTGGTGGTTTGTTGATTTTTATTAATCTTTTCAAAGAACCAAAGAACCATCTTCTAGGCTTATAGATTCTATTGTGTTCTGTTTATTTCTGCTTGAATCTTTATTGTCCCTTTTGTTTTGGTGACTGTAGGCTTATTTTACTGTTCTTTTTCTAATTGTTGGAGATGTTAGGTTAAGGTGTTACTTTTGGTTCTTTTTGCTTTTTTTGATGTGTGCATTCATTACTATAAATTACCCTCTTAGTACAGCTTTTACTGTGTCCCAAAGATTTTGGTATGTTGTGCTTTCACTCTCATTTGACTCAAATTTTTTTATTTCATTTTTTATTTCTTCTACTACTCATCAGTTTTTAAGGAGGATGTTACTCAGTTTCCATGTATTTAATTTTTTTCCTTGATTTTCCTATTGTTATTTCTAATTTTATAGCATTGTGATCTGAGAAGATGCTTTGCAGTATTTCAGTGTTTTTAAGTTTATTGAACTTACTTTGTGGCCTAACATGGTCTGTACCAGAGAATGTTCCATGTATGCTGGAAAAGACTGTATATTATGCTATTGTTGAATGAAGTGTTCTATACATAGCTATAAGGTCAAATTGGTTGATTGTGTTGCTTAGTTCTTCTGTGTTGTTTTTGAGTTTCTAATTCTATCTTTTACTAAAAGTGGTGTATTTAATTCTATTACTATTATTGTGGAGTAGTCTCTTTCATTACTCTGTTAAAGTTTGGTTTATGTATTTTTGGACTCTCTCATTGGGGGCATAGATATTTATTATGGTTGTGTGCCTTGTTCCATTGACGATTTTATCATTATGTAATATTCTTTCTTGTTTCATATACTGGTTTTTGTCTTAATATGTATTTTATCAGAAATTAATATTGCCACTCCTGATCTTATATGATACATTTTTTTCCTAACCTTTGATTTTTAATTTATTTTTGTCTTTGTGTCTATGGTCTATCACAGATAGCATATTAGTGGGTCATGTTTTCTTATCCATTCTGCAGCTTGCTTTCTCTTGACTGGTGCATTTAATCCATTTATATTCAGTGTAATTATCAATAAGTATGAATTTATTGCCAGCTCTTCTGGTAGCACAGAACCTAGGGCATTTGACTGCTAACCAGAAGGCTGGTGGTTCAAACCCACCAGCCGCTCCTTGGAAGGAAGGTTGGGCAATGCACTTCCATAGTGATATTGTCTCGGAAGCCCAAGGAGGGGTCACTGTGAGTTGGGTTTGACTCAATGGCAGTGAGTTTGGTTTTAGGAGCTCTGGTAGCATAGTGCCTAAGGCACTTGACTGCTAACCAGAAGGCTGGCGGTTCAAACCCACCAGCCACTCCTCAAAAGGAAGGTTGGGCAATCTACTTCCGTAGTGATACAGCCTCGGAAACCCAGGGAGGAGGGGTCACTGTGAGTCAGGTCCAACTCAATGGCACATAACAACTAAAAACAACATGAATTTATTGCTGTCATTTTATTTTGTATGTGTGTGTGTGTGTGTTTTGTGGTGTTGCTGATTTCTTTATTCCATATAATTTTCTGTACTGTGCTCATTTCTGGATTTTCTTATTTTATTAGTTGCTATTGTTTTAGTGTTTATTAAATATTTATGACTTTCCTCTTTTATATTTTGATGAGAAGTCTTATCCATTTTCTTGGAGGTTATCCTATAATTTATTATTTTCTTCCCAACTGTAATACAGTGTATCTTGAAATTATCTTGAGTTCCACTCCCTTTGGAAGTTTGGTGACTATCCCCTCTTTTTGCTTGATAGTTGTCATTGTTTACAAATTGTTGTCTCTGGTTCCCTGTTTTCAGTCTTGTAGGTTTATTTTACCTTGGATACTTCTGTATCTGGGTTGGTTTCTGGGTGATGTTGTCATGTATGTTAATCTTAGATTATTGTGTGCCATTGTTGCTGTTTTCTCCAAAGGACTTTTTTATTTTATTTATTTTTGTTAGCATCTCTTACATGGTTGGACTGGTTTTTACAAATTCCCTTAATTTCTGTTTATCTGTAAGTGTCCTTAGTTTGCTATCAGATTTGAGGGACAATTTTGCTGAATATACAATTCTTTGGTAATTATTTTCTTTCCGGGTTTTATATATATCATCCCATTGCCATCTCACTTGGATGCTTTCTGCTAAGAAATCAGAGCTTAGTGTTATTGATTGCCCTTTGTAGGTAACTTTTTGTTTTCCCAAACTGCTTTCAGGATTTTTTCTTTGTCTTTGGTTTTAGAAAGTTTGATTATAAGGTACCATGGTGATTTTCTTTTGGGGTCTATTCTGTTTAGGTTCGTTGAGCTTCTTGAAGGCATACCTTCTGTAGTGGTTATGTTTGTGTGTCAGGTTGGCTAGGCCTGGTTGAGTGGTTGGGCAGCTGGTGGTAGTTAATCCCCTTGATGAGACTGGCAATCATCTCCATGGTGGGATCTACCACAAACAGCTGAGTAACTGCTTTGGCTATGTGCTCTGTTTCCCAAATATAAGCAGCAGCTTTGGGAATGATCTTTAGCTTATGGCATGCTTGGACCCTGCACATAGCCATGTCGTTGCTCAGCAGCCTGCCATGCTCTGCTGACCTTGAGACTTACAATGGACTTGAATTAATGGCCTGCTGTGTGGTTTGGTAACAACAGGACGGTGCCTTTTTACTTGTCAACCTTGGGCTTGTAGCCTCAGCAACCAGAAGCTGTCTGAGTGAAGAAACGCCTCTAGCTGCAGTGGGCCAGGAGCAGGAGGCAGAGCTGGACCCCAAGGTTGAGGGGCTTTCACTCAGCCTCTAGAGCTTGGCACTTTGAACTTGAACTTAGAGCCTCCCGTACTGTAAGAGAATAAACTCCTGTTTGTTAAGGCCATCCCATTTGTGGTATTTTCCTGTCAGAGCAGCACTAGGTAACCAGAACACCTTCTCACTTTTTATCATATTAGGCAAGGTCTCTAGCAACAAATCTTTGACAGCTTTCTTGGTGCTTTTTTTGTCTCTGCCTATTCTGGAGTCCAGTCACATGTACGTTATTCCTTTTTATTGTGTTTCACATAAATCTTAGTGTTTCTTCATTTTTTCTTGTTCTTTTTTCTGATTGTTCCACTAACAAAGTAGTATCGAGAGATTTGTCTTCAGTCTCACTAATTCTGTCTTCCGTATATTCAGTTGTGCTCCTTTGCCCTTTCAATGTGTTACCTATTTCTGAAATCTTAGTGTTAACCTTCCGGATTTCTATTTACTATTTTCGTATAGTTTCTGATTTTTATTTTATTTTATCAGTTTGTCCTGTATTTTTTTCCTGAATTCTTCTAGGGTCTTGTTGTCTTTCTTCTTACTGATTTTGTCAGTGTTTTCTTTGATCTTTCTCTCAGTTTTATTAAAGGTACCTAAATATAATTGTCCTGAATTCCTTATAAGGTAGTTCCAATACTAGTTTTTTCTTAGGAAGGTTTTCTCGTTCTGTATTTTGGTCCCTTGTTTGTACTACTTTATCTTGTTTCTTTATTTGAACAGAAATTGTCTCTTGTCTCCTTAATCTTGTCATGCCTTTCCTTTTTGTCTTGTCTTCGTCATGTAATGCTGTTGTATTTGTATTTAATTGATGATTGTATGTTGGTGTGTTTTGCCCAGGTTTTTTTTTTTTTTTTTTTTTTTGAGGTTGGGCTTTATTTTCTATTGCTGTATCTGACCAAGGGGGGACTGGTATTCTACTGTATGCATTGGTTTGACAGCACTTAGGCACTCACCACCTGTTTCCTGGTGCGTGTGATAAAGAATAAGAATGTATACACAGTTCAGTGTTTGCTGTTCATATATATCAGTTGAAGGCAAGTTAGGCTTGTGTTGGCCACTGTCTATCATTGATCAGTTGGTACAGATGCAGTTGGGGTTTCTTGCCCATTGTGTGAGGCTGTAGGACATGAGAATGTGCTTGGGTTGTGTAGGCACAGTTGCTGACTTGCACCAGGTGGGATTAAAATAAAAATACAACAAAAAATAAGAAAACAAAAAATACAAACAGCACAACAAAAAAGAAAATAATAAAGAAAAGAAGAAAAACAAACAACTACAAATGAATAAATGAAAAGAAAAAAAAGGGAAAGTCAAAAAGAAAAAACTGGGCATGAAGGAAGAAAACAAGAGAAAGAGAATATTAAAGAAAAATTAAGAAACATGCAAAAAGAAAAACAAGTATATAAAAAAGGGGGAATAGCAGAAAAAAAAAAAAAAAGGAAACAAAAGAAAATGAAAATCAGGGAAGGGAGAGAAAAGAAAGGAGAAAACTGGTGGTGTTCCTGATGGCCTAGCTGGCAGTAGGGTATTGGGCAACTGGTAGCGGAAGAGTTCCTACTGGTCCAGAGGGCAGCTGAGGCAAGGTGCCTGGATGAAGAAGAGTTCCTGCCAGCCCTAAAAACAGCTGGGGGCATGGTGCCTTGTCCCAGATGTAGTTCTTGCTGGTACAGATGATGGCTGGAGATAGGGCACCTGGTCCTAAAGGAGTTCCTGCCAGCCCAAAAGGCAGCTGTGGGGAGGGCATCTGGTCCCAGAACATGTTTCAGCCTGCCCAGAAGATAGCTGGGGCAGGCAGGGTGCATGGTCCAAGATAGAATTCCTACCAGTCTCAAAAGTAGTTGGGGTTGGTAGATAGCCACACTTCTGGTCACTTAGGAGGGCATGGGGAATAAGGGGCATATTGCATCTTTCCCGCGCCACTCCTGGTGTAGGTGTCTGTGCAGTCTTCAGCAAGCAGAGCCTATAAGGGGTTGCTACCCTGATCAGAATGCTGCTTAGAAAAATTCAAAATGGCCCTGCCATCAGGCCAATTGATAGTTCACAGCCCCATTTCTCTCCTTGTTCACTGTTTCCATTCAGTTTCTTCATCTAGTTAGTCTTTGACCCACTTCTTTATCCTTTGAAGTTCAAAGTCCAAGGATTGTCATCTGTATCTATTTCATTTAGTTTCTTGTTTATTTGTTGCAGAGGTTCTTGGTAGCTTGTGTGCCTCTTCTGCCATCTCCATTTGCCTTTTCTTGTGTTTTTAGATGAGTGAGGTAATATCTTATGAGTCCTTTAGTAATTGACTTATTTCATTCACCATATCTTCACGCTCCGTCTATATTGTAGTATGCGTCAAGACTTCATTTCTCCTACTGTTTGAGCAGTATTCCATTATATGTGTGTACCACATAGTATTTTTCCATCCATCTGTTGATGGGCATTTATGTTGTTTCTACCTTTTGGCTATTGTGAATAATATGCTACAATGAACATAAGTGTACAAGTTTCTTTTTAAGTTTCTGCTTTCAAGTCTTTTGGGTATATACTTAGAAGTGGAATTGCTGGGTCACATGATAGTTCTATTTTTAGTATTTTGAGGAACTACATACTGTTTTCTACAATGGTTGTATCATTTTGCATTCCCACCAGCAGTAGATGAGGATTCCAATTTTCCCACATCCTCCCCAATATTGTTCTTTTCTGGTTTTTTAATCTTAGCAATCCTGGTGGGAGTGAAATACTATCTCCGTGTGGTTTTGATTTGCATCTCTCTGATGGCTAAAGACACTAAACATCTTTTTATGCATTTGGTGGCCATTTGAATGTCCTCTTTGGTGAAATGGCTATTAAAGTTTTTTTAATCCATTTTATGATTGGGTTCTTTGTTTCTTTGTTGTTAAGTTATCAAGCTTTTATATATGTTTTGGTTATTAGATTCGTATTGGATATATGGTTTCCAAAGATACTGTCCCAGTTGGTAGTTTGTCTCTTCACTTTTTGGTAAAGTGATTTTATGAACAAAAGTTTTTAATTTTTATGAGGTCACATTTATTTTGTCTTTAGCTGTTTGTGGTTTTGTTATTATATTAGATGATCCATTGTTAAAAGGTAGGCTTGAAAACATTGTCCCTGCTTATTCTTCTAAAGGAGCTCTGGTGGTGTAGTGCCTAAGGCATTTGACTGCTAACCAGAAGGCTGGCGGTTCAAACCCACCAGCCATTCCTCGGAAGGAAGATTGGGCAATCTACTTCCATAGTGATACTGCCTCAGAAACCCAAGGAGGGGTCGCTATGAGTCAGATCTGACTCAATGGTTTGTTTTTTGGTATTCTAAGAATTTTATGGTTTTGGTTTGCACATTTAGGTCCATAATTCATTTTGAATTTGTTTTTGTGTATGGTGTGTGACATGGATCTTCCTGTTTCATTTTTCTGCATGTGAAAATTCAGTTTTCTAGCACCATATACTCCTTTTTCATTTCCTCCTGCTTCATTCTAAGTCTGGCTTCCATCTTCATTGCTCACCTGAAGCAGTCACCACGTGTATGTATATCTGACGGGCACTGCGCTCTGCATCTCTCCTGGCCTCTCAGAAGCATTTGACTTTATTGAGTTCTATGTAAATGCACACCGCCCTGAGTTTCTCTCACTTTGTTCTCATTTTCCTCTTGCCTTTAGGCACCTCTTTTCTCATTTCTTTTGCAGGCTTATCTTCATTTGCCTGGCCTTTCAAAATGTCAAGTTGTTCAGGGTTCTGCCTTTGGCTCCCTTCTCTTACACTTTATTCTCTCTATAGGCATCTCGTACACCCCTATACCTCATGTTCTCACTGACTTCAGAATATACATTTCTTTGCACATAGGCTCCAGGCTTGTGTATCCAGCTACCTCCAGACTCTTAGCCTGAGCCATCTTCATGTACCTCCTGCTCAACACCAGGGACTGGAGCTGCTGAGCTTTCTCCGCAGCCTTTGGTCCTCATCAGGACCTATAAAGAAGTGTTGCCATCCATCCAGCTCCACAAACCAGAGACCTAGGAACTATTCTTGAAACTTGACTTCCACAATCCCATCCTTCTGCTGGTGATTTGTAGCACTGGAAGCACTCACTCATCTATGCTAAGAAATTTGGAAGACAGCTACTTGCTGATCAACTGGAAGAGATCCATATTTGTGCCCATTCCAAAGAAAGGTTATCCAACAGAATGCAGAAATTATCAAATAATATCCTTAATATCAGAGGCAAGTAAAATTTTGCTGAAGTTAATTTTAAAATGTTTAGAATAGTACATCAACAGGGAACTGCCAGAAATTCAAGCCAGATTCAGAAGACACAGAACAAATGCTATCATTGCAATGTTAGATGGATCTTAGCTGAAAGCAGAGAATACCAAAAACGATGTTTACCTGTATGCAAAGGCATGCGGCTGTGTGGATCATAAATTATTGATAACATTGCAAAGAATGGTGAGCACTTAATTGTGCTCATATGGAATCTGTACACGGACCAACATGAGCAGTGTTTCGTTCTGTTATACACAGAGTTGCTATGAGTCAGAATCGATGTGATGGCACCTAATAACAAGTTTGTTTTGTTGCTAATGCTTTTGTTATCATATCTAAGAAACCACTGCCTCATTATGAAAAGAACAAGGGGATACTGTGTAATTTGAAACCATGAAAGGCATGTGTCATGGTTGTATCCTTTCACCGTATTTATTCAGTCTGTGTGCTGAGCAAATAATCTGATAAGCTGAACTATATGAAGAAGATTGCAGCATCAGGATTAAAGGAAGACTCATTAACAACCTGAGATATGCAGATGACACAACCCCGTTTGCTGAAAGTGAAAAGGATTCAGAGCATTTACTGATGAAGATTAAACATTACAGCCTTCAATATGGATTACAGATGAACATAAAGAAAATAAAAATCCTCACAACTGTACCAATAATGAACTTCATGATAAATGCAGAAAAGATTGAAGTTGTCAAAGATTTACGTTTACTTGGATCCACAGTCAATGCCCATGGAAGCAGCAAAGAAATCGAATGAACTATTACTACATTGGGCACATGTGCTGCAAAGGACCTCTTTAAAGTGTTTAAGAGCAAAGATGTGACTTTGAAGGCTAAGGTGTATCTGACCCAAGCCATGGTATTTTCAGTTGCATGGGAAAGCTGAAAAAGGAATAAGGAAAACCAAAGAACTGATATATTTGAATATGGTGTTAGTGAAGAATATTGAATGTACCATGGATGGCCAGAAGAACTAACAAATCTGTTTTGGAAGAAGTGCAGCCATAATGCTCCTTAGAAGCGAGAATGGCCAGACCATGTCTCACCTACTTGGTTATGTTGTCAGAAAGGACTAGTCCCTGGAGAAGGATATCACGTTCGGTAACGTGAGAGAAGACCCTCAGTGAGATGGATTGACACAGGGACTGCAGTGATGGGCTGAAGCATAGCAAGGATTGTGAAGATAGCACAGGACCAGGCAGTGTTTCATTTTGTTGTACATGGGGTTACTGTGAGTGGGAATCAGCTCAATGACGCCTAACAACAAGAATTTATTTTGTTGCTTATGCTTTTGTTATCATATCTAAGAAACCATTTCTTCATTATGAAGATTTATGCCTATGTTTTCTTCTAAGAATTTTATATTTTTAGGTTGTACATTTATTGTGTGAGGTAGGGATCTAACTTGATTCTTTTACATGTGGAAATCCAGTTGTCCCCAGCACCATTTGTTGAAAAGACTGTTCTCTGTCCTTTGAATTGTCTTTGGTGTCTTTTGTCATAAAAATCAATTGAACTGTAAATGTCAGGGGTTTATTCCTGGACTCTCAATTCCATTGCACTGATCTATATGTCTGCTTTGTTTTCTTCTTAAAACTCATTAATTTTAAGAGAATAATGACCAAATATGCTTTTGTGACCCATTGTTTTTTAACTTGTTTCATTATTTTCTCTATTTGGTTTCAGTAGCTTCTCTCTTTCTACAGTAATCTCACTTCTGTATAATGCCATCTGTAGAGGGAGTAGCAGGTGGGAGAGAAATAAAATCCTCCTTTTTTTGTTGGGATGATGTTCCCACCTTCCAAGTACTGCTCTGAACACAGCAGGAAGTCTTTTCAATGGCAATGATGGCATGAAATGAAGAAAATAAAGTGATTAAAGAAGCTTATGGTTCAAAGACTGTATCTTTTTCAGATTGGAGATGTGGTAACATGAAAATATGTTAAGCTAATGGTTATGAATTTTTACTTTGAGACAGTAGGCATGTCATACCCATCAAAAAATGATTCTTTTCGGTTATACGTCTTTATAGAGTTCCTGAGTTGGAAGTAGAAGAAGAAACTCAAGTTCATGAGATGACCTTAGATGAGTGGAAAAACCTTCAAGAACAGACCAGACCAAAGCCTGAGTTTAACATCCGGAAACCTGAATCCACTGTTCCTTCCAAAGCAGTGGTGATTCACAAGTCAAAATATAAAGATGATGTAAGCATTAAGTTTTGTATCTACCAGTAATCTTTTTTATTTACCTTACTGGAAACAAAATGGACCTTTCCACTTCTGTTTCGAGAATGGAACATTAGTAGTTGGTATCCTGGTTTCTACTTGAGTAAGCTAAGATTGTGTATGTTTAGCTTTACTGTATCTTTATTGGTCATTAAGAAAAAGTTGAAATTTGATCTATTGACACATTAAGTAGAAAATAGTTATGGTGACAGTAGATTTTCTGCTCACCCGGTATGTGTGCTGAAACTGTACAAATACTGTGTATTAATTGCATTTCATTTCTGTCTCTTAAATGAGAGGTTGCAGAATGTTTCCTGTCCAGTGTCACTTCAAAGGATAACTACTTTGCATTTGCAGGATTAGACTACCTTCATTCTAATTCCTAGTAAGAGCATGTAATAAGGAATTGGGAGTAGCTGATCATTTTAAACTGTTTGGGATACTCCACTCTGTGAAGCTATTCTCATTTTAATTCAGCAGCTTTGCTCTCACTGCATAACTACAGAAAACTGCAGAGCAGAAGCCAATGAGGAGCGTGGCAGCATAAGCAGGCACTGTTGAAATAACCTGCCCTCCTATGGGGTAGGCCATGGATTTCCTCTGTGTCAGAGGCTTATTTTTCATCATTTGCTTTCAGCTTTTTTTTTTGGATGTCCCAGCTTTGAAGGAGGATGTCTCAGAAGAATTTATTGGCATCCATTGATAAGAATAACCAGTGATTCATTTAATCACATCCTCTTTAAGTTATTGAACTTAAGGGTACAGTGAAGCATTCTGATTTTAGTATTTAGAATTTGGGTCATTCATTCAGATACTTACCTTGATACCAGTCCCTGTGTAGATGGTGGTGGTGAGCAAGCAGCCCTTCCTCTGTGCTAGATATTATTGATTTCATTTTTGAAATTCAGAATTTTATAGTGTGTAGATTTCCCATTTAACTCTGGTTATTGGTGTTCTTGTCATTGATCATACAGGACTCCCCTCAACTCCACCCTTTTTGTTCTGGTCAGTTCAAGCTCTTAGAGGCCTCAGCAATAAGTTTTGAGCTGCTCCACTAGATATGACTTTTTGTGTAGACATAGGAGGCCAAATCCTTCTTCTCTTGGAGAATTCTGTGAGGTTTTTTACAAGCCCATCAACTAGCTGGGTTGGTACTTTTCCTGTCTACTTTCTCTGTTCTTTTTGTTCTGGGGCATTGTAAATAAACCTTTGCCTAAAGCAAATGCACTGTCAGAATGTGAAATGTGCAGCTGACATGTTAGGTAAAAATAGCAGCAGATCTTCCTTAATCCACACCAGATCCATCCTCCCTGGCTCCAGAATTCTCCCGGAATATTTGAAGCAGCTGGGTTAGCTGAGTCATTGAGCTTGGTCTCAGGAAAGGACACATCGTTGGTCCTTGTTAATCTTATGGCATTGAAGATTTTAGCCAGGAACTCTTCTTAAAGTAACATAAACCAAATGTTGGAGTCACTAGTTTACTTTATTCTGGGTACCCTGGAGACAGAAGCATGAGAATAACACCTCGTCTGTCTGGAGCACTGTTGATTGGGAAGTAAGGTCCTAACAGGGCCTTTGTGAAATGAGCTGGGCCATAAAGCACTTTGCCTGGAGATACACAGTGCTGTGCACATAAGCCAAGAATCTGACTGTTGGTCCACCCATCATCTCATTGCCCTGTCCCTTCTCACAGTGGGAGGGCGATCTGCTGTACAGCTGACTTAACCAACCACTTCCTCACTGATGCACACTGACAATTTTTTTTTTTTTTTTTTTTTTAACAAAGTGGTAGTAATTTTGGATTCTTAAATTTTGTGGTTTTCTTTTTACTTGAGTGCCAGGGCTCCTAAATAGTTCTTCCCTTCATCCTTTTTGCTTCAAGAGCCCACCTACATATTGTTTTACTTGAATCTGAAACCTTGAAGGGGGAGAGGGGAAAAGAATGTTAAACATGCAACCTGTAATGAGTACCTGTCTGAAAGGGGTTGATGTGCTTATGGAGGTATGATTCCATTTCCTGGGCTCATTGTAGGAAGGTTCCTCCTGGTAGCACTTTGGAGATTCTCCTCTGCGATCATTGGTGTATTTTCTTTTCTGTAGGTATATGATTTACTTAAAGTTGAGGGTTGTTTGTTTATCCATTATTGTGATTTGATAAACCAAATCAAATTTGAGTGAGCTTTTTTAACATAATTTTTTCTTAATAAGAAATACTTTAACTTTTGACAGTAGAATGTGCTTTCTCTAAAAGTTTAAATCAAGCATTTTAAAAAACCAGCTTGATTTCTTTGTGCAACACTGGTAACAGCCCTCAAATATCCATAGTTTGTGTTTTACCATTTCCTCATACTTCTGGGTAGAACTGTTTATCATAAGTCATGCAGTTTTTAACACATAGTATTTGTACAGCAGAGTCCCTGGGTGGTGCTAACAGTTAATGCACTCAGCTGCTAGCTGAAAGGTTGGAGGTTGGAGTGCACCCCGAGGTGCCTCAGAAGAAAGGCCTGGTGATCTCCTTCTGAAAAGTGAGTTCTTGAAACTCCTGTGGAGCACAGGTCCACCCTGACACACAGGGGTTGCCATGAATTGGAGTCGACGGCAACAGGTTTTTTTTATAATAGTACTCATATGGAAAGTAGTGCTTGCACCAAGTTCTGTTCTAAGAAAATGGCTACTACTTTATTGATCAAAGTTGTTATGAACAAATAAAATAGAAAATAGGTAGAAATTAAAACTTTTTGTTGTTGTTGTTGTTATGTGCCGTTGAGTCGGCCCCGACTCATAGCGACCCCTTTTTGGGTTTCTGAGGCGGTATCACTACAGAAGTAGATTGCCCAACCTTCCTTCTGAGGAGTGGCTGGTGGGTTTGAACCGCCAGCCTTCTGGTTAGCAGTCAAGTGCCTTAGGTACTACACTATCAGGGCTCCCTTAAACTTTTTAATCTCAGCAAAGTACTTTGATCATTTTATTTTGATTGCTCTTAGTCATGTCAGTCTTATGCCTTAACATGCTAAATTGATAGAAATTTGGTTTCACTTGAAATAATAGTAAGTTCAAAGATGTTTGGTTGAGATTATAATTGCAAGAATATGTGACTACTAAATGTATAAAATTCATACGTCCTGACCCTGCAGCCCCAGGCACCCTTGGATACATTCCAGTAGTGCCTCCTTCTAGCGCTTGATGTTCCTTTAGCCCCTGCACAGCTTATCTGAGCTGGTGTTGATGGAGGCAGCTGTGTGTATTTGTGTGTTTCAGATGGTAAAGGATGACTATGAGGATGATTCCCATGTTTTCCGGAAAGCAGCCAATGACATCACGTCCCAGCTGGAGATTAATTTTGGTAACCTCCCTCGTCCCGGCCGTGGAGCCAGAGGTGGCACACGGGGAGGCCGGGGAAGGATCAGAAGGGCAGAGACCTACAGACCCCGAGCAGAAGTGGTGGTAGGTGCCTGCTTCCGACATGTTGTTGTTGTTGTTATTTGCCATCGAGTCGGCCCCGACTCCTAGCGACCCCTCCTTGGGTTTCCAAGGCAGTTATCACTACGGAAGTAGGATTGCCCAACCTTCCTTCCGAGGAGTGGCTGGTGGATTTGAACCGCCAGCCTCCTGGTTAGCAGTCAAGTGCCTTAGGCACTATGCTACCAGAGCTCCGACATACTGGATGTTTTTCTGAGAGCAGTGAAAGGATGAGGAGGCCATGGGCCTACAAAGTCTAACTTTGGAGGTTAGCAGGTTCTGCAGTTGATTCTTCCATCTGGTGTGCATATCTGATTTTGGGGTTTGGGGAGCGTCTTCAGGATCAGGAACTTGCATAGGATGAAGACCATTCTGCAGCACTGGCCTCCAGGGAGGTCCATTGTCTGTAGAAAAGCACTTTGCCCATGGCAGACAGGACCCCATGCTTGGGATCAAATCACATCACCTGACAGTTGCTTACCGTATAGTTTGTGTCCCCCCATGCCTGTGTCCCTTGTAATGCCAGCTTATGATGCTTTCAGGGCAAAGACAGATTGCTTCCCAAGGCTTCAAGGCCCTTTGTAATCAGCCCTCACCCCCTGGCCTTAGCACCTCGCCAGTCTCCCCTTCTCACTTACACTATTCTTGCCCACTCCTCAGCGACTTCAGGCAAGTGTGTGCCTTACCCCACAGGGCTTTGCAAGGGCTAGTCTTTTTCCTACCTCTTGGCCTGCTTAAAATTAGATCAGATCTTCTAACACATTTTCTCAGAGAAGAGATCTTTGATCATATTTCCCTCCAATCCAGGTCAGGGCCTGTGAGCAAAGGATTTTATTCTTTTTTTTGCTTCAAAGAATGCTTGCTTTTGTTACTCATACATTTCTCCTTATAACTGTGTTCTCATTGGTGTGAGTAGTGGTGTCTGCATTTGCTCATTATTTTGCCTGGGCTTCACTGGGGTCAGCAGTGCCTTCAGGCCTGCCTCTTGGGCAGGTTGCAGTGTTGCAGGATCTGTATTCTCTGTTCATCCACTGAGGCTCATCTTAGGGAGAACCTCCTCCCAGAAGACCAGGCAGCCCATGATGCCTGTTGCCACCACATTGCCCTAGATGTCTTGCTATGGCCCACCAACTTCCAGGACATCTGTGACTGAAGATATCTCATTGTAACTTCCTCAGTTTGCTTCTCTCCCTCACTCTTGGAGCTTCCCAAGGCAGCAACTGTGTGTTCATCCTTCTTGCCCAGCGCCCAGCATAAACATTCTGTGTATTACAAGAAAGAAGAGCCAGGTGCAAAATGAATCACTCAGAAAGGATGGGTGGGAAGAAGGGAGGTGGGCAGCTGCCAAACTTGTGTGCAGGGTGGAAGTCACTCTGGCCACTTCTGTCACTCTTCTGCAGGGTCACAGTCACATTGGGGCAAGAACTGGAGGGCACCCTCCCTTCTCTGTTCTGCGTTCCTCTTGCTGCCACAGTGGGACAGGAGGGTGTCTGTCATCCTCCTTACGTGGGTCCATGCAGCACTTGGCCTGCGGTTCACATGCATGACATTCCTCTGCACCAGGGACCCTGCCTCTCCTGGGTCACCTGGATGAGATCGGGTGTCACAACCAGCAGTATCTGCTCAAATGCCAGCCAGGTGGGGAATGTCTAACATGACAGTTGATTTCAAAACTTTTCTTTTCTAGATGCAAGATGTTGCTCCAAACCCAGATGACCCTGAAGACTTTCCTGCTCTTGTTTGAAAGATCCCTGTTTCCCTGGCAACTTCAGACAGCATCAGCATACCTGCAAAGAGATTTTCCTTGCTGTGGGAAGAGTATCTCTAAGAACAATAGATGTTGCTTTTTCCCCGTGTAGTGTGAATATGTTGCACTTTTTTGGTTTGGGGGTGTGGTGCCGACATTTCTCCAGGTACTCAGGAGCAAGCAATTCTGTCAGGGGCTTAGGTAGTCTGGCACTTTTCTAAGAAGGTGAAGAATGGTGATCTTTTTATTTAAGGAATTACAAATGAAATTCAAAAATAATGTTTAAAATGTATACATAGAGATTGTAGTGACTCTTCCACAAAAGCCTGGCAACTAAAGTTAAGTTGTAAAATATGATTAATTATTGAGACTACTTGGTAAATTGTACAGATAATCTGAAGGCTGAGTCCTTAAGTATTAAAAACAAGGGGGGTATACTTGGATGGAATTTAAATCAGTTAAAGCTTAATTTTGAGAAACCAAGATGTTAAAATACAATGGTAATTTCTGTTTACTTGTAAATGGTACACTCTCCTGGAGTTTCTGAGTCCTGGTTTTCATTTACTCCATTATGTTAATCAGCTATTATGCAGCCACTAGTTACTCTGACAGAACTAGAAAAAGTACTGATTTTTAATGGTGATTTATTAAACTACCTCATGGTTTCTGTGTGTCTGTACAAGCACACAAAAGCTTAGTATATATGTGCATAATGTCTGGGTGGTCTTTAGGATGAATAGTAAGTATTTGATTTTAAAATCAGGTTAATCAGATAAAAAGGGGTCCTGGCGAAAGTGTCACAGCTTGAAGACACCACCACATCCTTTTCTCCCTCAAAATTATCAGAATTAACAACTATGTATGAAATAGCTACTATGTACAAGGCCCGTTGTCCTTGCCCTGGGCCAGACTTGTATATAATATTTATTGAGCACCTATATGCAGTTTTCTCACTAGGTCCTTGTACTGGTTCTGAAGATCCTTATCTATTGCTTTTGCTGAAAACCTTGTTGGGGGGCACCCCTAGAGCATCCCTTCTCAACAGCAGAGCTGAGAAGTACTTGCAGAGCCCACAGTCTGTCAGCTGAGCTGCCTGAGAGGCCCCGGAAGGGCCTGGGGACAGAGATGGCTGCCGCTGGAAGATCATAGGTGATACTCTCCCTCTTTACTGAGGAAACTGAGGGTATTGTTTGCCACTTGCCCCCGTCAGTGTGCTTGTGCTGGGATTTGAACCTTGGTCTCAGGATCTGTGCTTTTTCCCACTACACTAGTCTCTGATCTGAACTTGAATTCAAGTTGTAAATAAAGGTTGGTATTCCCTCCTAACTTTGTGTATAGAAAGTTGACTCCTTTTCATCACACCTGGGTTTAGAGAGAAGAAATAATGGGAAAAGGCCACAGCTGAATGAAGTCTTAAGTGTGAATAATCAAAATTGAGCCCCTAGCCCTGTTAGTCAAGAATGCTTGCTTTTGTTACTAATACTTGAGTGCTAAGGTACATTGGCGGAGTTTAGTTCCTCTCCCTGGGAGAGTTTTACTCACTGTCCCTGAAGGATGTACCATGATCTAGGACGTCTTGTGAGTGAATGTTAAGATCAGCCACTGCACTTAGCTGGTGTCACATGGGGGTAGTCATACTGTCACTTTGCCTTGGCTCTGAAGATTGGAAAGCAGACCCCTTTCAACAAAATCTCATTTAGTGCTGAGAAAGTATCACTTGAAAAGCTCATGACACTTGATTTAATGTCATATTTGCAATAAAACATTTCGTCCTTTTCAACTTGCTGATGATCCCTGTACCACGAAGGGCTTCAGTCACGTGGTCAGAAGTGGTACCTGGTACTTAGGGAGATACAGCCATTTCTGAGCCTGTAACAGGTTTTGTTTGCTCTCCAGACTGCTCTGTTTAATTTGGTGGGGAAGTGTGGATGTCAGGTCTTTGGTTTTGCCCTTTCTAAACGTGCTAAACTCTCCCTGTGGGTGTGCCCCAGAGCATACAGTGCAAGCAGAAGGGCAGACAGAGAAATTGTTACCGCACTATAGGAAGACTACAAGGCAAGACCTTCGAGATCAAAATTCCCTTGCCAGGGTCCTTTGAGGTGCTTGGGTACACATGAGTTACATGAGGTGGTGTACCTGGCCTCACACTTCAGACTGAAAACAGACAGGAAAGTGGAGTTCAAGCACCTTTGAATTCCAAGGGCAGGTTAGCCATAAGGTCTGCTGGGCGACTCACCCACCATCTCTGATCCGCAGTTCTCTTGGGTCCCAAGGACATCTGAATTGTGCCACTGGGACAACCACTGATAGACCAGGCCGTGGGCCATGCCCCAGGGCCTAGGAGAGGCTCCTGCAGTGAGAGATTAGGAAAACAACGTGAGCCAGAGCCAGGTCCAAGCTGATGTTGCCAGGTGTAAATAAGTGTGGTCTGTGATAGCTGTCATCAAGGGAGGAGGGTTGGTTCCCTGCTTTGGCTGGATGAAAAACTTAAATCCCCTCTTACCTCATGACATGCAGACACTGCTGCTTGGAGAATGCCTCTGAAGGAAATGAATTGGGTGGTTGTAAGATCTGGTCAGGCTGTTGTAGGAAGTAAAACACTTAGCCTAATGCTGCTAAGTGTTTGACATATTTATTCCAGGCCAGGCAGCCCCTCAGGTCCAGAAACATTATAGTAGGCACCCCCTCTCCTAACTGCTGGGGGGTTCTTTTTCTTCACTGAATTCCATTCATCCCTTCTCCCATGCTATTTACTGCATAGGTGAAGGCACTGGTTTCGTTTGAAACAATATCGTATGATGTTGGCAAGTCCTATGGAAAGGCTGGAAAAGTCAGTATTGGAAATAATGATAGGCATGATCCTCTTCTGAGTTGTTCAGGAAATGGCTGTTTTGACAACAGTGGATGGGTCTGCCTTCACTAAACATAACGAGAGTTTCACTCTAAGGGAGGATTTGCCCCTTTTCCCTTGCTGGTGCTGCTGTCTCCCCTCAATCTGCAAGGATCCTGCCTTGTATGAACAGCTTTTCTTAACCCTGTCTGACATGGGGCCCTTAGGCTATTGCCAGAGTGGAAGGTCCAGATAACAAAGGGCCACCCCTGCACGGGCACACATCAGGTGTGAAGGCTGACCTGGCTTCCTTTCCCAGGCGGCCCATTATTTGTATGGCAAAGGGAGAAAGGAAGGGAAAAAGCAAGTTGTATTTTTTAAAAGCCTTTATTTTTATTGTAAACAGATAAAAGTGCAAAACTTCTTTGTCACCACCACCTAAGAACTGCTTTCCCAGCCACCCCAGAAGCCCGTCCACATGACTCAGGCCAATCACAAGCTCCTCCAGTCCCTAAAGGAGCCACTAGCGTGAGTTTTAAGAGCTCTGGTGGCGTAGTGCCTAAGGTATTCGACTGCTAACCAGAAGGCTGGCGGCTCAAACCCACCAGCCACTTTTTGGAAGGATGATTGGGCAGTCTACTTCCGTAGTGATATAGCCTTGGAAACCCAAGGGGGGGGGTCGTTATGAGTCAGATCCAACTCAATGGCAGTGAGTTTGGTTTCTTGGTTTTACCATGACTTTTATCATTGCCCAAGGGTATGTTCGTGTAGACTTTTGCCATTTTTTGGATGTCTTTTTAAGTCTCGAAGGTTCTATGCCGCCCCCTCCCAATGTCCAGTTTGTTGAGGAACCTGGAGTTATTTGAGAGGAGCCATTTCTTGAGTCCTGTTGTGTGCTGTCCTGTAACTATCTTGTCATTTTACAGGGCAGGTCACACCTTGCTCCTTATCTCATATTTGGGCATTGTTCTGGTTACCTAGTGCCGCTCTGACCTTTATTTTATACCACAAATGGGATGGCCTTAACAAACAGGAGTTTATTCTTACAATTTGGAGGCTTTAAGTCCAAGTTCAAAGTTCCAGGCTCTAGGGGCTGGGTCAAAGCCCCTCAACCTTGGGGTCCAGCTCTGCCTCCTGCTCCTGGCCCACTGGAGCTAGAAGCATTTCTTCATTCAGGCAGCTGCTGGCTGCTGAGGCTGAGAAGCCTCAAGGTTGACAAGTAAAAAGGCACAGTCCTGATGTTACAATCCACATGGCAGGCCATTAACTTGAGTTCATTGTAAGTCCCAAGGTCGGCAGAGCATAGCAGGCTGCTGAGCAACAACACGGCTACATGCAGGGTCCAAGAGTGCCATAGACTAGAACCATTCCCAAGGCTTCTCCTTATATACAGGAAACAGACCACATACCCAAAGGCAGCTATCCCGCTGCTTTTGGTAGATCCCACCATGGAGTTGATTGGCAGTCTCCTCCTGGGGATTAACTACCACCAGCTGCCCAGCCACTCAACCAGGCCCAGCCAAACTACCAAACTACCACAGGCATGGATGGGATAGGGGCAGAAAAGAAGATTCAGTCCCCCCAAACCCACTTCTTTCTACACACACCTAAAATTCTCAGTTAAATAATCCCTTAGGCAAAGCTGCTAGGAGAGGGGTCAGAGAAAGTCCAGAGAACATAGCCCTCAGCTAAGGGTGTGTGTGCTATGTTCTTCTGTGCCAAGCCACTCTAAGGGATTTGGCGATGCGCAACCTAAGTGAAGGCAGCCAGTGCTTACAATGCTTATACCCATGTTTTCCATGCAAATGCGGGAATCGGATTATTAGAAAACTTCATTAGGTCTCCTATGCAGATGGAGACAGACAATTTGAGAGGCCAAAAGATGAGTTTAAGCTCACCTAGCAAGGCACTGGTAGAGACAGGAACAGGAGTGTGACTTCCCTGGGGACTTGTGCAAGTGACCTCAAGGTCACAGAACAGCCCATGAGGCAAGCAGCTCCCACTACGACCCTGCCCTGTCTTTCTCTGCCCATCCATAACCCACTGCTCATTGCCCACTAGGTTTCCCATTTCTCAGTGGATAGGAATTCCTGGACCAGCCCACAAAGGCCTCACACCCATCCCAACTCCACCATGGGCACAGTAAGGCTCATGTTTATGCAAAGCAGCTGAGAACCAAATTGCCTTTTCAAGCATCATTTCTTTGCAAAAATATGGTCCAATTTCCAAAGGTTGACTTAGACAACTTTGAGAGTACAAAGTCATTTGTAAGTTAGGGAATGCCTGCTATGTGAGTGTGGAGTGACATCAACTGGGACTTAAGTATGGGGAGCTTCTGAGAGTTCCCAAATACTCTACAACACTGAGGTAGGGGAGAACATTTCTCCAGAGCAGCCACATCCTCTAGGGCTGCCACCACTGGCTCCACCTGGTGCACTGTCCAGTCTCCCTTCTTTCCCAGGGACTTCACTCTTGGAGCCATGCAAGGAACAACCTGCATAATGGTATGAGTGGCACTGGTCTTTACATGAGGTGCCCACCCAAATACTGGCAGCTGGTCTTAAAAGTGTCTGAGATCAATCCTAGGTAATCTATGTGATGCAAAATGACCAAAACCTGCATAATCTAGTGGTAAGGGATGGGATGAACTAGGACATGGAGAAAAGGAAAAGGGGAAGGTGGGGCGAAAGGAAGCAGGAGAGATGGGAAGCCAGGTGGTAGTAAAGGAAGTGGTGACTTCTTTGCTGACTCTTGTCCTGAAGGACATCGTAACCATAGCAGAAAGCACTGTTCATGTGGGCTTTGGGATGATGTGTAAATAGGGCTACTCCCTTGCATAACTGCAGGATGCCCCTCACACTGCATCTGCATGAACAACCCCCTGATGTTATAAAGCCATAAGGAGGGGCCTTATTTTGAAGACTGTGGTGGCACAGTGGATAAGGCATTTGATTGCTAGCCAGAGGTTGACAGTTCAAACTCACCAGTTACTCCGTGGAAGGAAGATGAGGCAATCTACTTCCATAAAGATTTACAGCCTTAGAAACCCAAAGGGGGTCACTATGAGGTGGAATCAACTTGATGGCAGTGGGTTTATAAACCTTCAAATACACGTGAACCTTTTGGGGGAGAAGAGTCTGAAGCTTCCATCAGGTTTTCAAAGGGCCTCCTAACTGAAGAAAGTTCAAGAAACATTGCACCACTGGGACTTGGGATTGAACTGGTGAGAGGGTTCCAGCCTGGTCTTTTTTCCCAACCCATTCTCCCA
Organism: Orycteropus afer afer; assembly: GCF_000298275.1. Classification (NCBI taxonomy): domain Eukaryota; kingdom Metazoa; phylum Chordata; class Mammalia; order Tubulidentata; family Orycteropodidae; genus Orycteropus; species Orycteropus afer. Next base: position 28,152,027 of record NW_006921592.1, read on the forward strand.
CTCCCAGGTCACCTATAGGAAAGTTCCAGGCCTGGGCTGAAATCTCAATACACAGTGGAATAATGAAGTAAAAATAGACTCTCACACACTTTTAATGAGAGGCTGAGGCAGGGCCTAAGGAAACGGGCTTCAATCGCACAATGAGAAAACTTCCAATGGTGAGCACAGCACTGCCCTGGAAGGGCTCTTCTCTGGAGGCCTAGTCCCTGCGGATCCTAAGCCAGACTAAAAGCCAGTCTAGAAACGTTACAGCCCAGGACAGCAATCCATCACTGGAAAGGGAGGAGGTGGAGAGTTGCATTACTAGGACCTCTTTTAGGGAATTGCTACATATGACAAGCAACTGAACATGCTGACTGTAGGAAGGACCCCAAGGTGCAGGCTTTAAACTCCTTGGATAACTGCAAGGCAAATTTAAGACTGGCCAGAGCAGCATCATTCTGGACAATAAGAGCAGTCCATGGCAACTATCAGCCCATTGTCCTCTGTCCCACCCAATGGTGAATAAATACTGAACTACTTAAGGAAATGCCAATCATGGGCCTGCCTGAGGTGCTCCCAAGTTGTCCAGCTCTGCTACAATAAACCTGACCCTCAGGGATGCAGACAATATGTACGGTCAACCTCCTGATGGTCACTTCACTATAACGGCTTGGCAGGCGGGCCATCTGGGCAAACACCCAAGGCCTGACCTCACCAATAGTAATGAGCCCTGTTCTGGAGTTGATGCCACTTCTGCCCCTCAATACACAATACCTTTCTTCCAGCCCTCTGTCTACCACCGGGGCTTGAGCCATGGCAGAACAGGGCAAAAGGATAATACTCAATTCAGCGGGGTGGTCTTTCACTATTTTCATGACTTGTCCAGTGAAAGCTGTATTTGCAACTAGAAGCACCACCCCCTGAGGTTGTTTCAAAATGTGTGGGGGTGCTTGGGTCATCCAATGGCTGGAGAACATGACTGACATTTAGTAGGTGCGGGGGGCAAGGAATGCCAAGCGCACTGCGTTCCCCAGAGTCCTCCACAACAAAGATAGGTCTCGCCTGAAAAGCTATCTTGTTTTACATGGAGAAACATGCTCATGTTGATGAAGTACTCTCAGTTAACTGCCCTATTGTCTTTCTCCAAGTAGAACAGAGCACAAATCACACTATCTCCTCCACTCTTTTTCTTCCCACTCAAATGCTCTCCCCATTTACAAATGTGGTATTTGGCAATTATAGAAATCCAAGGGGCCAAGTCCAGTGTCCTGATGGGATCCAGACTATGGTAGGTCTGGACCTACTAGGCAAGGGTCTCCTTACCTGGGGACTTCAGAGTGGACAGAGCACCTGTCATCCAGAAGTATGTCAAAGTTATGCAGACTTGCTAGCAAAGAGATAAGGCATAATTAGAGACAAGGCAAGATAGTGGTGACAGTACCTTCAGGTGAGAGCTGGGCATAGTCTAGGGAAGGAACCTGCAAAAGTTTTCCTAGAAAGGTCCATGTTCCCCCATTAAACTGAGAAAAATGGTGAGAATTTAAATGTAGGGACATACTCTCTCAACCACTTAGAAAACAAAAATGCCAAAAATCTGAACAATGGGCAGCAGAAAGATATGACTATGTATATAGCAGAGGAGTGACTGTGACCCATGACCCATGATGGCATGGGGCCAACATCCTGTACTTAATTAACCAGCTGACTATTGTCAAGAAAGCTGGTGATAACATGGAAGGAGGGTTGGAGTATGGGAGAGTGTACATTGTTAGTCTTTTTGGAGAGCATTAAGGTATTTTTATTTTTTAATTAAATACACACATACAGGGCTCTTAGTATGTGCCAGGCACTATTCTAAGCACTTAACAAGTATTAACTCATTTGATACTGTTAACCTCATTTTGAAGAGGAGGAAACAGAGGCATAGTGAGGCTAGCAATCTGGTGAAAATAACGGTGGCAGTAAGGTTTGTACCCAGGCTGTTTGACTCCAGAGTCTAAACTTGGAACAAAACTGCTTTCTAATACCATGTACTTCAAAAAATTATTAAATTTGCATATATTTTGATCTAGAAATTGTTTTCGCAAGAATTTTCCCTAAGGAATAATCTCAACACCTTGGACAAATCTACATATGAGAACAGTCACCTAGTATTACAATAGTTGGAAACTACCTACGTGCCCAACAATGGGGATAAAAATCCCACTGCCATCGACAATGGGGATAGAATGATTAGTCAAGGCATACTTCAAAGCAATTAAAAATTACATTTTCGGAGAACTCCTCCCAAAATGCTCCTTTGCAATGCACACCCACAGTCGCACTTACACACACAAAAGGGAAAGAAAGCAGAGCCAGGGTACATCTGCACTGGCACTGGGCCCATGCTAGGCATGGTCACATACTTTGATCTCTCTTCATTCTAACACTATGCACTTATTTTTCAGAATCAAGTGAGGCTCATAAAAGACCTCCAAGTTCACAAAATAAGGAGCAGAGAGAGGATTAGAATGCACATCACTGTGGCTGGCTCCTTCTATGTCAACTTGCTACCTCAATATACTCAATAAACACATGGGGCCTTATGAAGGGGCTTTTTCTACTTCCACTATCCCCCCATCTAGTCTCTGAAAAAACCATTCTCAAGAGACTTACCTTAAGGACATGAATCTCCTCTGTTAAAGTTAAAATACTTTGACTTCCTTTAATACACACCATTACGTTTACATGAAAGTATTAACAATATGAGGAGCTGGACTATAGGAAGAACACAGCATCAGGATTGGAGGAAGACTCATTAACAACCTGTGATAGCATATGGCACAACCTTGTTTGCTCATAGTGAAGAGGACTTTCACCACTTACTGATGAAGATAAAAGGCGATAGCCTTCAGAATGGATTACACCTCAACATAAAGCAAAAATCCTCACAACTAGACCAACATCACAATAAATGGAGAAAAGATCAAAGTTGTCAAGGATTTCATTTTACTTGTATCCACAGTTAATGCCCATAGAAACAGCAGTCAAGAAATCAAATGACATATTGCATTGGGCAAATACACTGCAAAGGCCTCTTTAAAATGTTAAAAAGCAAAGGTATCACTTTGAGGACTAATGTGTGGCTGACCCAAGCCATGGTATTTTCAGTCTCCTCATATGCATGTGAAAGCTGGACAATGAATGAGGAAGGCCAAAGAACTGATGCCTTTGAAGTATGGTGTTGGTGAAGAACAGTGAATATACCATGGACTGCCAGAAGCACAGACAAATCTATTTTGAAGTACAGCCAGAACAATCCTTCAAAACGAAGATGGTGAGACTTCATCTCACATACTTTGGACATGTTTTCAGGAGGGACCATTATCTGGAGAACACCATGCTTGGTGAAAAGCTGACTGTTAGCAAGAGCCTCAATGAGATGGTTTGACACAGTGGCTGCAACAACGGGCTCAAATATAGCAACAATTGTGGGTATGACGCAGGATCAGGCAGTGTTTCACTGTTGTACATAGCATTGCTGAGTCAGAACCGACTTGACGGCACCTAACAATAACATACTGCAGTTACCCAAAATATCACACTATCTTCCAGATACTGAGGGATCATAGTCTGGTATTGAAATCGGTCTTTATCTAATTGTCTAAAGAAACTACCTAAAATGTACTAAAAAGTAACTTACTGGAAGTTATTACTTTTCTCAGTACTTTGTATTATCTGCTAAGGTAGGAATTCTTCTAACTCACATTTTACCTAAGAAGTGAAAGCAGCCAAAAAAAACCAAACTTACTGCTGTCGAGTTGGATCCGACTCATAGCGACAGCTCCTTGGGTTTCTGAGGCGGTATCACTACAGAAGTAGATCGCCCCATCTTCCTTCCAAGGAGTGGCTGGTGGGTTTGAACTGCCAGCCTTCTGGTTAGCAGTCAAATGCCTTATGCACTATGCTACCAGAGTTCCCTAAGAAGCAGAAGCAGTGGGTAAGCAAATTCTCCAAGTGGTAGATTTGGACTGGGCGGTATGGCTCTGGTCGATAGAACTGAGCAAGTATCTCTAGTGCTGAGGGTTTCAAACAACTTGTCTCATACTGCACTGTGAGGCAGGGTGCCTTCACACCTCAGAGCAGGACGGCTCCCGGAGAAAGACAAGCTTTTGGGTTACATCTGAAGCCTTCCAAACCTTGCCTGCAAAGCCTGCCCCTTTCACAGCACCTGTGTGGTTTAACAAGCTGCATGGCCCCAGGCTCCAGCTGATCTAGGATAGCAAATCACCACAATGGCCCCAAGGCAAACCAGAGGAGCAGGTAGTTTACGCACTTTTAGACAGAGGGCAGAGCCTGGAAATCCCACTCTGTGTGGGTGTAAATTTGGATAGCACAGAGAAGACAAAGTGGCTCTGGGTGGATCCCATAGAAGAGTGATTATGACTTTTTGAAAACTCCTATCATATCCCAGTGTGAATAAAAGCCAGGCTTCTTGGGAAACTGAACAAAACACCTCTTAAGAGAACTAAGTTCTAAGTCCCAGACACAACCTCTTTGTGACGGAATGGTTGTTAGGTGTTTAGGATCCTGCCCAGTAACAGAGACCATCAAGAGGAAATGGTGGTAAACAGTACCAGGATGGCATCCTGGATTAGGTATCAGGAGCAGAGTGCACTAGGACTGGTCTTGACTCCACAACGCACTTTCATCCAGACGGTGACAGGTCAAGAAAAGGGGTAGATTTAGATTCTAAGATCTACCAGATGCAGAAGGCCTGGCCTTGAGTCTTCCTTATGGTCTCCAGAAAGTCAACCCTTTCCATCATTTGAACTAGTGGGTGTGTGGCATGATTTCACAGCGGGAATTCCCCACTGTCTTTGCCATCTTATCCTGGAGAACAGTTACTTCCCATTTTACATTTTAACCTCAGCCTGAATGACTCAGAATGTGAATACCATGACTCAGTAAGTAAATACAATAAAACCAAAAGGCTATTTGGTTAATACTTTTAATTACATGATTGTAATTTACAATTTCCACTATTCAATGTTTTGTATAAAACAAGTTACAATACACAAGATTTTCAAATGTGATAGTATGTATCAAACTACATAGATTTTGCAAAGTTTACAGGCCATTATGAAGCATCATCTTAAAAATACCTTCAGGAAAATAAACATTCATTCAACCAGTTCTCTCAGCTTTAAAAATTATTAGAAATATACATTTTAATAAAAAAATCAAGACATTGATCAAATACTGATTAATCAGTTACATTTTAAAACTTTTAATAATCTGTACATGAGTGCAGGTTAGATAAAAGTCTGTAAATTATTAATATAAAACTGCAGTACAATAATCAGGTGGACATGACTGCTGACAGTTAATTCTACTGAATAATTGAATCAAGGAGGTAATTTTCTACACAGTATAAGTGAATTGTCCAGTCTTTTAAACACATCTGTAGTATTTCCTCTTAGCAACATGGAGAATACTCAGGTTCAGGAGAGATGGAAGAGCAACAGCTAGCCTCACCAGGGCAGTTTCAGTGGGAACTAACTACTCAAGAAATGAACTATACCTTTAAAGTTCTTTTCGATGAGCCCTGCTTTCCAAAATGTAATAATGTTAAACATATATATATATATATATATATGAGGGGAAGCAGTCGAGCAACTTTTAGAACAAATCTCAAATGAGTGCAACAGCACATCTGTCACAACCAGTGGTTCATGCACAGAAAAGGCTCCAAGGGCTCTTGGTAGCCATTGCCCCAAAGCCCGCAGGTCCACCAGCATGCTGTGCTGGATCCTGCTCCAGGTGCCAACACATTTGCCTCATGACAACATGTGGGAACTCTTAAAGCTTCTCTGGGCCCAAGGAAAAGGGCAGAAAACAGGGAAAGAAGGGACTGGCTGGGTAACAGGCAAATGGGCTCAAGTTTTAAAACTGAAAATGTCTGGAGCATAGAAGAGTAGACAGCAGGAAGCACCTACATTTGACAAGTCAGGCTAGTTGTTTTCAGGACCAACCCCTCTTCACTGATGAATCAGATTCCTCATGTCCCCTTCAGCATTACAGAACATAAGTGATCATACTCCCAGTACACACAGGCCTGCAGATACCCTTCCTTTAAACTGCCCCTGACTTGACTATTTGAGTTTCCAGAAAGCTTCAAGGGCACCTAAAAATACTCATTTCTAATTTTAATTCCATTAGAAACTGTCCTGGTGTACTTCCCAAGCTATTTCAGGCTCTTAAAGTAATCTCTTCATCTGACATGTAGCCTTCATATTCCAAAGCTTACAAGGTCTTCTACAATGAAGACTCAGACTCTCAGAACAATCTGGGTGTGCTTGGATTTCAGTTGTAAAGGAGGAGGAAAGAGTCTACCCTTATTCACAGCAGGTAGAACTTTCCAACAGTCAGACCCAGAGACTTTATGGACTCTAGACATGTTCCCAATCAGCTTCACATCTGATATGCAATTCACCTGAAGCAAGCATTACTCCAAGTCATTTGTGCAAAGAAACACTTGATTACCAAATCACTGATTTCCCATGTCTAAATTCAGTGAGCTTGTTAAAAAGAAAGATTTTTTAAAAAGCCACAGCAATAGCAACTGTACCTGGCAACTAAACAGCCAACTTAATAAAAAGAATATATTGAATAAAAATTACTGTGGATAACACCAAAGCCTAAAGTTTTCACTCTTGGCCAAGAAATCTAACCAATACCAAACCAAACTCACTGCCATTTAATCAATTTGACTCATAGTGACCCCTCCTTGGGTTTCCAAGGTGGTACCACTACAGAAATAGATTGCCCAACCTTCCTTCCAAGGAGTGGCTGGTGGGTTTGAACCACCAACCTTCTGTTTAGCAGTCCAATGCCTTAGGCACTGCACCACCAGACCTCCTGGCCAAGACATCAAGTGGCTTTATTAACTGTGAGGGAGATGGTATTCATCCTGAGCCAAGCTGGCAGCACACTGACTTGTTCTAAAGTAATGAACAGTCAAACCAAGAAAGGTTCAAATGGAAGTTTGATTTTTACAACAATCTGGGTTATGAGGAGATGGCCTTTAGAAGTGTAAGGGAAAGAAGAGGTGCCCTGAGAATTTAATGCGTTATGCACGGGCATGGTTCGGATATTAAGTACTGTCTCCCACAACATAGCAAATGGAATGTTCCTCTTCCCACTCAAATCTTATTGAGGAGCCGTCTTCCCACAGGCAAGTGGGTCTTTGTGCCTATTCATTTGTAGGGAGAGAAAACCACTGTTCATCTGTGATCTAGTTCCCAGTGTTTAAAAGCTAGACTGATCCCACCCCCAGAGTGCCTGATGGGGAAAGAGCTGCTTGTTTGGACAAGACAATGGCATCATCCGTCTCCCTCATGCCAGCCAATTTCACACTTCTGTCTACTTCAAGACAGCCCACCCAAAATGGAAGTCCTGCCTTTCAATAACTTTTTAGCCTGTTTATTCCAACAACTCTTTAATAGTTTTGCTTGAAAATTTATATTGTAAAGTATTTGCCATCCAATCACTGACTTACAGTATTGCATCCCTCCATTCTCTAAACTTGGACAGGCAAAACTCAGCTAAGATAATGAAAACCATTCATTACTTATTATGGAAGTAACCAAGGTGGTTGAAAAATCATCTTTTCTTTTGGGCCTCAATTTTTGTTGGTAGCAAATAAATCCTGTTTTTGTGACTGCTCTGTATCACAGACTCTGCTATGTTTCTGTAGGGCAGAGGGGAAAAGGCACTCTGCAAAGAGTTACTAGTTGTAGTCCCTAACTAAAGGCAACAGTGAGTGCTCCTATTTACAAACAACTGAAATCCAGATGCGGACAACTGTCACTGAAATCAAAGGTGTATGATGGCCTTAGGTTGATCACAAAGGAATAATCCACAATTCCACAAAGAAAGACCTTTAAAGCAATAAAGCTTGAAAAACAAGCCACCATTATTTACAGTCTTTGTTTCCTAGGGAAACAGCAACTGTGTGTGCGTGCATGTGTGTGTGTGTGTTTCATGCATGGAAGGAAAGCTGATTTTAATTTGTCTGACTTGGCAACCAAATAGTGGGCGGCCTTGGCCTTCTTCAGTCACCAAATGATACACAAAGGAGTAGGCTGATGCAACAACAGTCCAATTCTAAAGCCAGTTCCTCTGCCTAAGTTTTCTAAAGCTACCATTAACATTGTTTTGCAAATTTTCTGTTATCAAAGTACCACTTTGTATCACCACACGCAATAGCAATAGTGTTTAAATGTGGTTTTCACAGAATCTTCTTAGTAAAGCACTCTTTGGTGGAAGACAAATAGCTTGGGTACCGGACAGAGTTAACACATTACAACAGTATTACAAACATTAAAGTAAAGATAACGAAACCAAATTATACCATATTATATATGAAAGTACCATTTCAACAATGCTTATTTTATCTTTATAAACTCTGACACAGGGACACATGATGAACAGAAAGTAACTACGTAAAAAACCTCCATCAGATCCTCCATTCTTCTGAAGGCCAGCAGCTAAAATGATTGCCATCACAAGGGACACAAATGCACCACACAGACTAGATAGCTCTCTTGATAGTAGAGAGCTCTGACATGTAAACCTGAGACTAAATTTACAACAGCTTTTTTTTGTTGTTAAACTTCAGATGTTTCTACAAAAGGAGAGCTGGGACATTCTTCAAGTCATTTGTTTGTACCCAATCTCATTTAACTATTTAAATTCCAGTGGACATTTTCTTCACTGAATAAACTTCTTAGGTGGAAAGCAACTAAGGCTTTTTGCAATTTTTTTGTTTTGTTTTGTTTTCAAATAAATTGTGCTAAGTCTTGTTGTAGTTTTCTGTTCCTAGAGTCTTCCTTCAGTTCTGGTCACAGGTTTTTTACTTAATGCAAGACTGTTTTAGTCCTTGAAATGGAGGGACTACAGGGGAAAAAAAAAATGATGTTTACCATGAAGGTTTTAAAATACCCCATATGTAGTTATCAAAGACAAACAAGGCAACATAATCATAATATTACATGCTAAAAAGCAATCATAACAACTTATATATATTTTTTAATGACAAATACTTTGGAAAAGACAGTACAATTATCAGTCATAAAGGGAAGACAAACAGGAGAGGAAGGCAGAGCAGAAAAAAGGTTCAGTTCTGCAATAAAAATTAAAAATAAACAGAATTTCAAAAAAAGAAGGGAGGGCAGAAGCAGCAGAGCAATGAGAGTACCATAATGCCATTAAGGGCATTTGTTGCAAAGCAATCCTTTTCCTTCTCTCCCTCTGAGGAACCAGGCTGTGGGAAAAGTGGAAAGAATGAGAAGATAAAGAAATGTTACTTGATTATTTCAAAAGCCAGAGTTTTGTCACAGAAAAAGTTCTGGCACCTCAAGCAGTTTCCAGTTTAGCTGAGTGCAGAAGGCTCCCTTGTCTGGTCCCACCTTCCTTAGCATGCACTGCAATACCAATGACTCAGGCAGGACAAACCAGGCAAGGATATTCAAAGGGCCCCTTTATGTTCAGAAATATATGACCTTGATTCTCATCCCTCTTTTCTTTCCTTAGTTTACTTACTACCTTAACTTTCAACTAAATAGCAACGTTTCAGAGAAAAACTGAAGCAAAAAAAAAAACAGTCACAAAAACCAATTCCAACCTGGAGGTGACCTTCATTTAGATGATAAAGATGGTCTTTATAGGCTCATTTGAATTGATCACAGCTTTCAGAGATGCCAAGAAAGTATCAGGTATAAAGGTCCAAATCAGCTGATAGAGCCAAAGGTGGATATATATGGAATTTCAAAGAAGACTCCTGTTTTAAAGTATCACAGACTTAAAGTATCACAGACGACCAGTTAAAGTATCACAGACGACCAGCATATTTAAAGGATATTTAAAGAAACAACACTAGGGGCTCCTACACTGATGCATGTTTGGAAACAGCAAACAAAAAACTAAAGCCTAAAGGTGATGGGAAAGACACGAAATCTAAGGGCCCAGGATGCAGTGACAGTTATGATAATGATAAAACTCACGAAAGAGAAGACATAAAAAGTGAAGAAGCCCTAGACACAGTAGCTAATCACAAGTGAAGGGCTCATAAGAAGATGGTTAAGAGGCTAAGCGAAGAGTCTAAACATTTATCTTGATTTTCGCTGGGATCACAGAAATAACCAGATGCAAAATACCCCAAAGCAATGACCAATACGTGGTGTGGGGCAGTGAATTATGTGGTATGGCTTTTCTAGCCATGGTCTTTGTAACTCCTACCAGATTACTGGGTGGGTCCATGCAAATAAGGTGTATGTATCTCTAATGTTGGGCTTGGTTAGTTTTGTCACTCTGCCAGGCTTAAACTGAACCTTCCTAGAGGCAGAAAAGGGGGATCTCAATGCCATCAAGACAGAAGAGCTGCCTATGAAGTGAAGTGCATCTTTGGACCCAAGATTCCTGCTCTGGACTTCCTTGGCAGAGAGACAGCAGAGACTACCAGCAGAGAAATGGCAGCAGCAGAACCAAGAGGTGGAAGACAGAGAGAGGGAGCAAGAAAGCTGAGTGCCTTTGGGCAGGAGGCTTGCAGGCAGAGTGGGGTGCACCTAGGTATACCTATCTGCAGAGCTAAAAGAGCTTTGTTAACACTTGCCTGATAAAGGCAGACTACAGGCCATGAGGCCAGCCAAGGGCCAGAGAGATGTGCCTGAGGGCATATAGCAAAGGGGAGACTGTCTTGATGAAAGAATTGTATCCTAAGAGGATTCCTGAACCTGAACTGTAACCTTCCCTAATAAACCCCATAATTTTGAGTATTGTCTGTGAGCTGTTTGGCCACTGAAATGAATTATGGAACCCAGCAGAGAAGTAGTCAGTGTTGTGGGAGGGACAGTTGGTGTCAGAGGTGGTAAAAAGGATAGAAGGTGGCAGCATGTTTGGCCCCATAAAAATAAGCCTTGGGCTGTTGATGGTGACTCTGTTTCCACTTCATGAGACTGGAGGAGGTCAGAGATGTCGCCTCCAGCACTTTTTGCAGTTGGTTTAGCAGCTGTAGGAGAGAGTGATGATTCCTAATGTTGCAACTTGAAATTAAAAGCTACTTGTACATGACAATTTTTTTAGAAAAATAATAAGAGTTATAATTTAAAAAAAAAAAAAAAGGCCTAAGCTTACAGAAATATGCACTAAGTAGAACTAAAAACACACTGCTATTGAGTCAATGCTAACTCATAATGACCCTATTAGGACAGAGAAGAACTGCCCCACAGAGTTTCCAAGGCTATCTTTACAGAAGCAGATTGCAACATCTTTTCTACTGTGGGGGCTGAGGGGTTGGAACTGTCAACCTTTTGGTTAGCAGCTGGTACTTAACGTTTGTACCACCAGCGCTCCTGAAATACTAAGACGAGCTATGTAAAGAAATGAACTGAACTGAATATTATCAAATGAGACTAGGTTCTCAATTGGTTCAATCAGAGGCATTATGAAATTTTCAAGATTTGTTCTGAGATAGACCTTCAGAAAGTTAATGTGAGAACACTGAGAAATAGGACAATTTATTAATTATTTAGTTAATTATTCACCAGACTTACTGGCTCTTAAAAGAGAAACAGTGTTTCCCTGTTATTTATAACATTGTTAACATCCTTCAGCAGATTCCATCTCAACATAAGGAAAACAAACATCCTCACAACTGGACCAATAAGCAACATCATGATAAATGAAGAAAAGATTGAAGTTGTCAAGAATTTCATTTTCCTTGGATTCACAATCACGCAGCCTGGCAGAGTGACAAAACCATGGAAGTGGCAGTCAAGAAATCAAACAACATATTTCATTGGACAAAAATGCTGCAAAAGACTTCAGATGTTAAAGAAAAAATATGTCACTTTGAAGACTAAGGTCTGCCTAACCAAAGCCATGGTATTTTCAACAGCCTCATGCATGTGAGAGCTGGACAACGAATAAAAAAGACTGCAGAAGTGATCTATTTATACTGTGTTGGTGGCAAAAAATACTGAATGTACCATGGACTGCTAGAAGAACAAACATCTGTCTTAGGAGGACATACAGTCAGAATGCTTAGAAGTGAGAATGGGCAGACTCCATCTCTCATACATTGGTCATGTTGTTAGAAGGGATCAGTCCCTAGAGAAGGATATCATGCTAGGTAAAGTAGACCCACTGCCATCAAGTTGATGATGACTCATAGTGACCCAATAAGACAGAGTAGATCTGCCCCATAGTTTCCAAGGCTATAAATCTTTATGGAAGCAGACCGCTTCATCTTTCTCCCATGGAACGAATGGTGGGTTCTAACCACCAGTCTTTTGGATAGCAGCCCAGTGCTTTCTCACTGCACCATCTGGTAAAGTAAAGGGTCAGAGAAAAAGGGGAAGACCCTCAATGAGACAAACTGACACAGTAGCTGAGACAATGGGCTCAAACATGATAAGAGTTGTAAGGATGGTGTGGGATTGGGCAATTCTTCCTTCTATTGTGCATATGGGGTTGCTATGAGTCAAAACCAACTTGATGGCACCTAACAACAACAAAAGAGAAACATTAAGATGTATTTATAGTTCTAATGGGAAGTGGGAGAATGCAGAAGCCCATTAATTTAATTCCTCTGACTTGAGAAACAGAATGAGGAGGGTACCCCACAAACCCCCATCAGTGCTAAGGGTCCCTGACACCTGGTGATTTAAGCCAGACAAGCCCATGTGTCCAATGTGCCTGAAATGCTGTTGCTCTGCCAGCTTGTGTTACACATGGCTCAGGAGTACATGTGGCTTCCATCCATCCAAATCAATATGAGGGATTAATCATTTGTCATTGGAAACAGGGTGACATTACTTCATAATAAATACTTAAGAAAATATTCTCCCCCCACCCCAAATAACTGCTCTTTTAACATGTGCATGAAGAAACTCTTCAAAGTTGTCGAGCCTCTCTGTAAACTGTCAAAGTCAAAAGATAGCCAATTCAGTGTAATGTGAATTTATGTGAGGGTCTTCATCCTGGAAGCCTCTAAGAATAGAATAGAATGGAATAAGCAAGTGAAGGGTGGAGATCCTAAATAAAAGAAAGAGCATGGATGGAGATGATGATGTGTCAACAACATCAACCTGCAAAAGAGAAGGACTTACAAATGGGAACATCACAGAGCAGACCTTCAACCCCAGTGCCTTGAAAGTATTTATGAAGCACACTAAAAGGGCGTACTATTGTTTTTAAGTTTAAACCTTAACTGTTTAAAGAAAAGACTGCAACTCAAGACTTTAAAATTACTTTAGTAATTTTAGCTCTTGTACTATTTATTTTGCCTTGAAACAGATTATGCACAGATGCACTAATTCCCTCATCATTCTCCAACTATAAAGGACTAATATTTAGTAGGTTTTATAAAAGTTTCAGGCCACTGCTTGGCTGCCTCTCAAAATTCCTAGGAGCTGGCAGTGAGAAAAGACATAGCTTACTTTCCCGTTTTGTGACCTACATAGGTGGATGGCAGTTATGATGATGTTAACACAAGCAAGAGCCTGGAAAGAGGCAAAGGAAATCTAAATGGAGGGGGTTGGTTCCACACATAACAAAACTCAACTGCTTTATTTCTCTGCCTTTCCAAATCTTCTCTGAAAGTTCGTTTTGGAATTTAAGAGAAGTCTTTGTGATTTTTGGCACTACCCCAAATTTCTGGAAACTGCTTTGGGCCATTTCAACATTTCTCAAGGGTATTCAATCAGTTTGAAGTCTACTTTAGGCCCCTCAAAGCATCTTGTCCACGGGCCTCAGGTAGATGCTCACTGCAAACAGGAACCACCTCTCCTGAAAAGTACAAGTTTAGATCACTAGAGTGACATGAAAAAGCAACAAGACCCAGATGGAAAAGGTGAAGCATGGCCAACCCTCAAAGGAATGTGGTATGATTTGGCAATCTTGATCCCAGTTCCTGGATTCTATTCCGCTGTAACCTAGAAGCACAATCTCAAAAAGCGAAAAGCAGAATTAAATGTGCAACACACACTAGACTGTAATGGAAGCCTGACCAATTATACCTACAAAGAATATGTCCATTCCAAGCATGTGTAATTTAACTATCACCAACAGCTGGTTTTTTATTTGAATTTTTAATATTTTAAATTCACCTGCAAGTGTCAAAATTAAAACACTCTCTTCTCTCCCTTACTTGTTGTAGTTGGAAAATAAGAAAGTGGTTAAAAAAAAAAAAAAAAATCCAAACTGTCCTATCACTCAGAGATAAGTACTATTAATATTATGGTATAATTTTCCTTTGTCTTATTTCTATACATGTATGAGAGAGAGTATGTTTTATGTGCAACTCTTTTATTGCTTCATGAGTGTTTAGTCAGGTCATTCATTACATCTTCTTTTACAAACATGATTCCCAGTTCATTTGTTATAATGTAATAATTTTTAGCCTATTTCCTATTCCTCACTATTACAAATGACACTCTGATGTCATGTTCCATTGCACCTAAATCTTTGAACTTTTTTCAATATTTAATATTTTCTCACATAGAATCAGAAAATAAAAAAAATATGACTATTTAATACATTCTAATGAAAAATTTAAAGTCCTATCATCATGAGTCAGTGCTCAATTCCCAAACACTTGCAGTATTGACGCATTGGTCACATTCTCAAGTACCAATATGTAGAAAAATTGTGTAACAGCAGCGGCAAAGAAAAAAAACAGCAGAACTACAACGCAACCAACTTCTCAAAAAACACAGAGTTAGCAATATTCACTTTGTCAATGAGTCTCTCTGGACTCAAGCTGTGTGGCCTACTTGTGCCACTGCATTAGAAACACATCCAACACTGAAAATACCATACTGTGGGCTCAAAGCCTCTAAGATACGTGAGCAAGGAGGTTAAAAAGAAAGAAAATTTGTGGAGGGCAACATTTAAACGTTCTGGTGCTAATTCTCTTCAGGCCTCTTGTAACCACTATTAGAAGAGATAGCTTTTACCATGACTTTGGACTCCATAAATCGCCAAAACCAGGCAAAGATCCACAAAATATAAAAAGGTTATCCACTTCTCACTTTCAAGATAACAATAAATGGGTTATCTACTCTTACCTCAAAAGGGATCTATGTTTAGAATACTTCAGAAATGAAATGAATGCCTTCACTTCATGATAAATATCTAAAGAGCATAGTGACTAACCCATTTGGGCCAGACACCATGTTGATTTTCTTGTTAAAGGAAGTTTCTTGAAGGAAGTGAGGGATCCTGGGCTAAAAGAGCAAGCACTCTCATGTCTGGACTGTGGCCAGTAGGACAGTTAGTAGGTAAAGAATCCCAAAATTCACTGTGGTTATCATATTCCCACTGTCATTGCTATCACAGCAAATTCTCCAACAATTTTGCTGAATTTGATTCAAAGATAGTAAGATTTCCTCTAAATCCTGACACAGAGCTTTGGAAATTCTTAATTTAAGAAAATGTAAGTATAACATTCTCAACCTTCCCATGTTGCCAGTTTTGAGAACTGCCACTAAAAAACTAAAAACAAAACACCTACATTATGGGTCCAGATTTTTTAGATGATGAATAAGTAAAATGCATTCAATCAAATTTCCTGTCGCAGGAACTCTATTTCCTCCTATCTTCATTTCTGTCTCCAGAAGTAGGGTTCAAAAAGATTAAGTGGGAAAATCAACACTTGGAACTTTTCAGAAGAGTAGAATTCTTTTCTCACCTTTTAAAACTGCTTTTTCTTGAAGCAGATCTGGTGGTTCTTTTAGTAATGCCTGCACTGCCAGAAATGTTAGGTTCAGATGTTTTACAGCTCTGAACACTGGACTGAAGAATTACTCTGGAAATAGTTGGAAAAAAATAAGATTATATTCACTGACACAGTTTCAAATACTTGACAGAAGGAGGCATTTTTGCACTTCTGTGCAAATTATTTTTATTGAGAATTGATAGGATATTCCTTAAACATATTTGCCAAAAAAAGTCTGAAACATTTTACATCAAGGCCTTTTGAAAGGAAGGATCTCATTTCTCTACAAAAGTTACAAAAAGATAACCTCAGTACTTTGCTTTCAGAAAACAGAAGACCTGGCATTTTAAGGAATTCCCACACCAAAAAAATCAATCAGTAAAATAAATCTTTGGGCCTGAAAGTAAAAGCAGATTCTCAGATTTCAAGACATGAAAACAAGAAATCATTATAAAACCCAAATGTATATTAAAAATATGAATATAAAGGTAGTATTATCTATACAAGATAATGTTCACTCTTCAGAGCTTAAAGTATGGGTGATGAACAGTAAATAGCATTCAAAATACATTCAAACAAAATTTGAGCTTTTCCCTGATAGTATATCAATCACTTACTAAATTTCCAAGTACCATTAAAATGAAAGTGAAATCATTTAAACTCTGTAGAAGTTGCCTTAATCTAACTAAAAAAATCTTAAGTAATTGATGTCTGTGGAAGCCCGGGAAGCAAACTCATAAATCAGAAAGGATGTTCGCAGATGAAGTTCACAGAGAATAGTTTGTAAGGAAAACAAACAAACAAACAAAAAACACCTCACTGCCGTCGAGTCGGATCCGACTCATAGCGACCTCTCCTTGGGCTTCCGTTTCTGAGGCAGTATCTCTATGGAAGCAGATTGCTCAGTTTTCCTTCCGAGGAGTGGCTGGTGAGTTTGAATCACCAGCCTTCTGGTTGGCAGTCAAATGCCTTAGGCACTATGCCACCAGAGCTCCTAGTTTATAAATAGGTTTTTCTTTTTTTCCCCCTTCATTAAATCATTATAGGACAAACAACAGAAAGCATCAAATCATTTTATATGCAATTCTTCTCTGCTAGAGATAATCACTGAAAAACAAATGAATACATTAACTTTATATATACTCAACTTCTATTTATCTGAAAAACTTCATCCTCTCAGATCAAGCACAAAGCTAAAATAGCCAAAAACAACTTAAACCAACTGCCATCGAGTTTATTCCAACCCATAGTGACCCTTTAGGATACAGCAGAACTGCCTTACAGGGTTTCCAAGGCTGTAAATCTTTATAGAAGCAGACTGCATCATCTTTGTCCTGCAGAGTGCATGATGGTTTTGACTCATGCATCTTTTGGCAAGCAGCCCAAGGCTTTAACCACAGCACCACCACAGCTCCTAACAACACCTTAGAAGAACTTAATTCATAAGAGTAAAAAGAAGCCATTACAATTAAGTAGCAGTCCTACCTCCTATACTTTATTTACCACCATGTTATTGTAAATAACCTAAGCCAGGTTCTTACAATTTCATAAAGATTAGTAAATTCCTATAATCTTAGTATTACTACCAAAGCACAGTATTTTCAACTTGTGATAAAATGCTATTCACATAAAAGAAAACCAAACCAGCTCCTGTTGCGTTGATTCCAACTCACGGTGACTCCACAAGTAACACTGTGTTCCACAGGGTTTTAATGGCTGATTTGTAAAATTTTTCACCAAGCCTTTCTCTGAAGCACCTCTGGGGTGGACTCAAATCATCAACCTCTCGGTTAGCAGCTAAGAGCATTAATACATTTGCACCATCCAAGGACTCCTCATCTATGCACAGCTTTGTTTTAAAGGGCGAAGGTGGAAGGGAGGATAAGAAGTGGGAGCTTTCTCTGATCTAAAATTTAATTTTAAAAAGTAATGTGAAGGGGAGAAAAAATATCCCTGATCCTGAGTACAGCAGAAAAACATAATTTAATCTGTAGTTTTTCCAAACAGGAGGGAAGAAACCAGAAAGGAAGATTTGTTCCAAACTAAATGGAAATACAAAATAAGTTTTTGGATCAGATACCATGAAACAATCCATCAAATTCATGAAAGCCTTATGAAACCAGCCTGTAGTCTCACTGAAGGGAACTGTCAATGAATAAATTAGCCCATGCATGAGTTACGATTTCTCATTCAGTTTTATCATCCCAATTTGAATGTTCCAAGAAGACATAAAGAATCTATGTAGACACTGTTTTAAGCTTAAAGAAGGTACCAATGCCCTGGTTTGTAAATTCCTCCCCCTGAAAGCAAGGATTTATTAAAAAATCTTTCTGATGATATAAAGTGAGGGAGAAATATTCAGTGGTCTCTGTTAAGAATGTGAATAAAGGATTTTGCAAAAAAGAGGAACAATCCTACTGCTACTTTTGTAACCCAGCCAGGTACTGCTGCTGTGCTCAAGAAACCCACCTACACACTCTGCAACTCTCATGGATTTTCTCTCCATTCCAAAAAACTGGAGAAACTGAAACTCCTGTTGGCTCTTTCTGAAATATTGAATCTACTTTTCAAAAACTCTGCAGCCACTTGTGACTGAAGTATAGACAACTTTGTTGTTGTTAGGTCCTGTTGTGTTGATTTTCGACTCACAGTGATTTCACGTGACAGAGCAAAACTGCTCCATAGGGCTTCCGATGCTGTAATCTTTATGGGAGCAGATGACCAACTCTTTCCCATGGAGCTGCAGGGTGGGTTTCAGCTGCTGCTGAGCTTTTAACCATTGTGTCAACACATTGTGAGATCATTAATATGTGAAAAAATAAGAGCCAATAATACGTTGCCTGCTTAGGAAGTATGAGTCCTAATTTCTCAAATTATTATCAAAATGTTTAAACACTATTCAAAACAACAAGAAATTACTGCTAAAACAAAGTTTAGGTTGATAGTAAATGTCTATTTATTTCTCTATAAAATTAATGTAAAAATTAATATGAAATACTATAGTAATATTATCTCAATTCACTGCCCTTGAGTCAGATCCAACTCATAGTGATCCCTCCTTGGGTTTCTGAGGCGGTATCTCTACCGAAGTAGATTTCCCAATCTTCCTTCACAGGAGTGGCTGGTGGGTTTGAACCTCCAGCCTTCTGGTTAGCAGTCAAATGCCTTATGCACTACGCTACCAGAGCATAGCAAATAATTAATGTAGAGCTTTGAATCTAAGAAAATGATAGAAACTTAGACTTTACTAATCACACCAGTTAGGATTCCAGTCATCAGCTATTTATTTGTATGAACAAAAGAGCACTTATTACACCTGTAAGCTATGCATTAATAAAGGAGAAAGGAAAGCAACTCTACTTAGATATCTGTGATATTCCACAAGTAGGATATGATAAAGTGGGATAATATGGCAAATGTCTTACATTTTCATGAAGTACTCACTAGACCATAAAGGTACTTGGGTACTGACTACCTTTCACCTTCCAATCTAGCCCAATCACAAGCCTTTTTC
This sequence comes from Orycteropus afer afer, assembly GCF_000298275.1. Taxonomy (NCBI): domain Eukaryota; kingdom Metazoa; phylum Chordata; class Mammalia; order Tubulidentata; family Orycteropodidae; genus Orycteropus; species Orycteropus afer. The sequence goes on from NW_006921592.1 coordinate 28,171,283, forward strand.
AGAGCAATATTTAGCATTATATCATTATGTACTTTCTCCTTTCCACCCTTTCCTGACAAAATCCTCAGTCCTACTTATTTTTTTGCCTATACTATTGTTATATGCCGTTGAGTCGGACCCAACTCATAGCAACCCTCCTTAGGTTTCCAAGAGGGTATCACTAAGGAAGTACATTGCCCAACCTTCCTTCTGAGGAGTGGCTGGTAGGTTTGAACCGCCAGCCTTCTGGTTAGCAGTCAAGTGCCTTAATCACTACACTATCAGAGCTCCCTGCCTACTATAGTTCACTTTTTTCTCTACAGTATCTTTTGACCCTCAAATCTTGGATAGTGATATCTGAAACCCGAGACAAACAGCATAGCATAAAAACTAAAAGGCCAGGTCTCTTGCCTAGAGAGCCACAATATGCTTTGAACATTAATGCCAAATTTCTAGGAAAAGATCCCAACAGTGCAATGACACACTATTTACACTGGTTTTCTACCAGTAATACAAAAAAGGCTTTCAAAATGATGGGCCTTGAAGCCCTGCAACCTCCATCAGCCCCTTTCCTACTACCTAAGTAAGTCCCATAGAGAAATGTGAAGTACATATTATGGTCTGATTGTCCAGACATGCCAGATAATGGGTGCTTTTCAATAGTAACTGCCTATCAGGCAATGCGGCTCTGGTAGCATAGTGCCTAAGCACTTGACTGCTAACCAGAAAGCTGGTGGTTCAAACCCACTAGCCACTCCTCAGAAGGAAGATGGGGCAATCTACTTCCATAGTGATACTGCCTCGGAAACCCAAGGAGGGGTCATTATGAGTCGGGTCTGACTCGACGGTACATAACAACAACACCATCAGGCGATGCAGAGGTACGTACAATACATGAGAGTAGTCATCATGTAAAGTAAAGTAATGGGAAGATGATGGAAGAAACTACAAAGATTACACATGTTTACAGCACTGTGACTACAGAAACCTTTGCTTCCCAAAATTCCAAATTAATTAGGCAGGTTAAGTTGGATACTCTGCTTTGGGTCTTGAAATGCAATGGCAAACATTATCCAAAACAATGTCACATCTTATATGGAATATTAAAAATAAAAGATCACCTTTAAACTTACCCTGGGGAAAATACTACAACCCAGAAATGCCTAAGTGTTATCAGCATCAACTCCACCCACACAGAACTCTGTACCATCCACCTTTACCTCCTGGAGTAAATGCAGTGCCTATAGAGTCTATTCATAGTGACTTCACAGGACAGAGTACATTTGCCCCACAGGATTTCTAAGGCTGTAATGTTTACAGAAGCAGAATGTCACATCCTTTCCCGAAGAGCAGCTCGTAAGTTGGAACCACTGAACTTTTGGTTAGCAGTCGAGTGTTTAATCATTGTGCTACGAGGGTTCCTTCCCATCTCCTGAATTGTTGGAAGAAAAATAAGTCTATGTAGTACATAATGCTCTCATTTCAGAATACAAGGAAACCTAAGCTTACTGAGAAAAGCAAAGGAAAAACCACCTAAAAGGATAACCTGTATCAGAAATGCAGCATATCTGCATGTACATTAGTAAGCGCGTATTATTAAGATAATCAAGAATATTGCATGAATAAGACCATGTTAAGCAAGTTTTCCTTAATTTTGAAGAATGAAGTTTGCTTGATTTTTAAATCTTTTCTAGTCAGTTGAAGACACTCGATAAAACCACTGGGTTGATTGTAATGGAATTTGATTTTGGAGGAGATCCTAGAAGAACTTTGCATTCTTTTATAACTTCCAAGTCCAAGTTGGGATGAATGAAGAAATTCTTGAAAAATGAGCTACAGAAGAAGTTTCAGAGAAGAAATAATTCAGCCTAGAAGAAGAGGGCAGTGTATAACCAAGGTTTTGTAGTACATACCCTCCTTTCTGTGATCTTAGCCTTTACTAGGATGTTCCACAGGTAAGCTGCTTACCACATTCTTGTGCAGAAAAGAAGTCTCTTCACTACTGAGGTACTCATTTCAAAGATTAAGATTTCAAGAGAATACAAATTCTGCCTTCATTAATCTAGTAAAGGCATTTTGGTTAGTTTGGGAAAGGAGAAGAGAGAGTGGGAGTAAGAACACAGTAACCGTTCTATGGAAACAAACAAGCATAAACAAGGCAAGACTGGTCTTTTCTGCCTTCCTATTTTAATTTAAACTCTACTTACTGCACTTCCTAAAGCAGAAGAAATGAAATGAGGTAGAGGAGAAAACTATACACTAAAGACAGCAGACCTATTAGGGAAGCAGTTGCCTACTGAGAGAGAGCTGTGCATGATGGCAGAATCAGAGGTTAAACACAGGATGAAATGCTCATAAGACCTCAGGGCTACAAAAATTAAATTACTAAAAGCAGAAAGTCATTGAGGAAATTATTTTTGCTAATTGGAAAGGACATACTCAAGATACAGAAAACGAGAGGGAAGTTGTATAGCTGACCAACTGAAAGAAAACCAATCGCATTATCCCAAATCAAATACTTTTAATAGAGAAATTTAGTGCTTTCATTTATAAACTGCTGTTTCAAGATATCTGTAAGAGTAAGTGCAACTTACAAACAATAAAGTGTATTCTTTTTAACACCCCTTCTATGGATGAGCCCTCCCTCCCCACCACCATTCTATTAATTGAAAAGATTCAGCAAAAGAATCCTTGAAAAAGACAAACCAACAAAGCTAGGAGAGCTGGTAAGGAGAAAAACATTCATCATGAGAACACACTGGACTCCGGAAGTGAGCAATAGTAGAGAAATGGAATGGGACACTTACACAGCAGCTATTTGTCAAGGGTCCTGAGGGCTACTATGTTCTGAAACCATCGAGACAGAATAGCAGGATGGGAAGAATGTAGTCACAAACAATCCACCAGATGACAACACTACACAGTGCAGAGGTCAGCACAGCTAGGGAACATCTGGAAAGGGATGAGGGGAAAGAACAGATGTTCAAATTGGGAAGCCAAAATAATAAATAATAATAATAAAGTAAAAACAAATAAAGTAAGCCACATGTGAATTTTAGACATTTTAAACACTCAGAACAGCAAATGGGATGCAAAAGGGTGGGAAATGAGGATGGAGTTTTGCCATTTTATGTTGGGAAAAAAATAGTCTTCAGTTTGCTCTGGCATTTAGTAAGAAAGGTCAGACCCAAACTGCAGCTGAATAACTGCCCCATGTTAATTCAACTTTATGATACTGATATAATAGTCACAGTTACATAACATAATTGAAATTCTTCAAAAACACAAGATATGTACACACAGAAAACTAAACCACAGAGAAAAAGCAAAAAAAAAAAAAACCCATAACCCTGGATTAATAATTAACACCATCACAGGAGGCACAATTATAAATGAACACACTGGTTGGCTTTCAGCTTAATGCTTCTTAATCCAATGGTCTGAGTCCTACCAGTGAGGCAGGAAGCAATTTCATATTTGGAAGGCTGGCAACTCCTAACAGCTACTGTACTTCCAAATGGTCACCTGAACATTTCCATGACAAACATATGAAAGGCTCTATTGAGACCTCACTTGTGCAAAGTATTGGGCTGACCAAGTAGAAATTGATGAATTTGGCTTACTATGCCATTTTTATCATTCTTTGTCATTGTCATCATTGACAGCTAAGGAACAGGTACTCTGTAAGATAGAAAGGGATTACAATAAAGGTGTACTTAAAATCCAAACCTAACCTCACCCCCTAAATTATACCTGTATCATTTCATTTAATTTTCCTACCAAAAACAAATCTACTGATCTGTATTAAGATTATCTAAAAATTATTTTAAAAATGGAATGAATGATCTAGGAAACTAGGATCACTGTAGAACTCTCTACCCATCCCAACCTTCATTTGCCATAACTCACTTAACAGTTATCTTAAAAGCAGAATCATCTGTGTGCTCTATATTGTAGATTTTTATTTGTTCCCCAGTCAAGCTCATGACAATGAATTATTTTTCAATGCTGAAATACACTTACCTCTACACTGATATAAGGGGTAGGTAATGGATTCTCAAAGCTGATTTCATCTATATTTTCACCTTATTCCCAGTTAGGATGCACCTCCACTCTTCATGTATCATTTAATTTAACCATAACAAACTTAGCAAAAATGATCAATATGTAGAAAGATGGGGAGTCTGGCTGAAGTAATATAATCTACCAAATCAATTCTGGCAGACAAGATACTTGCCATCACATCCTGAAAATTAGATCAGCTTCCCAGTGCTATGTGATTTACTGTCTTTATGGTAGTTAGGATCACACAAGCTCTCTGAGAGAACAACTGTTAAACAATTTCTCCAATACTGACTGCTTATAAAAGAGAAACCAATAACTAGAATGGTATTTTTTTGGTACTATTATTTGCTCTTAAGAATGACAGTACTTGTGTATTTCTCACTAATTTTCCTTCTTGTAAGTATTTTCATATGGCTAACTAGCAACAGAGAAACAAAAATAACAAAAATACAGCAGTGGATAGTTTAAAAAGTGGGAGGCAGGTATTGAATTTAGATTTTTCAACCCATGCTGCTATTGAGCACTCTGGGAGGGGGGGGGCGTTATTTGTAAAGTAACAACAAAGCCTTGCTAGGGAAAGTAACCTCCAACTGACCTCTCTTCTAGGGCCAAAAGACCTACAAACAAGAGATGATTACAACAACAAAGGAGAGGATGAGCAAAGGGGAGGAAGGGAAATTTGCTGTGACTAATCTAAAATCCTCCAGTCTTTTCACATAAGGAAGACCTTAGAAAAACCTTAATATTTTGCTTTTTTCTTTAAAAGTGTGGCTCATGGGTGTTAACTGGGCCCATAGTGCCTAAGGCATCTGACTGCTAACCAGAAGGCTGGTGGTTGGAACCACCAGCCGCTCCTCAGAAAGGAAGACTGGGCAATCTACTTGTGTAGAGATACTGCCTTGAAAACCCAAGGAGGGGTCAATATGAGTCGGAATCAACTAGAGGGCAGTGAGTTTGTGAAGGGCTGTGCAGCCCTGCGGGGGGGGGGGGGTAGACACAGAAGAGGAGCTGGAAGGGGTAATTTTAGGGCTTTTTTTTTCAGGATGACCATTACAGTTTACAATAAAAGGGGATTTAAAACTGCTACTATTTTTTTTTTTTTTTTTTACCTTTTCACTTGACTTTAACGCATATGAAGAGAGCTATAGAGCACAGGGCCTTTGTTCCTTCTGTAAGTAAAGTCAAAAACTCACTGCCATCAATTAGATTCCAACTCTGTAGACCCCCATTGGGTTTCCAAGGCAATAAATCTTTATGGAAACAGATCACCTCATCATTCTTCCATGGAGCAGCTGGTGGGTTCGAACCAATGACCTCTTGGTTAGCTGCCAAATGTCTTAACCACTCTACCACCAGAGATCCTTTTTGAGCATGAGGGGTGTAAATAGATAATTGAACAAATCATAGCACAGACGAAGGTGGCCCTGAGAAGCAGCAGGACCCAAGCAAAGAGCAGTAATCAAAAACACTTGCTTTTCATTCAACCATTACTGGTCCCATTCAACTTTTATACCAGGGATCTCACACATTTGGGTGAATGGAATAGCATCTAAGTGTTACCTTCTGCTTCCAACAACATTTAAAATTTTAATTTTCCTTAGCTGTTTTCTTTTATATTACCACAAACCTATCACCTATCAGAGAGAAAAGTCTCAACTTTTCTGGAGAAAAGCATCAAGTGATTTGAATTCCTGTGGAAAATATCCACAGAAGTAGCAAACTCAGAGAGTGACTAGAGGAAATTTCCTATTAAGTCCTATTTAACAAGAACTTTTGACTAAGCATAATTCCCACTCTCTGACTCCCAACTTGACTTTTGGACAGCAGGCAACAAATTACTGAGAAATAAACTGATGATGCAGATTCTTAAAAATAAAAACAAAAGAGAACACAACTAAAGACAGCCCACAAAATGGAACATCAATATTTTGTTGTTGTTATGTGCCGTTTGAGTCGGACCTGACTCATAGTGACCCCTCCTTGGGTTTCAAGGCAGTATCACTACGGAAGTAGATTGTCCCATCTTCCTTCCGAAGAGTGCCTTAGCACTCTGGTTAGCAGTCAAGTGCCTTAGGCACTATGCTACCAGAGATCAGTATTTTAGGGTCTTGCAATTCAAACTGTGGTCCCTGGACCAGCAGCATTAGCAACACTCAAAGCTTGTTAAAAATGCACATTATTCTCAGGACATACTCCAGGACCACTAAATCATAATGTGCATTTTAACAAATTCCTATGGTAACTCAAATACACAATGAAGTTTGAGAAACAGTGCTCTAGAGTATTACCTATTTACTCTATTGATGTCTAAAATTATTTTCAGAATGATTATCTGGAGGCACTACAATGTTTCTGATCAAAAAGAACCATAACCATTAAGGCCTTTGATTAAGACTTTAAAAACAAAGCAGAGTCTACAGTTAAATAAATGAAATTATGGAAAATGCAGCATTCTCCAAGCATCCTCATTAACTAAAGCACCACTATTAAGCTGCACAGACAATGTTTCATAATTATGTATAATCAATATTGATGCCTTATATTCATATGGCACTTTACATTGGAAAACTCACATTCTCTTCTTTGAGTCTTTAAATAACTTCCCAGGGTAATCACCCATGACAGATGACATGTGCCTTACGTGTAATTCTACTTTAGAACTTCAGACCATGAGCAGATTCTAGGGAAAAAACATTCTTAATGAAAAAGAAGGTTGATTCTTCTCTGCCATGAACATTTATTATATCACTAGTTCCTTACCATATTAAAGATGCCTCCTGAATAAAATAACTTTCCATCTCCATCACCAAAAATAAGAAAGAAGAGGACTTAGAAATTTGGTACCCCCCAATGAAAAAGGAGATTCCCAGGGGGAAAGAGTCTGATGGCACAGACAGGATCATTTACTAGAGAATAGCCTAGAAAGAAGTACAATAGTCCATATTTTCTACTTCCTTTTTTCTAAAAATTCTTGATGTTCCATGAGGTTGAATCCAAACTAATGCACATACATACACAAACAAGTCAGCGCAAGTGGACATAATACACACTCAATAACTATAAACTTTCCTATTCCCATGTTAAACCTTCTTCTGTAATTTAAATATAATCCCCCAAACAAAAATATAATATAAAAATACAGTATTTAGTCCAGTTCATTGTTCCCTGAAAATAATATAAACCACTAAGCTACCATTGTCACAACTGACTAAATTCTAACATATCAAAACAGATGATCTGAATTATGGCAGTGAATTTAATTAAAGAAATTTAAATGTTGGTAACGATGGACAAACCTGTTATTCTGGGGTTCACATCTGCTGTCATTCTCTTGAGAATAACATACACAGATTATCCATGGTGAAAAAGCATCCCCAATATTGTTTTCCCATCTATAAAGGCTTGTAAAGTTGCAATAGAGGATGTAGATAAACAAAGGATGGCCAAGAGCTTTGTGGGCAAGCACCCCTGGATTTAAATAACATTGATAATTGTTTCACAGTGGCATGATGTGTGTCCTCCTACTATATAGAAAAATATACAGGAAAAAATGCTAATGAAAGACCTCCATATACATATTAAACAACATTACTCACACACAAAAAAATAGACTCACGTGAGGGGAATAGCACTTGCTTTTGATTGTCTTCTGCTTTTCAGGGCCCGAAGTCTGTCACCTTGTGTCACTCCATTGATTTCGTCATCATCGCTGTACTGTGTAAGTAAAAAAATACTGAGCTAATGATTTAAGTTGCAGCTATTAATACAATAAAGCAAAGCAGCTACTTGTGTCCAAATATACAGACATACATATATGTACTTCGAGTTTCTACTAAACCTTATTTTTCCCCTTTCAAAATAAACCTATAGGTCACCTTTCCAGAAACCTAAAAGTTGACTGTCACAGACACAAAATCCAATAGCACGGTCTCATTATAAAACATACTGACACTGTTGTTGTTGTTGTTATATGCCATTGAGTCAGACCCGACTCATAGCGACCCCTCCTTGGGTTTCCGAGGTGGTATCACTACGGAAGTAGATTGCCCAACCTTCCTTTCGAGGAGTGGCTGGTGGGTTTGAACCGCCAGCCTTCTTGTTAGCAGCAAGTGCCTTAGGCACTATGCTACCAGAGCTCCCATACTGACAATGGAGAGGCATAATGGATTTTTAATTTTGAAAATATTCTTCTTAAAATTTCCCAATCTGCTTTAATGCCACTTAATTTTGGACTGCTAATCCCTATGTGCTGTGTTCTCTACTTGATAGCCTTTGGTTCCTTAAATGAGCTGTCATGAAATGGAAAAAAGGTTGGGGTAGGGTATAACTAGATTCATCTAAAGAGTTTATTTCCTATATCGCTTATTTCCACTTGTGCCTAGTTGAGTTTAAAACATTTTAATCTTATGGACACACGACCCTGTCTTAACAATTTGGAATAAAATATTCCTAGAAAGAGCTATGAATATAAAAAAGAATATGTGACAATAATCCCTTAAAATGTGCTTTATTATTTTTACCGACATTTTTTTCCATGCCCTAAAACATTCTCAAGAGCATTTAAAGCAATTACAACAGCGTGATAGGGATGGTTCGATTACCAGTTCAGGTTCTTGCTTGTCTTGATTCTTGACCCCATTTATTGAAATGTCATCAACACCCAAGAGGAGTTTTGAGACAGCTGCTCTGTGTTTTCCATTCTCCTGGCCTCTTAACTTTTGACGAAAATAGTCACCTTCTAGCCAGAGGCTTGCTTCTTTCCTAGACATTTAAATCACAACATCAAAATACAGCTTTCCAGAAACAAACACATGAATAACTTTTCACTGTCAGATGTCTCTTGTAACTAGAGACCAAGAAAAATTTTACTTCTCATCAGAAGTAAATTCTATTTCTAGTTCTCATCCCATTCAACTTCCAGATCTACTTGTTCCCTGAGGAATTACAAAAGCTTTCCTCCTACTTACATCTCCAAAAACTGTTGCTGTGGTCCAATCACTGAACCAGGTCGACAGATTCTGATCCAGGCAATGGTCTCGGCTGCTGACATCCTGTAATGCTTCATAATGTAGCAGGCGATCAGAGTACCAGTTCGTCCAAGGCCAGCTAAGAAAAGAAACAAACCAATGGAACCTGGCTTCATGTCCTGCAGAATTTTGTTAGGCAAGGAGAATTTGAGGGGAAAAAAAAAAGGCTTCCCATGACTCTGCTTCCCTCAACAGTGGTTCTCAAACTTAGTCAACAAAACCAAACCAAACTCACTGCCATCAAGTAGATTCCAACTCATAACAATCTCTACTGGGTTTCCAAGGCTGTGAATCTTTACAGAAACAGACTGCTTCATCCTTCTTCCACAGAGTGGCTAATGGGAGTGAACCACCAACCTACTGGTTAGAAGTCAAATGCCTTAACTATTACACCATCAGAGGTCCTTTCAAACTTGGTTATACACTGAAATTATCCAGGAATTTTAAAAAAGCATTGATCCCACCACAAGTCTGATTTAACTGGTATGGGGTACATACAGCCTGGGAAAGGGATTTTTTTAAATCCCCCAAGTGATTTTATGTGTAGCCAAGATTGAGAATAACTCTTCTGGTAAGATGGAGAAATAGGCAGACAATCTACACAGAACCTCTTCAACAAAGAAAGAGAAACCAGTAACAGAGGTACAGAAAATAATCCTGGAGTCCTGAGCTCTGACAGGACGTATACAGAAGTGGATTAGGCACCAACTAGTGGAAAAACCTGAACAAAAACAGGACCTAAGAATAGGCTCTGTTTGCCATGGATGTACGGGAGGTTAACAACAGGAAATGAGACAGGTGGTGAGTGTATAAGTGCTGCCAACAAGCAAATAGAGTAGCACAGCATGGTACCCTGCTTACATAGATAACACACAAAGAAAACAAAAATAGTGGGCAAGTCACCCCAACATACAATCACCAATTAAATATAAACACAAAAACATCACAATACCTCGGAGACAACGAGGATCACAGTCCACACAAAGAAGCAAGATAAAGCAGGAGAAATAAGGGACCAAGTTACAGACCTAAAACACATTCCTGAGGAAGACATAGCATTGGAACTCCCTGATAGGAATTCAAAAGAATTATATTTAGGTATCTTCAACGAATTGAGAGACCATTCAAGGAAAACAGTGACAAAAATGAGCAAAACAGAGAAAACCCTAGAACAATTTTGAAAGACAATACAAGAACAAAATGACAAAATAAATGAAAAATTAGAAATGATAACAAAATCTACAGATAGAAATCTAGAAGAGTAATATTAAATTTTCAGAAACAGGTAACATACTGAACAGGCAAAGGAGAAGAACTGAATCAATGGAAGACGGAATTAGAGAGATTGAGGGCAAATACCTCAATACTTCTTTGGAAAGGGATCAATCAGAAAAATGATAAAAACAAAATGAAGAAAGCCTAAGGTTCATGTGGGATACCATCAAAAGGAATAACCTATATGTAATCGGAATTCCAGAACAGGAAGAGACAAATAAAACCACAGAAAGAACTGTCAAAGATTTATTGGAAGAGAATTTTCCTGGTATGGTGAAAGATGAGAATATATCCATTCAAGAAGTCTGACAAAACCCAAACAGGATAGATCCCAAAAGAAAATCACCTAGACATATTATCATCAAACTCACCCAAACCAACAACAAAGAAAGAATCCTGAAAGCAGCATGGGAAAAATGAAACGTTACCTACAAGGGGCAACTAGTAAGACTAAAGCTCAGATTTCTAAGCAGAAACCATGCAGGCGAGAAGACAATGGGATGGCATATATAAAACCCTGAAAGAGAAAAATTTCCAACCAAGAATTATGTACCCAGCAAAACTGTCCCTCAAATATGGTGAAATTAGGACATTTCCAGATAAGCAGAAATGAAGGGAATTTGTTAAAACCAGACCAACCTTACAAGAGATGCTAAATGGAGTCCTTTGAACAGAGAAGCAAAAACAGCAAACAACTGACCGTTAACATACATGACATAATCCAGAAACCAACCCAGCTATGAAGTATCCAAAGTAAATAAGCCTACAAGTTTGTAAACAGGGAACCAGAGACATCAATTGATAAAATGAGGACAACTACAAACCAAAAAGTGAGAAAAACTGTGTAGTTATACAACTTCTAAATGGTAGGGAAGTCAAGACAACTGCAAGATAGAACAGATTGTTCTAAACTTGGGAAGAAAATTATAAATCACAGGGTAACCTCAAAGAAAAATGATAAACCTTCACATCAAAATAAAAAAGAGGACCAACACAAATATTTAGCAAATACTAAAACAATAGCAACAAAGAAAGTGATACCATGATTCATGAACAAAACGAGCTCAGCACATAAAATTATATGGAACAAAGAAATCAGTATCATGAAAAAGTGCCTAACAAAAATGACAGCAACAAATTCATACTTGTTAATAATTACATATCCAACAAGGGCTTTATCTCTAAGATTTATAGAAAAGTCCAATGCCTCAACAGCAAAGGGATGAACAATCCAATTGAAAAATGGGCAGAAGACATGAATAGACACTTCACCGAGGAGGATATTCAGGTGGCCAACAAATACATGAAGAGATGCTCAAGATCATTGGCCATCAGAGAGCTGTAAATCAAAACAACAATGAGATTCCATCTCACCCCAGCACTGACAGCAAGGTTCAATGAGACAGAAAATAACAAATGCTGGCAGAGAGGTAGAGAGATTAGGACTCTCATACACTGCTGGTAGGACTGTGAAGTGATACAACCACTGTGGAAAGCAATATGGTGATTCCTTAGAAAGCTGGAATTGGAGATACCATTTGACCCAGCAATCCCATTACTAGGTATATATCCTAGAGATGTGAGAGCCAGGACAGGAGCTGATATATGCACACCCATGTTTGTCACAGCACCATTTACAAAAGCAAAAAAGATGGAAACAACCTACATGCCCATCAGTGGAAGAGTGGGTGACCAAACTATGGTACATACACATAATGGAATACTATGCAGCACTAAAGAATAATGTAGAGTCTGCAAAACACTGCATAATATGTAATATGGATGAACTTGGAGAACATTATGCTGAGTGAAATAAGTCAATCACAGAAGGACAAATACTGTATGAGATTGTTGTTGTGGAGGGTCAAGGAAAGGTTTATATACGGAAGAAATATATTTCTTTGTTGGTTGCAAGGGGTGGGAGGGGAGGGGAAGGAACACTGCAAGAAAAAAAATGCATTGACTCATGTCACTTTAGCTTTGTGTATTTCACTGTACATAAATTATATTTCAATAAAATGCATTTTTAAAAAAAGGTTGAGAATAACTGTTCTGACAATGATTCTAAAAGAGCACAGTGTTTTCAGCACTGAGTTTTCTCTTAATGGTATAATCACCTTTGTAGAAATGCAGGCTTGAAATCTTACACTTACTTCTTCATCCAACAGTCTTTACTTTCACAACCTCACTAAAACAGACTTCTTTTACTTTATTGCTGCTGTCCTCCTCTCTCTTCATGTGAACCATCAGCACTATCTCCTAATGGCTCTCACTTTTTACTCCACATCCAATCTTCACTATCATTAGTTTTCTGCCCAAAAAAGATTTAACAGGTTTTTAACAGGACATCAGTCTGTTGCAGAATTTCTCAACAGTGGCACTACTGACATGTTTGGCTGGATGATTCCTTCTTGTCAGGGCTGTACATTATAAGTATAGGATGGTTAGCAGCATCCCTTGTCTCTACCTACTAGATGCCAGTAGCGCCTATCCACCAGTTATGACCATAAATGTCTCCAGATATTGCCAAATATCCTCTGGGAGACCAAAGCACCCTGGCAGAGAACCACCTGTCTATTCTAAATTCCTTTACCCTTGAGAACTGCCTTCACATGGTGATCAAGGACATTCATACTAGTGCAAACCCTATGCAATCCCTCACTTCTAATAAACTCTATTCCCTCACCGCCTCAGCCTAGAATGTTCTCTATCCTCTGCTTACTGAAATCACTTCTTCAAAGATTATCTAAAGAGCCACAGACTCAGGAAAGTCTATTCTGATTGTTCAGGTGCAACGTATCACCCCTGAATTTGAGATTCCAAAGTACTCCATCCACACAATTATTGTAAGCTTTATCATCCAACTGTATAAATTTCTTGAGGAAACAAATCAGAGATTATTATCATGGCAAACCACAAACCACCAACTACAGTGCAAAGCAAAAAGCAAGAACATGAACTCAATCTCTAAACACAGAAAATCACAGTATTTCTTTTTTCAAAAAATTACATAAAATATTTTGGAAACTATAGAAAATGTTAAATGATAGAGGCCAACTGGACACTTTAGAATTAAACTTTTAATTTTGGAGATTTCAAAATGGGACTATCTCACGAGTAAGACAGCATTTGGAAAATAAGCTGTAAATGAAGAAGCTCATTGCTTATTCTAATAAACAATAATAAAATAACCTTTTTCAGATTTTTCTTTATAAGAGGAGAAGGATAGAATAAATTCTGGTATATTCATACAATATAATTTAAACACTAAGCACTGTTCTGGCTGCTATAAACAAAGCAACCTGAAAGAGGCTGCAAACTCCACAAAGACAAGGTCTTGGGGTCTGTTCTGCGCATTCAAGTACCTTAAAACCACTGCTGTTGAGTCAATTCTGACTCACAGCCACCTTATAGGACGGAGTAAAACTGCCTATAGGTTTTCCAAGGCCATAAATCTTTGACTGTAATCTCCTACAATGCAAAAGCTCCCCTCCCATTTCCTCCCCATAGTTACCTCTTCCCTGTGTCCTTCCCTCCCATGCACTCCTGTCCCCTCAAGCTGTCCCCTGTGCATGCACAGTCCCTGTATTCTCCCATGATTGATCTCTCTAAGGAGTGTATCTTCCTAATGTAAATGTTCAGCCCATATGTCTGTCATTTGTTTGCCAAGGCCATAAATCTTGACAGAAGCAGATGGCCATCTTTCTCCTAAAGAGCAGCTGGTGGGTTTGAACCGTCAACCTTTCAGTTAGCAGTAAGCACTTAATCACTGTGCCACCAGGGCTATTCTGATGTACCCTAAAACCAACAATACTAGTCACCCCAAAAATATTTGATGGATAAATCAAAGTATTTCAATGTAATAAGCCTTTTGTAGGCTTACCTATGAATACTATTCAAATTACTGTTCTTCTCATAAGAAATTAGGGTTTTAAAAGCATTCTTTTAAAACAAAGGCAGCTCCCTATGTCCCTGACATATAATTTCAATGAGTAGAATGTGTCTCCACACATATAGTAAACCATTCTTGAACCAATTCCAAACACATACCTTTACAATGCACTGCAATGGCCCCCTCAGAATTTTCACAAATATCCAGAAATTCTTTGACAATGGCATCAGTAGGGGTGCTGCCATCCGCAAAGAAAAGATCATGGTGATCGAAACCAGCATCCGTAAAGCGTTTGGCATCATACATCCTTTTATTCAGGCGAATAATGGTAGTAACATTGTGATTCTTAAAATATGGAATATATGCTTCAGGAGAATGTTGGTGGTAACCTACATAAAGAAATGCATCAGATCTTGTAAAATGAAGAAAGAAAACATTGGATGACAGTTTCAACTGTAATTGAGTGAAAAGAGTATCTGGACTGGGGATTGAATACCAATTTGATTATAACTATATAAAACAAAATTTTAAAAAGTTGAAAATATAAAAGGATGTATTCAAATGACCAATTTAAAAAATGAAGACTTAAAGCTTAGTTTAACTCTTTGTTCTCTTTTGAATGAAGCACAGGATGGACACTTTCAATGGCAAAAACATACTGTTACCACATTTTCCTGTTTTGCCATACCACTTTCAAGTCTGGTTCTTGTATGAGGTCCACAGAAGGCAATGAATTGGTCAGGTATTATCCAATTTAAATCTCCATTTTCTGCTTTCTGCAAAGAGAAGACCAGCACAATTCATGTTTACACTTCATCTCCCCCTCCACCCCAATCAATACCTGAGTCTCTGCAGGACTTCAGTCCATTTGCTTTAGTACAAAAGCTGTTTACAAATGATAGTAAATTAAAATTTAGACTGCTATGAGTATTCCTCGGTAACAGTCAACTTCAACTAATCACCTGCTTATAATGGTGTTTCTTTGCTAAGGCAGTCATCCTTCAGAAAACAGAGTTGACAGATGATGCTATGTCCAGTACTTTGGTTATTTTATTTGAATAAATTCTCATCATAGTTGCTGCCAATTAATAGAAAAGCAAATTTTTCTAGTATGAAGGAAGTGGAAACTTCTCTGTCTTCCTGTATGAGTAACTGGTTTCTAATATGAGTAATCGTGACTTCTTGAACAAAGAAGGAAATACTATTTAGATTCCTGGCTTCTCAATAATTAATTAGTTATTTTTTTTTTTTATAGAGACATCTTACCATCACTTTGCTACCTATTCAATAAAAGATTTTCACAAAGCCCACCGAGAAATTCAAAATTACAAGTATGGCAAGATCACAGTATGTGTCTATAAAAAAGCACAAATATAAACTGAAATTTATAATATGGTAATTTCTGTTATTAAGTTCTTTAAAGTGAGATACTATTATAACATAAATACAGTTCCAATGTAACAACAGAAATATATCTCATAATGCAATGGAACCAGAAAGACTTTTAAGCCAAAAGTAGGAGACTCTTGATAGTGGAAAAGGAGAGAGCTAGTAGTAAAAACAAGATAAATTAATTTTGCAACTGGAGTGTGTACATGTGCATGTGAGAACAAGGAAGAAATAAACCAAGAGTTACTTGAATAGGGGCCAGGAAGACATCCAAAATCAGTTTAAACCAAACCAAACCCACTGCCATAGAGTTGATTCTGACTCATAGTGAACACCATAGAGTTTCCAAGACTGTAAATCTTTACAGAAGCAGACTGCCTTGACTTCCTTCTGCGGAGAGCAGTGGGTTCAAATAGCCAACCTTTTGGTTAGCAGCCCAATGCCTTAACCACTACACCACCAAAGCTCCGAAATCAATTTACTTGATGTAATTATCAGCTGTGGGGACTTGGTGACCCATGCCAAAAGGTACAAGAAGGAACGAGGACAAGTGTTGCCAGATGTTCTGATTTTAAAGGGAAACCAGAAATCTGGAGTTCTTAAAATAAAAAACCTCTGATTAGGATGTTGGCAACCACCAGATTTCATTGTAGTGTAAACATCATAGATTTTAACATGCATCCTGAATTCAGAGAAGTAAAACATGAAAAAATGGGCATCATGGAATCAATGAAATATACTAATTCAAATCTTCTAAATATACTAAACAGATTAAACAAAATTGGTCTGTGGGTTACCAGTTTATGATTTCTGGCCTAAACAGTGGCCTGTGTCTCAATAAAGTTTCACTGAAGGTAAAGGACATTTGCATTTGTGTGTGTACACACACATATGTACATGCATACACATCCTATACCCTTCCCTCAATCTCTACAACAGTGACAGGAGCTAAAGAATGCTTATGTTACTCCTTAATAATGCAGAAAGGTATCACTGTCCTACAAGAAAGTAACATCAACTTTTGTTTTTAGTAATTTGCATACCTAAAAAGAGAAAGCACATTTTAAATGTTTAATTTAATAAGAACAAGCACATACACAAACATGTTCATAGTAGTTTAAGATGGCAGTTAGATATATATTATACTTAGAAACAGACTATTGTTACAGAGGCATGACAATAGGGTTGTTTAGTCCTAATGACTAAATATATGACAGCACATATTTAGTACATTACAGTAATAATTGTTCATTATTAACCCAATTCATCAATAAAATAGTTCACTTAAACTTAGTAGTTTAAGATAGCAGTTACTTCATACAATGATTGTGACAGAGATACTACTACATGAAGAGCTGTCCCTGGGATCATTCTCCTTCACTATTAAGAAAGAATGTCTGGCCTAAGATAACAACAGGATAGACTGTTTCTTCAAGATAGTATAGTGAACGCTTAAGTATTCTTGGCTAAAAAAGACCTTTATCATAGCATCTTCATTATTATTTAATTATTAGGGGGAGTAGGTACAGTAGAATTAAATTATTCTTTTTTTATTGGAAAGAATAAATTTTTAAATGTGGAAGACACTTGTGGTTTTGCCTGCTTGGAATGTCCTCTTCTACCTCCTTTTAGTCTGTGTGGTTTGGTGGCGCTTACCCCAGGTGCCAGCTCCTGGGATGACTAGAAAACTATGTCTGGCCAGAGTACTGGTACAGAGATTTGTCCCCAGCTGGTACAGGAATGGGCACGTGACCTAAGCCAGGCCACTGAGAGGTATTCCGAGGTCCAGTGCTGGAGCTAACTGTTCTCTCTCTGACGAGTGTGCCAAACTGTTAACTTGTTGTTGTTATTTGCCGTCGAGTCAAACCCGACTCATAGCGATCCCTCCTTGGGTTTCCGAGGCAGTATCACTACGGAAGTAGGATTGCCTAACCTTCCTTGCGAGGAGTGGCTTGTGGGTTTGAACCGCCAGCCCTCTGGTTAGCAGGCAAGTGTCTTAGCCACTATGCTACCAGAGCTCCCAAACTGTTAACTAAAACTTGCTAATGGTCCATCTTTGTCACTACTGGAAAAGTTGACCTGAAAATAAAACTAGCTCTGTCCAATTTCTGATAAGTGTTTGAGCACTATGAATCCAGTCATGCTTGAAGTCATGCCTACTTCTCAGACTTTTCATTTATGTGAGCCTATAAATTTTCCATTTTTAATTTAAGGCTTTTTTTAGTCTCATTAACTTGCCAATCAGTGTTCTGGCCTAATATAAAGAAAAGTTATGATTAAAAACAGCAATATTTTCCAGAGAAATTATATGTATACTATTTACCAAACTAGCTCTCATCAGACCCAGTGCTAAGCGTGTATAAACATTATCTCATTTATTCATGATATAAAAGTCATCAATACTAAAAAGTATTTCAATGTTATAAAAAATATGCATGAGCATACTAATTCACTCTGGAAAAACATCAAATTACAGAAATCTTCACTAAGAAAAGAAACTGGAGAGATAGGGGATAAAAACTCAACTTTCTACTTTATATATCTAAAGTATTTGATTTTTTAAAAACAACACAGTACTAGTTCTATAAGTAGATTAACTAAAAGAGTTAGAAACTATAGCATTGAAAACTTACTTCATAGTATTCATATTCATCAAGGTTAAACGTGTTGAAATTAAGGAAGCCATACTGCATTGCCTAAAATCCAAAGGAAAAGTTTTAAGAACAAAGATACAGATAAGGAAACAATTTAAGATCCAATTTCATAATAATAAATATCAGAAGGCAATCTAGAAAAGAATTATTATATTTAGATTATTTTTCACTGGACAGTTTCAAAGGAAGTGGGCTATACATCTTAATTACTTCCATTATCTGAAAAATTAGTTATAACAATATTTATTTTAATCAGATTTGATTTCCTACTTTCATTTTATCAGTCATCCTATCCAAAAAAAAAAAAAAAATCAAACTCATTGCCATAGAGTCAATTCCAACTCACAGCAACCCCCACTGGGTTTCCAAGGTAGTAAATCTTTCTGGAAGCAGATTGCCCCATCTTCCTTCTGTGGAGCAGCTGGTGGGTTTGAACCACCAGCTTCTTCTTAGCAGTCAAATGCCTTAGGCAATGTGCTACCAGAGCTCCTTATTCCAGCCATACACTACTAAATACCTTCAGAGTAATCTTACTAAATAATTAGATCAACACCACTCATGTGTTTATGATTCAGAAATTTAGGCTTCAAATACAAGGTACAGCCTAATGCTTTGTAAATAAAGAATGATGAAGAGGAAAGAAATTGGGTGTTAGTTTATCACAAACTATTTCTTACTATTTAATGTCCTTGCTTTTTAACTCTTTTGAAGTTAGTTTTGAATTAAGAGATTGTTGTTATTGCTAGATGCTGTCGAGTCTGCTCTGACTCATAGCAGCCCTATGTACAAAAGAATGAAACAATACCTGGTATTGTACCAGTCTCACAATCCTTGCTATACCTGAGCCCATCGTTGCAGCCACTGTGTCAATACATCTCATTGAGGGTCTTCTGCTTTTCAGCTGACCCTCCACTCTACCAAGCATGATATCCTTCTCCAGGGAATGGTTCCTTCTCACAACATGACCAAAGTAGGTGAGACAAAGTCTGGGCATTTTGGCTTCCAAGGAGCATTCCAGCTGCACTTCTAGAACAGATTTTTTTGCTCTTCTGGCAGTCCATGATACTTTCAGTATTCTTCGCCAATACCACAACACAAAAGCATCAACTCTTCTTAAGTCTTCCTTATTCATTGTCCAGCTTTCACATGCATATGAGGTGACTGAAAATACCATGGCTTGGGTGAGGCATACCTTAGTCTTCAAAGAAACATCTTTGCTCCTCAGTACTTTAAAGAGGTCTTTCTTTTGCAGCAGATTTGCCCAATGCAATTTGTCATCTGATTTCTTGATGGCTGATTCAATGAGTGTTGATTGTGGGACCAAATAATATGAAATCTTTGACAACTTCAATCTTTCCTCCATGTATCATGATGCTTCTTATTGGTCCAGTTGCGACAATTTTCGTTTTCTTTAGTTGAGATGTAATCCATATTGCAGGCTGTAGTCTTTAATCTTCATCGGTAAGTGCTTCAAGTCATCTTCACTTTCAGCAAGCAAGGTTGTGTCATCTGTGTATCGCGGGATGTTAATGAGTCTTCCTCCAATCCTGATGCCACATTCTCCGTCATATAGTCCATCTTCTCAGATTATTTGCTCAGCATACAGATTGAGTAAGTATGGTGAAAGGACACAACCCTGACACACTCCCTTCCTGATTTAAAACCATGCAGTATCCCTTTGTTCTATTCGAACAAGAGCCTCATGGTATATGTGCAGGTTCCTGATGAGCATAATTAAATGTTCTAGAATTCCCATTCTTCTCAATGCTATCCATAAGTTATGATCCACACAATCTAATGCTTTTGCATAGTCAACAGAACACAAGTAACCATTTTTCTTGTATTTTTTGCTTTCAGACAAGATCCATCTGACATCAGCAATGATATCCCTCATTCTGCATCCTCTTCTGAATCCAGCTTGCATTTCTGGATGCTCCCTTGTCAATATTCTGCTGCAACTGTTTTTGAATTATCTTCAGCAAAATTTTACTTGCGTATTGTAGTAATGATATTGTTTGATAATTTCCACATTCTGGGGGATTACCTTTCTTTGGAATGGGTACAAATATGGATCTCTTCCAGTCAGATGACCAGGAAGCTGTCTTCCAAATTTCTTAGCATAGACCAATAAGTGCCTGTAGCAGGGCATCTGTTTGTTGAAACATCTCAATGGTTATTTCATCAATTGTTAGACCCCTGTTTTTCACCAATTCCTTCAGTGCAACTTCGATTTCTTCCTTGAAAACCATTGGTTCTTGATCATATACCACCTCCTGAAACATTCTTTTCAGTACAGTGACTGTGTATTCCTTTCATCTTCTTTTGATGTTTCCTGCATCATTCAATGTTTTGCCCATAGAATCTTTCAATATGGCAACTCATGGCTTTTTTCCTTCAGTTCTTTCAGCTAGAGAAATGCCAAGGGTATTCTTCCCTTCCAGTTTTCTAACTCCAGGTCTTTGCACATTTCATTATAATAATTTACTTTGTCTTCTCAAGCCGCTTTTTGAAACCTTCTGTTTAGGTCTTTTACCTTGTCATTTCTTCCATTTTCTCTACCTACTCTCCATTCAAAAGCAAGTTTTAGAGTCTCTTCTGACATTCATTTTTGTCCTTTCTTCCTTTCCTATCTTTGTAATGACCTTTTGCTTTGTTCATTTTATGATGTTCTTGATGATCTCTAAATTCTGGTGGGATATAATCAAGACCATTTTTTGGCTCTCTTGGACTTGTTTCAGTTGTCTTCAGTTTCAATTTGAAGTCACATATGAGCAAATGATGGTCTGTTCCACAATCAGCTCCTGGCCTTTTATTGGCTGAAGATATTGAACTTCTCCATCGCCTTTTTCCATATGGGTAGTGCGGTGTAGTAAGTTACCTGGTATGGCTTTTCTAGCCTTAAGTCTTTTTGCAGTTGGTGTAAGAAGCGGTGGGATTCATTGCAGTGGCCCCAGACTAATAAAAGCATGGGACTTTGTAAAAGAAAGAAGGAAGGGGCCTGGGAAGTGAAACTTTGGATTATTAGGTGGTTACTTTGGTTGGTGTTACCTAAAAGGAGATAACTGATCCAGGGGCTAGGGCTTTTGGTTACACCCAAAGGCCCAAGGCCATATACATAGAATGGGACGGTAATGGTGAAAAGATAAACCTGGAATGTCTTTAAAAGATTATGTGTTTTGGATTATGTGTTTATCTGAATGTACTATGGCTATTAAATGTTCTCTTACCTGCTTGTACTTTAGAAGTAATTATGGGGTATGTGGATAACAGAGAGTGTGTAAGTCTGCCTTCAGCCAATATTTGATTGGATAAGTTAAAAGGGAAAATAGAATTTTCCCAGAAGAAACACAGGCGTTTCTTACAAACCCTGTGTGTAGAGTATAGGAGGCTCAGGTAGAAAACCTGAGTCCCACCCAGTACAACTGAGGAACCAGATTTGCATTTGAATAAGGACCTGAAAAGGAAAAAATAATGACTTCTGGCTCTCTGAATTTCGAGCAAGCAGACTGGTTTTGGGTGCATCGAGACAGTAAAGTCATGGACCATGAGAGAACCCCTTCCAGGACTGAAAGTTAAAGGACGCCAGTGAGTAGTAAACTTGTATGTTACTCGCTTGTAACCACCTGTGTCCACCTGAGTGGAAATGGGGGTAATGCAGCAAAGAAACAGGTTGAGTTTGGTACTCTTTAACCTAGGTTATGGAGGCTGGGGATGAGAGGAAGGGCTGGCTGGTCTGAACTGAAAGGAGTTGTGAGCCTACAGGCATTGAAATAGTCCCTGAGGATTGAAGATGTGAGAGAAGGTGCTGGCTGGTCTGAAGTGAAGGGAAGAGTGTGATTCCCAAACTTGGCAGCTGGTACCCATGACCTAGCTGGGATGCCTAGGACTGAGCTGACCAGAACCCGACCAAATGAAGAGGAAGATGTCTGACACCGAGCTGGTGTTAAGTTGCTGCAATTTGATGGCTTGTGCTGGGCTGGATTTGCGTGTTTATGGATCCAGATACCTGAAGTTTCCAAGCAGAACAGAAGATTCTCCAGAGAGAAAGGACCACGCTTGTCTCCTCAGAGTACTGGTTTGATGTTGTTGTTGTTGTTGTTATTTGCCCTCTAAACTGTGGAGAAATAAAGGCATGAAGTGGCTGGCTTACATGCTTTCTTGGGTGTGGTTATTCTTAAACTGATGGTGAAGGGGATGTGAATTTTTGAAGTATAAAAGGGATGGGATAATGGCTAGAAAAGCCAGGGGGTGGCCTGCAGTGTAGTAAGTTACCTGGTATGACTTTTCTAGCCATAAGTATTTGTAAACTCAGTGGTGGAATTTACTGTGAGCAACTGAGGAGCTCCCGATTGTAAAAGTTATCCACCTGGGGTATTTCTGTTGGGCGCAACACAAAGCAATGTTCTGGGAGGTTCCTGCTCTTTCTCTCAGGTGCTTAGAATTCTGATGCTATGATTGGTTAGTTTGGCCACTCTGCCAGGCTCAAAAGGAGGCCTCCTAGAGGCAGAAGAGGTCTCTCTCTGACTGCTGGTTGAGGAAGATGTGCTGCTGAAAGAGACACGTGCTATTGGGAAAGAGACGCAAGAGACGCATTGTTGAGTGAGACACCGAGGGACATGCACTGTTGGGAGAGAGACTGTGAGAGACTGTTAGGAGAGAGACTCTGGGCTGGGAGAGAGACTGAGCATTTTTTCCTGAACTTGAATTGCAGCATGGTGCTTCCCTAATAAACCCCGTAATCTGTGAGTTCTGTGTGGCCACTGCAGTGAATTATCGGACCAAGAGAGGTGGTGGGTACTTTGGGAGGAATGGTTGGTGAAAGGGCTGGAGGGAGGCAGCATGTCTGGCCTTGCAGAAATAGGCCTTGGGCTATTGATGGTGATTCTGTCTTCCTCTTCTGGGGTCAGAGGAGGTCAGGACATGTGGCTTCTTGTGTTTTTAGCAGATAGTCAATCTGATTTCTGTGTATTCCATCTGGTGAAGTCCATGTGTATAGGTGCCATGTTGTTGAAAAAGGTATTTACAATGAACAAGTTGTTGGTCTTTCAAAATTCTATCATGCACTCCCTCGCATCATGTGCATCACCAAGGTCATATTTTCCAACTACCAGTGATTCTTTTTTGTTTCCAACTTTCATATTCCTATCACCAGTAATAATCAATACATCGTGATTGCGTATTTGGTCAATTTCAGATTGCAGAAGTTGGTAAAAATCTTCAATTTCCTCATTTTTGGCTTTGATGGTTGGTGCATCAATTTGAGTAACAGTAGTAGTAACTGCTCTTCCTTGTAAGCATATGGATATTATTATCCTATTACTGACAGCACTATACTTCAGGATAGCTCTTGAAACATTCTTTGTGATGATGAATACCATGCCATTCTTCTTCAATTCGTCATTCCTGGCACAGTAGATCATATGGCTGGCTGATTAAAAATGGTCAAAACCAGTCCATTTCAGCTTCACTAATGCCTAGGATATTGATCTCTATGTGTTTCATTTCAGTTTTGACAACTTCTAGTTTTCCTAGATTTATACTTTGCACATTCCATGTTCTGAGTATTAATGGGTGTTTGCAGTTATTTCTTCTCAATTTGAGTCATGCCACATCAGCCCATGGAGGTCCCAAAAGCTTTACTCCATCCACATCATTAAGGTTGATTCTACTTTGAGGAGGCAGCTCTTCCCTAGTCATATTTTGAGAGCCTTCCGACCTGAGGGGCTCATCTTCTGGCACTATATCAGACAATGTTTCAGGGCTATTCATAAAGTTTTCCAGTAATAGACAGTGTTTCACTGCTATTCGTAAGCTTTTCACTGGCCAATTCTTTGAGACGGGGATGGCCCCTTCCTTCTTCTGAGTCTACCTTAGTCCGGAAACTCTGCTGAAATCTGTCTATCATGGGTAAAACCCTGCTGGTGGCACAGCTTCCAGCCTCACAGCAATACGTAAGCCACCACAGTACAACAAACTGACAGATGAGTGGTGAGAATTAAGAGATTAACATTCCCTATATAAAGGACAGCCCAGAGATTTACACTAAAATTCAAAATTTTGAGGGAAAAAATCATTCTCTAAAAACACACACACACACACACACACGTATGTATCTTCTCTGTTCTATCCTCTAGTCCCTCTGAGTTGTGGAAGGCAGATCATGCTAAGTTAAATAAGCAGAACTGTAAGGATAAAAATTTTGCTTTGTTAGGCTTGACCCCATATTGTTAAAATAAGAGCCCGTATTTTTGGTTAACAGGTCATTTCTTTAAGACTTGACTTCAACTTTGTGTTATAATTAAGCTGTTCTCTATTTAAGATACAGTTAACAGTTCCGGATGCATCCTGTGATCTAAGACAGGGCCATCTAAAGACTCCTAGCCAGACATCAGCTACCTATGCTTTGACAAACACCAGTGGAGCCTCTTAAGGACTAACCTGACTCATGGGAACTGACAGGAAACTCCTTTCTTAATGACTCATTGTCCCATCTAACTTTTGGAAAATTGTTAACTAATCCTGCATATATGCTGTGTCTCTTCTTCCTTTAGTATAAGAACCCCTGATTGTAAGTGCTGAACAGAGTGGGCATCTTTGGAGTCACTGAGACCCCCACCCGTCTCTCACTGGTACACCTCCTACATTTCAACTCTCTTTTTCTCCTTGAACTCTCATGTGGACTATTGGCCGCACTGCTCCAGGGCAGAATCCCGGCATTTTTCAGGTAACAGAACATCTATTTTCTGAGACAAGGAGGAGCTGAGAGGTGGTAGCCTCTGAGAAGTGCTCTCATTATCTGACCACTGAGCTAGACAGTCTGTAGCAAGAATTCTTGGCCAAAAGAAATGAATAAATAAGAATTGTTGACCAACAAGATATCTTGATTCTCTTTAAAAGAGTTGATCTGTAAACCCGATTTGAAGATTTAAACTGTTGAAATATGAATGTAAAATAGGAAGGGCAGAACACAAACCAAAAGCCCTCATTTTATAAAATATAATCATTTAGCTCTAATTCCAAAACCAAATCAACGATGAATTTCATTTCTTTGAATTCATAAGTACTCATTCTATTTCATGATATTTGGACTAGGGACGTTTCTAACAGAATGATACTATAAAATACAGTTCACAAGTAATTCCTATTTTTCTTTGAATTTCATAAGGAGAGTTTATTGGAGGTAGATAGAACTAAAATTTAGACAAAATTACATGTATTTCATACATACAGTAATATTCAAAATTAGTCACAAATAAAAGAGTGCTGAAACTGAAAATCAGAAACTGCTGACCTTTGAATAAAGTTAAGCATAGTGTTTAAAAAAAAGAAAGAAAGAAGCAATCTTTGACCTATTAATATTAGATAACTGGTCTTTAGGTGCAATATCTCATATAAGCCAAGCCAAGAAATAACAATGAAAATGCTATATGGTGATGGGAACTGTTGTTAAGAGTAGACTACTTCCAAGCCCCTCAGTTTTTCTTTTTAATAAAGGTGCTGGAGGTGGGGGGAGCCCTGGGATAAGAAGAGCATACCTGCCTATATTAGCAGTTCCCTGGGGTTCACCTGGATGGGACTGAGGTTGCAACTGCAACTGGAAGGTACTATTTACACCCACTGACCTTTCTGTCTCTAGATTTTTGCCTCTGTCCAGTACCTTCCTAAACTGAGACCTAACTGAAGCACCTCAGGGCCTGTGACAACTACCTCACAGCTAGTGGACTCAAATTTGAAAAGTAAAGTAAGATTCAGTTCCCATACCCCACTGCCTCATATAGGAAAATGGCATACTGAATTCATATAATAATGATTCAACTCATTTTAAGACAAAATTTCTGTCAAAACTCTCAGAAAACCACCATGTTTCATTACACAGAACAATAAATTTGGGCTCCTTTTACCTCTGAAAATAATAAAGTTACATGAAACTTGAGATGTTGTTGAAGGCTTATTTGATCCACTGGCTACTGATTTACAATTTCTATTTCTTATGCTATCTCAACATTCAAGAAAAATACCTGAGAGAGTGAGTTTTACAACCAGGGCCGTCTGTATTAAAAATTACAGGAGACCGAATGTGCTGTGAAGGGGATGCCCTGGAATCAGAATGGCAGCTCTGGAGTCAAGGCAGCAGCCCTGAGTGTAATACAAAACCAAACCCAACCCACAGTGACTCTGCAGGATCACCAAATAAATAAATAAAACTGCCCCCCCTAGGGTTTCCAATGCTGTAAACCTTTGCAGAAGCAGAGTACCACATCTTTCTCCCATGGAGTGCCTGGTGGGTTTGAACTACCTACCTTTCAGTTAGTAGCAAAGCTCTTCACACACTGTGCCACCAGGGCTTTTTGCTGGTTATAACCCAAAGGAGTTATTTTAAAATAGCTTTGAGAAAGCAGTAGCTACCCTCTTACCCACTGCCATCAAGTCAATTCCAATTCATAGCAACCTTACAGGACAGAGCACAACTGCCCCACAGGGTTACTAAAGCTGTAAATCTTTACAGAAGTAGATTGTCTCATCTTCCTCCCACAGAGCAGCTGGTGGGTTCATAGAATTTTGATAGAAATTTTGATTAGCAGCCCAATGTTTTAACCACAGCACCAACAGAGCTCTTGAGACTCTCTTAGTTGTATATAAAACCCTGTAATAAACTAATGGGCTTTTCAAATTCTTCTATTCAACTAGAAATTGTCTGACATCTCAAAAGTACAAAACAAGGATTTGACAATTACTTGTTATCTACTTCCATAGTGACATAGCCTCGGAAACCCAAGGAGGGGTTGCTATGAGTCAGATAGACTTAATGGCAGTGAGTTTGGTTTTCTGGTATTGTAAATAATGTCTGTGGGAATCAAACCCATCAGGAGCTCTGGTAGCACAGTGCCTAAGGTAGTTGACTGCTAACCAGAAAGCTGGCGGTTCAAACCCACCAGCCACTCCTCGAAAGGAATATGGGCCAATCTACTTCCATAGTGATAATGCCTTGGAAACCTAAGGAGGATTCACTATGAGTCAGATCCTGTGGGAATCAGACCCACAGAATATGTAAATCAAAAAGAGTGAAAACCAGCAATCTTTTTACTTTGTGTTTTTCTTGTAAGGTCACAATACGCTTAAATCCAACTCTGAATTCAGCGCCTAATTACATTTTAACTATCTCTTAGTCTCGACTGCTTTTTAATTGGCTCCCTCGTTGTCCTACTCCCTAACACATCCCAAGAAGCACTCAGAGACTTGGAATAAGTTGTTTTCTCATTTAATTCAATTCTAACATTACTGGAAAATGTGGTACCTCTACATCATGTGCTTCTTGGAAGAGATCCTAATAAACAGATCTTGGAGGAAGAAGCCCTAGAATACTTTAGACTGCACTGTAGTTCTACAACACAGCACTGAGCACATCCTACAAGTTACTTACCTTCTTTACTGCATGAAAACAGTCAAGAAGTGTAATGTAGAAATTGCAACTTCCATAGGCAGCGTCTCTGAAATTTCAAAAGTATTGAAATACATAGCTCAGTTAAATCTTTTTCTGCATTTAACTCAAGATAAAGCTGCCTAGAATTTAAAATCAAACACATAGCCAGAACCATTTTCAAAACAAATTGGCTTTTGCTTTTAAATAAAGTAAAAGTCACTTATAAATTCCCCCGCAGTTTCTACCTACTGCCATACACACAATTTTATGGACCTGGATCAATAATGACTACTTCTTAAATTTCAAATTATCTCTAGCTATCCTTGGTAGGTTCAACTAATTAATAGTATTTACCTCTCTCCACAAAAAGATTTTTTCTTTAAACTGGAAAATACCATATGAAACTATTAACAGGAAAGACTGCTTTCTGATTGTGACTGTGCGTATGTGTGTGTGTTATATATCCATTCTCAAAACCAAACTAAACCCACTGCTACCAAGTCACTTCCAACTCATCACAACCCTCAGTGGGTTTCTAAGGTAGTAAATCTTTATGGGAGTAGACTGCCTCATGTTCCTTCAACCTTCCATCAACCTTTCAGTTAGCAGTCAAGTGCCTTAGGGCACTGTGCCACCAAAGTTCTTTATATCCATCTTAATATAAAAAAAAAAAAATTGGGAAAATGAAGTATTTGAAATACTAAATCCAAACTTGGGAGCTCTGGTAGCATAGTGCCTAAGGCACTTGACTGCTAACTAGAAGGCTGGCGGTTCAAACCCACCAGCCACTCCTCGGAAGGAAG
>NW_006921592.1:28200642-28216315 GCF_000298275.1 Orycteropus afer afer
CACTCCTCGGAAGGAAGGTTGGGCAATCCTACTTCCGTAGTGATACTGCCTCGGAAACCCAAGGAGGGGTCGCTATGAGTTGGGGCCGACTCGACGGCACATAACAACAACAACATATAGCAGAAGGAGCTCTGGTGGTACAGTGATGAAAGCACTTGGCTGCTAACCAAAAGGTTGGCAGTTTGAACCCACCAGCAGCTCTGCAGGACAAAGATGAAGCAGTCTGCTTCTGTTAAGACATGCAGCCTTAGAAACCCTACGGGGGCAGTTCTACTCTCTCCTATGAGATTCATAGGGTCGCTATTCATAGGTCATCAGAATAGACTCAATAGTAGTACGTAGGTTTGGAACATACAGCACAAGTCCAATAAATGGTTCTTGATTTAAAAAAAGACAAAGACTAAATCAAAGACTGAGGCTTGAGTTCAAGTGTGGATTGGAAACAATGCCATTTTTTGTTTTGTAATGTTCTTAATTTAGAAGTTTCTCTTCCAAGAGCTAGAAAAAGCCTCTATCCAGTAAGAAGAGAAAGACTGTACCAATAACTTATTGGCAATATTCAGGAAGGAGAATTAAAATGACCTTTAGCACTGATTCTCAAAGTGTGGTCCCCAGAACAGCAGCATCAACATCAGCACAACTTGTTAGAAACGCAAACTCTTAGGCCCTGCCCTGCCAAAATCTACTGAAATCAGACTCTGCAGGCAGGGCCAAGTAATCTGTGTTTGAACAAGTAATCTGTGATTGTGACCTGTGCCTAATTTTGAGAACCACTGACTTGTAGAATTAAAATGAATACTTATTTTAGAGAATAATTTTTCATCCTGTTCTCCCCAATTAACTATTATTATCTTCTTAACCTACTGATACTTCTTGTTCTATCAAGTTAAAAGCATGTTGACTCAGTCTTTGAGATAACTTGATGCATTTATATATGTATTTTTTGATAATCCACTACGGGTTAAGCAGTGGTCTAGTAAATGATGATTCAAGTAGCTTTGATCTAAAGCTCTTAAACTAAAGGTTTGCTTCATATATTACACTATATGAAAAGACAAGAATCTGTTTTTTAATTCACTCATGTTTACTTCATTACCACCACCAACTTTAAACACATTCATACCTTTTCCCCCACACACCCCCATACTCCACCCCCCTACTACCCAAGCAATCAGGCCTCTTCATATTGTCAGAATAAAGCTACAAATGTGGATACAAGGCTTCATACTGAGAAAAAACATCACTAATATCATTTAATAAACTTGGAAAAGGAGATGAGAATTAATGAAGAGGTATTATTTAGAAACTGTAAAACAATGTGAAATATTAATTTAAAAAAATAATAGCTTTCATAACAGCTAAACATTGCAAGAAACCCAAATATCATCCAAAGAAAAATGGACAAATACATTGTGCTATATACTCATAGAACGGATTGCTACAAAAGTAACTGAAAAAGAATGAACTACTGATACATGCCACAAAATAGATACATCTCACAGACATTTTGTATTAAAGAACCAGATACCAGCTCTCCCAAATATATACTATATGATTCCGCTTACCTGAAGTTCAAAGACAAGGAAAATTAACTGATGGTGCCAGAAGTCACAGATAGAAATGAGTACTGATTGGAAAGAGGTAACAGGTAACCTTCTAGGGAGATGGCTATGTTCTATTCTTGAACTACATGAGTTAATTACATATAAATATGGAAACTTCCTAACTGTACACTAAAGATTAGTATTTTTATATGTAATTTTATTTCAAATTTTTAAAAATGCATGCTCAAAAAAAGGTAACTAATGGGCAAATTAGTTAAGATTAGTGCTTTTATTGTATGCAAGTAATAGTTCAATTTAATTTAATAAAAAAAAAATGTCCAACAAATGTTACCTAAAGGCCAGGCACTGTCTTTTATATGCACAATGTCATTTAATCCCTATAATCTTGTTGTTGTTGTTATGTGCTGTTGAGTCAGACCCGACTCATAGCAACCCTCCTTGGGTTTCTGAGGCAGTATCACTATGGAAGTAGATTGCTCATCTTCCTTCCGAGGAGTGGCTGGTGGTGGGTTTGAACCACCAGCCCTCTGGTTAGCAGTCAAATGCCTTAGGCACTATGCTACCAGAGCTCCTATAATCTCATTAGGTAGACACTATTGTAATTCCTATTTACAGACTAGAAAACCAAGGCTCAAAGAGGTTTATAGATTTCTTAAGACCCACAAATACATTAGTGACACAGCTGAGAGTTAAATTCCATCTGTCTAACATCAATAGCCTAATAACTAGTAACACCATCTGTCAAGAAAAAAGAAAAAGATTCTTACAGGTAATAGCAAATAGAAAATATCTTTCTTCTTAAGAATGACCCTAAAGTATCACACAAATGTTGAATTACACTTTATACTATTTTTTCAGTTGTTGTTGTTAGGTGTCATTATAGCAACCCTAGGTACAACAGAACAGAACACTGTCCAGTCCTGCACCATCCTCACAACTGTTGCTGTGCATGAGCCCATGGTTGCAGCCACTGTGGCAATCCATCTCATTGAGGGTCCTCCTTTATTGCTGACTCTCCACTAAGCATGATATTCTTTCCCAGGGACTGGTCCCTCTTGATAATATGACCAAAATACACCTTAGTCTTCAAAGTGACATCGTTGCTTTTCAGTAATATTTTAAACCAGTGATTGTGATAATAATTATACTGTTTGATAATTTTCATGTCATGTTGGATCACTTTTATTTGGAAAGCGCACAAAAATGGCTCTCTTCTGGTCAGTCGGCCAAGTAGATGTCCTCCAAAATCTCTTGGCATAAATGAGTAAACACTACATCCAAACATCTCAATCGGCATTCTGTCAATTCCTGGAGCCTTGTTTTCTGACATTATCCTCAGTGCAGCTTGGGCTTCTTCTTTTAATAGTTCTTGATCATAGGCTACCTCCTTCTGTTAGACTGGATTCTCTAGAGAAGCAAAACTAGTAAAGCTTATAGAGAGAGAGAGAGGAAGGGAAATTTAACTTTGGAAAACGGCTCACACACTTATAGAAGCTGGCAAGTCCCAAGTTCTTGGATCATATGTCAAGCTGGAGGCTTTTCCCAACTCAGGCAGCTGCAGGGGCTGACAAGCTTAAGGTTGACAGTACACCGGCTGCTGACACTAACAAATGACGAATCCAAGATCTCCAGACTGAATTGTGGATTGTTCACTCACGGACAGTTGTAGGCAGCACAACAGAATCCCGATCCACAGAAGAGTGTCTCTTTTCCCAGGATGTCCATAAATATACCAGAAGCAGGCCACATCCCTAGGGAAACTCCCTTTCAACAGATTGGCTGCTCAGAACATACACATCTAATCCCACCATGGGAACAACCCACATCACAATTGCTTAAACCACACAGAATTGTAGTCCAGCCAAGTTGACACACAGCTCCAACTATCACACTCCTTAAATGGTTGAACACTGACCAATATTTTTTGACACAATGACTCTATATATTCCTGCCATCTTCTTATTTCCTGTGTAATTCAACATTTTGCCCATAGAATCCTTCAATATTCCAACTCAAGGCTTGGACTTTTCCTTCAGTTCTTTCAGCCTGAGGAATGTCAATCATGCTCTTCCCATTTATTTCCTAACTCCAGGTCTTTGCACATTTCATTATAATAATGTGTCTTCATGAACCACCCTTCAATATTCTCTGTTCATCTCTTTCACGTCATCATTTCTTCCATTAGCTTTAGTTACTCTCCGTTCAAGAGCAAGTGTGGTTAAGTTAAAGCTGTGTGTCAATTTGGCTGGGCCGTGATTTTGAGCAGCTTGGCAAGTGGATGTAGTTATTTCTCCACAATGAGATTGGACATTGTATAATCATCTCCAAGGTGGAATATGCTGTGAACAGTTAATCAGTTGAAGGAAAGCTCCCTTCAGGGTGTGGCCTCCTTCCAGTATATACTGAAAGAATCCTGAGTTTGGTTTAGTCTTAATCTCCAGTTCCTAGATTTGAACCAGTGGCCTTGCCTGTTGCCTACTTATCTTGGGATTGTTGCCTCCAAAGCCTCTGAGCTAATAATCTACCAATTTACCTCCTGATCTTGGATTTACCAGCCTCAGCAGCTAGGAGCTATGTGAGTCTGGGGAAGCCGCCAGCTTGCTCCAGTGGACCTGGAGGCAGAGCTGAAGGTCAAGGTCAAGAAGCCTCCACTTAGTTCCTAGAGCAAGCACTCTGAATTCGGTCTTAGCCTCCTAAACTGTATGAGAAAAATTTCTGATTGTTAAAACCATCCACTTTTGTTATTTCTTCTATAGCAGCACTAGAAAATGAAGACAGCAAATTTCAGTCTCTTTTGACATTCATTTTGGTCTTCTCTTTCTTTCCTACCTTTTTAATTACCTTTTGCTTTCTTCATTTATGATGTGTTTGATATCATCCTACAACTGATGTCCAAAGCATCAAATCTATTTTTTAGATGGTCTCTAAATTCAGGAGGGATATATCCAAGGTCATTATTTTGGCTCTCGTGGACTTGTTTTAATTGTCTTCAACTTCAAGTTGAACTTGCATATGAGCAGTTGATGGTCTGTTCCACAATCAGGTCCTGGCCTTATTCTGGCTTAAAGATATTGAGCTTTTCCATCACCTCTCACCACAGATGCAGTCAATTTGATTCCTGCGTACTCCATGTGGTGAAGTCCATGTGTATAGCTGCCGTCTGTATTGTTGAAAAAAGGAATTTGCAATGAGTAAGTCATTGGTCTTGCAAAATTCTGTCATGCGATCTCCAGTCTTATTTCTGACACCAAGGCCAAATTTTCCAACAACTGGTGATTCTACTTTGTTTCCAACTTTTGCATTCCGGTCACCAGTGATAATTAACATATCTTGACTGAACGTTCAATCAATTTCAGACTGCAGAAGTTGATAAAATATTCAATTTTGTCATCTTTGGCTTTGGTGGTTGATGGGTAAATCTGAATAATGGTAGTATTAACTGGTCTTTGTAGGCATACAAATATTATGCTATCACTGACGGCGCTGTACTTAGGACAGATCTTGAAACATCATATGTGATGATAGAATGCCATGCCATTCCTCTTAAAACTGTCATTCCCAGCATAGATCATGTGGCTATCTGATTTAAAACTAGTCCGTTTCAGCTCACTGATGCCTAGGATATCAATATGCATCCCATTTCATTTTTGACAACTTCCAATTATCCTAGAATCATACTTCATACATTCCATGTTCCAATTATTAACGATGTTTGCAGCTGTTTCTCCTCAATTTGAATTGTGACATGTCAGCAAATGGAGGTCCCGAAAGCTTTACTTTATCCATATCATTAACGTTGGTTCTACTCTGATGAGGTAGCTCTTTCCCAGTCGTATTTTGAGTGCCTTCTGACCCAAGGGGCTCATCTTCCTGCACTGTATCAGACAATGTTTCCAGGCTATTCATAAAGTTGTGCAGTAATGTATCAGACAGTGTTTCTCTGCTATTCTTAAGGTTTTCCCTGGCCAATTCTTTGAGAAATGGATGGCCTCTTCCATCTTCGTAGTCGATGTCAGTCTGTAAGCTGTGTTAAATCCTGTGCACCATGTGCAACCCTGCTAGTGTTTGAAACACCAGTGGCACAGCCTTAAGCTGCACAGCAACACACAAGCCACCACAGTATGACAAACTGACAGACAAGTTCATCTCCCTTAGCTGTTCAAAATCTCTCTGCCCTCCCCTTACCTGGATCCTGCCTCTTTGTCCTCCCCTGCATTCCCTCCCTTTCCTGCCTCTGGGGTGGGGCCTGTCTTCTTTGCCTTACCTGGATCCTGCTGCTTTTGTCATCCTGGGCATTCCCTCCCTTTCCTGCCTCTGCGGTGAGGCCTGTCTCCCTTCCCTTACCTGGATCCTGCTACTTTTGTCCTCCCCGCATTCCCTCCCTTCCCTGCCTCTGGGGTGTGGTGTGTCTCCCTCCTCTTACCTGGATCCTGCCACTTCTGTCAACCCACAATTAGCAATATGGTATTGGCAGTTGTATTTACTCTATGCACTTGAAATGGTAAGGATAAAAAGACTATTTCTTTCAAAATATTAAAGCCAGAATTAATTACTTCTGACTGGCCTGTTTTCTAATTAGAAAGTTCTTACTTTTCTATGGAAGAATAAAATATGGTAAAGTATCATACTTTTACTGTGGTTGAAGTTTTAAATTTTCAATTTTGAATAGGCCAATACTTTTGTGTTGCTGTCATTATGTGCCATAGAGTAGGACCCAACTCCTAGAGACCCCTCCTTGGGTTTCCGAGGCAGTATCACTACGGAAGTAGATTGCCCAACCTTCCTTCCGAGGAGTGGCTAGTGGTTTTGAACCACCAGCCTTCTGGTTAGCAGTCAAGTGAGAATATGAAATGTGATAAAATCATATTGTATTATTAGACTTATAATAATGTGATCTCTTAATTTTTGTAAATACAATAAACTACTACTAAAAAAAAAAAGAACATATATTTATAAGCCCACATTCTTTAGCTATTTAATTCAATAGATATCAAATTCCTGTTAAAAAAAACAAAAAAGGTACTGCTGTGGAGTTGATTCCAACTCATAGTGACCATATAGGACAGAGTAGAACTGCCCCAGAGGGTTTCCAAGGTTATAAATCTTTACAAAAGAAGTCTACCACATCTTCCTTCTGCAGAGTGGCTGGTGGGTTGGAACCACCTACCTTTCTATTAGCAGCCAAGCAGTTTAATCAATGGACCACCAGAGTTCCTTTCAGATTTCTATAAAAGCCTCTAAAATCTTCAAATTTCCATATATTTAATTCATTGATTTCTGTTATGAGTCATAAGCTGTTTACAAGAAGTTCACAGTAAAATGGCACCAGTTCACAGAAAACACTCTGAGAAACTAGTTTGGATAAATTACCTATCTGGTGTCTATGAGTGATACTCAAACTTCATAAACCTGAACTGTCTCTAGGTAAATCTTGTTCTTTTAAAGCATTATTGAGTGATGCTCCAGAACCACAAGTAACTAACTACATTTCTCAAGGAGAAACTTTTAACTATTTTAAACACAGTTATGGCAATAAACAATCTTCTGGGTTTCTGGTTGTGTTTTTTTTTTTTTTTTTTTTTTTCCTTCTTTATAATTTATTTTTGTTGTGGTGGTTGTGAATATACACAGCAAAATAAACCAATTCAATAATTTCTACATGTGCAATTCAGTAACACTGATTATATTCTTTGAGTTGTACACCAACCTCTCCCTTCTTTTCTGAGTTGTTTGTCCCCCATTAACATAAACTTACTGTCCCCTAAGTTTGTTATCCACTCTCCAGTTGTTGTTGCCAGTTTGATCCCAAAAAGATCTTAACAGAGTATAATGCTCAAGACAGACATTCTTTTTTTGTGTATGTGTGTCATTTGTGTGAAAGCTTACAGAGTAAACTGGTTTTCCATTCAACAGTTCACACACATTTTGTTTTGTGATACTGATTGCAATCCCCACAGTGTAACAGCATTCTTCCCAACTCCTCCCTATGGTTACCATTTCCTCAAGTCAGATATTCTTGACTAGTTAAGTTAAACTACTGTTCAGCTTTAAGAAGACTTCAGGGATATTTTTGGTTTAAAGACAGTTTCAGGGTTTCGTAGAAACTTCTTGATTCCAAAGTCCAGATCCCATGAAATTTGAAATTCTGTTTTGCATTTTCCCCCTTCTTCGATAGAATCTGATCAAAACATTCAATTATGGTAGATGGGCACTACCCAGTTCTTCTCATCTCGAGACAAAGGAGGCAATTGGCCACACATTTCATTTCCTTCTCCTCTTCCTGATTCTCTTTCTTCCTCTGTAGCTCCAGGCTAATTGAGACCAACTGTTGCACTGGACACTTGAATGGCCACTTTCAAACTTTTAAGAACCCTGGAATTAAGTAACAAACTAAGGGATGGAACAGAAGCACCAAGCACATTATTAGGCCAATTAACTGGAATGTCCAAGAAACCAAGACCCTAAACCTCCAAAACAAAGAACCAAATCCCATGAAGTGTTTGGCTGTACATAAGCAGCCTTAGTACCCTTTTTTGGTCATTTTGTCAATTTATCTTATCATACAGCTTTTGCCAATTCAACATTTCACAAGTATACAACTAGTTGACAGCAATTACAATAACTAGCTGTGCAAACTTACCATTAATGTGATTTTTCCATCACTATAAACTGAATCTCAGTACTCCATAAGTGATAGCTCCCCCTTCTCCCTCCCTCCTGCCCCTAAAAAAACAAATTCAGTGTGGTCAAGTTCCAACTCATAGCGACCCCCTCCTTGGGTTTCCAAGGTGGTATCTCTACGGAAGTAGATTGCCCAGTCCTCCTTCCAAGGAGTAGCTGGTGGGTTTGAACGACCAGCTTTGTGGTTAGTAGTCAAATGCCTTAGGCACTACACCACCAGAGCTCCTGCTCCTAGTAACCCGTAACAAACTTTTGTCTCCATATATTTGCCTCTTTTTGTCTTTTTATTTAGCTGAGGTCATACAGTATTTGTCCTTTAATGATTGACTTATTTCATTCAGCATAATGTCTTCCAGCTCCATCCATATTGCACCATGCATCAAGATTTCATTTCCCTTACTGGCTGGGTAGTATTCCATTGTATGTATGTACCACATTTTTTTTTTTTAAGTCATTCATTCATTGATGGGCTTTAGGCTGTTACAGTGAACACTGGTGTACATGTGTCTGTATGAGTCTCTGCTTTGAAGTCCTTTGGGTATATATGCCTACAAGTGGAATTTGCTGGTTCATATGGTAGTTCTATTTTTAGTTTTTTGAAGAACCACCACACTGTTTTCCACAAAAGCTGTACCATTTTTTTTTTATTCACACCAGCAACTGATAAAGGGTTCCAATTTCCCTACATTCTCTCCAACAGTCATTATTTTCTATTTTTGTGTTTGTCTTAGCCATTCTAGTAGGAATGAAATGGTATCTCGTTGTGGTTTTGATTTGCATCTCTCTGATGGCCAATGATGTTGAGTATCTTTTCATGTGCTTAGTGGCCATTTAAATGTGCTCTGGTGAAATGTCTATTCACTTCCTTTGTCCATTTTATGATCAGGTTATTTTGTCTCTGTTGTTACTGAAGTTTTATATATATTTCCCAGATGGCAGTTTGTCTTTTCATTTTTTTTTGACAGCACTCTGATGTACAAAAGTTTTTAATTTTTATGAGGTCTTATTTATTTTGTCTTTCCTATTTGAGCTTTTGTTATTAGATAATCCACTGTTATAACCTAGACCCTAAAGCCTTGTCCCTGCATTTTCTTCTAAGAATTTTATGGTTTTAGTTCGCACAGTTAGCTCTACAACCCATTTTGAATTTTTTGTTGGGAAATCTAATTTTCATTTTTCTGCAGGTGGAAATCTAATTTTTCCAATACCTTTTATTAAAGGGAATTTTCTTTCCCCACAAATGGATTTAGTATCCTTGTCAAAAATCAGATGACCATAGATGGATGTGTGGATTTATTTCTGGACTTTCAATTCTATTCCATTGGTCTATGTGTCTGTTATACCACCAGCAGGCTGTTTTGATTACTGTAGCTGTATAGTATGTTTTTAAAATCAGGAAGTGTAACTCCTCGCACTTTGTTCTTCTCTTTGCTCAACACTGCTTTAGCTATTTGGGACCTTCTGTCATTCTGTATAAAGTTAAGACTGGTAACGATCTGTTTTTGATAGCTGTATTTGAATGAATGCAAAACTTCTTTTTTCCACATCAACAGATCCTTAAATGGATTGTGTAAAACCGTGAGCTTATTCATATTTTAGGATCTTGTGTTACAAGCTGCAAAATGGCACTATTATAAGGATTACCATTATAAGTAAGAGTCCTGTAGAACAAAATCATACTGTTTATCAAGAGATGGCCAATGTGCCTGTCACTCAGGAACCACAAATACATGCATTTGTATGGTGGCAGTAATATCACAGGTTAAGGAGAATGAAGTGCTCCCCAGTTTAGAAAATAACTTTTACCTCCTCTTCTTCTCTTCCTACATAAAATAACAGAATACTTAAGATAATCCATGAAAAAAGAGTGATCCTGGGTTCAAAGTAATTCTTACACTTTGCTAAATCAACTAATCAACAGTCTATAGAGCAATATTATTACTAAACTCTGTAACAAATCTCTATTTCATGAAGTAAATCTATGGGAGGTTCTACGAAGTCATTTATAAAAAGATTCTGCCTTTGCTAGGGAGAACTACCAAATGCTCATCCACAATGAGGCTGACTTCATAACCTTTACATTTTAAAGGCAAGACCATACTTTCAAAATCAGGCATTAGAGGTATATGGAACAATCCTAAACGATCAACTAATTCTGTGAATGGAAGAAAAATAAAATATTTAAATTATCAATATAGTATGCAACAAGAAAAACTTCACACATTTATTTTGATAAACATAGAGAGAAACTTACAGAACTCAAATTTGATTTAAAAAAAATTTTTTTTCCAAAATACCACCAACACAATCATACAGTAAGTGTTAGAGGAGGATGTCATCATTTATGTAAAGACATTACTTATCTGTGATATTTATGACACAGTAGTTTGACTGGTTTTTCTGGTAGTGGTGCTGTATTAATCTAAGGCACCTGAATGCTAACCAGAAGGCTGATGGTTCAAACCCACCAGCCACTCCTCGGAAGGAAGGTTGGGCAATCTGCTTCCGTAGTGATACCGCCTCGGAAACCCAGGGAGGGGTCGCTATGAGTTGGGTATGACTCGACGGCACATAACAACAACAACAACATAGCAACAACAACAACCCACTATCTCTGCTGCTTGTGTCCCTAGGAAAAAGGGCATAGTTTTTATCCCAGAAGTTAAATTAAGCCATCATTGGGAAAACTTTTATTTCTAAATAAATTCAAATACCTCATTTGTAATTTTGAGTATCGTAAATCCAGGATTCTCAGCTGATTACAAACCTTAATTTTTATCTATGGCAGTGGTTCCTGACCAGGGGCAATTTTGCTCCCCAAGGAGTGATGTTTGGCAATGTTTGGAGGTATTTTTGGTTTTGAAAATTGGTGTCTACGTGTATGTTACTGGCAGTCTAGGGGACAGAGGCCATGAATGCTGCTACACATCCTACTATGTACATAATATAGTTTCCCATAACAAAATGTCAATAGTGTTACTGTTGAGACACCAAGGTCTGTAATATTATTTGTACTCCTCCTAAAATGACTATTTAGTACATCTTCTTTATTCAGAAACAAATGCCAAGATATTTCCATTAAAGGCCTCATTAAATGAGTCTACTACATTCTTATATTTACCTGAATGGAATATAAGATGTATCTCCAAACATTAATATTCTATATGCTTCTTCTGGAGTTCTCCCCAAATATAAAACCTACATATGAAAAGAGGAGAAAAATAAAATTTTATATTTAAATAAAATATAGTGCAGTGTTATGAAGTAAGTTTTATACAATTTAATTGGTTAATCTTGGCTATCTAGAAAATATACTCCTGTTTTAGAAATATACTGGTCACAATCAAAAGCAACATATACTTTAATTCATTAAGATATTCTGAATAATAATATGGCCATTTATTTTGAATCAAAAATATTTATGACAAATAATCTACTTCTTATGAGAAAACATTAGGTTTAAAAAATTCAGTTCCTAGCCAAAGTTTATGAAGTGGGACAGTGATTTTACTTTTACAAAACCTATCAAGATTTCGGATGAATTTCCAGATGCAAACACCACACTGTGGACCACAGCTCACCTTAAAAAAAGGTTTTATTACAACGTAAGTCTTAATTTATATCATTTTTCACACCAGTTGTTATTCTGATCACATACCTTAATGACATACTTAATGAGTAAAAATTTGTAATTTGATTTACATATCCACTATAAATAAATTGCAACTTTGAAAAGTTTTAAAAGTAGACTCTGCAACTAATTGGGATAAGCCCTGGATTAGGCGGTACCAACTTCTTTAACCAGTAGCAATCAGGAAGGAGAAACAGAAGAAATGTAAAGTCATACTCATCCCCAAGTTCAAAAGGAAAATAATTCACCCAATGCTAATGCACTTGAAGGTGGAATGTGATGTTATCAGGATTATTAATTACTACAATGTACAAAAAAGTAAGTCTTCAGAAATACCACCACAACTTAAATAAAGCCTTTGTTACAAAATATGTGAATGAAGGAAGAAAATCAAAGGCATCTGGAAACAATTAGTCCAAGAATAAGATGGACCATTAGGATCTCAGCCCTCATAACTCCAAGACCAGAAGAACTAGATGATGCCTGGGTACCAATGCCAAGTGCTCAGAAAGGGATCAAAACTGGAGATCCTGGATAGAGTAGGAGAAAAAATGTGGAGCAAAATTCAAAAACACAAAAATGACCAGAATTACTGACTGGATAAATACTGGTAGAACCCCTGAGACTATGGTTCTGGGTTACCCTTCAGGCCTAGAAATGGACTTACTCCCATGGATTGGCTCTCAACCCAACAGTAGAGGCCTACATGTGGAACACCTACCCCAGGGCAATGCACACACCTACTCTAGAGAGATGCAGCCCTTAGAGCAATCAGCCATGAAACAAGAGAGGAGAAGCATTCACATACAGCGAAAGCTGGAGAGACAGGAATGCATAGTTATGAAGGGCATAGGGAGGGGGTAGTCACAGGGATGGGAGGGGAGGAGAATTTATGGTTGGGGATGGTAATGGGGCATGAAATCAAATGTGCATGAACTGTTGAATATAGAACAAATTTGCTTTGTAAATTTGTACCCAAAGCACAATTATATATCTATATCTATATGAATGAAAAAACAGTTAAACATTAACTTAAGTGATATTTTTAATCATTGTTTAAAGAACAATTTCTGGCTAAAAACAGGGACAAAAAATCTGAAGAAAAGGCATCCAAGATCTGTGGTTGTTGCTGTTGTTATTGTTATATGCTGTCGAGTTGGACCCGATTCATAGCGACCCCTCCTTGAGTTTCCGAGGCAGTATCACCACGGAAGTAGATTGTCCCATCGTCCTTCTGAGGAATGGCTGGTGGATTTGAACTGCCAGCCTTCTGATTAGCAGATTCAAGACCTAGTCATCCACAAACATTAACTGAGGAAATTGGGGATATAGTGAGGAGCAAGAGAGATAGGGAGAAGTCAGGCAGAGACAGTCACAAAAAGTAGCAAAACTGTGAGAAGTTCTATGAAGGAAACCAAATTGTACCTTAAACAGGAACTGAGTTAACTCTGACTTTAAAGCAAAGAATCCCTTTTAATAACTGAGTTATGAGGAGTAAAGGAAGTTAACCAAAAAAAGAAAACTGAACCAAGCACGGTGTTGCCTATTCTCAGCACTCTTATTTCCAACATCTCTAAGCTCTAAAATACAGTAGTAGTAGTACTAACTATTACAATAGTAGCACTAACTATTGTTAGAGCAGAAATCTGAATTAGAAAGAATATCTCTAAGTTATAGCAGCCATTCATACCATGTTTCTTCAGAGGCCTTAGAAGAAAAAGTGAACTATCAAAATATGAAAATAAACTTAGCCAGGTTTGTGGGGGAAGGGGTGAAGCATAACGACCATTCTTCCACAAATCTTGCACAGCTAAACGTTTTCCAGACATATCCCAGGAAGGTAAAAAGAATAAAGCCTACTTACATTACTTTCACAAAATGAATAGCATGTCCAGTGTGGATGTCTGAACAAAATAAACATCTGGTGCATGAAAAGCTAACCCTGCATTAAATTCTACCCGGGCTACCTCTGTAGACCATCAAATAATCACAATTCCATTAGCTATCAAAGAATGTAACACACTAGGATTAAACTTTCCCTTTGAGTGGATAGACTGAAAAGGGAGATAACTGTAGCAAAGACCTGGGGACCTGTGGTGAAATGAGTTCCTTTATGGCCTTTTCCCTTGATTCATTAGAGAAAGAGCTTGAGATTTTCCCCATAAACCTTGAGGAGTTACCTTTGTCCTACGTTTCTACCCCAGAGGGTTTGTTACCTTCATCCAGGTTGACTGACATTTCCTGTGTAAACTATAAACAACTTGGTTTGATACTTTTTTCTGGAACTTGACTGCTAACCAGAAGGCTGGCGGTTCAAACCCACCAGCCACTCCTCGGAAGGAAGGTTGGGCAATCCTACTTCCGTAGTGATACTGCCTCGGAAACCCAAGGAGGGGTTGCTATGAGTCGGGGCCGACTCGATGGCAAACAACAACAACAACTGCCTCAGAAACCCAAGGAGGGGTCACTACGAGTCGGGTGGGTCCGACTCAGTGGCACATAACAACAAGGCTGCAGCCTGCCCTGTGATTGGTATGTACCTTGCAGGAACTGGTCAATAGACTATGAAAATGAAGTGCTTATAGCCTATCATGCAAATGAAATGTCTGTTGCATATAGAGAGGAGACTGATCACTTCAGTTCTGGCCCTGGTGGGAAGGCCATGCCTTGAAATTGATGAGAAGTTTTTGTATAAAAGTAGCCAACTCCACTGAGATTTTTCAGATAGGAAGAGAAGCAGAAGGAAGCAATGAGAGAGACAAGGCAAGCAATGTCCTAAAAGAACTGGGCTCAAGCACTGTAACACTTCAGACAGTGAGAAACCCAGAAAGGACCCAGCAGCAGACCTGGAAGCAACAGTCTGGGAAGGGTCCCAGCAGCAGAGACAGTGGCAAGAGACTGCAGAACAAGAGGAGACTGACCCTGAGGGGTCAAGAGGAAACCTGAAAGAGACGAAGAAGACCACGTAGCTTAGAGGAGCTGAGAGCTGTCCTGTAGTGAAGAAGGAAGATGCCTGTATGCTTTCTGATCCTGATACCAAGTTGTAGTCTACTGATCCTGACCCTGATGTACCCCATTACTTTCTTAATAAACCACTTAACTGTAAGTAGGTCTGTGAGTTCTGTGTGGCTACTGCAGTGGATTACCGAACCCAGCAGAGAAGCAGAGAGTGCTGTGGGGAGGATGGCTTGTTGGAAAACTGGTTAAAAAAAAGAAAAAAAAAAAAATTAAGAGAGGAGGTTATGTCTGACCCCCACTTCATAGGGATCAGACTTGGGCTGATCTTGATTATACCCCCTGAAGTTAGCCATGTTCTGACACTACAGTACCACCACCTGGGGAACTTGTTATGAATTTAAAATCCTAGATCACACCCTGGAGATTTTGATTCAGTTGGTCTGAGCTGAGGCTTGGTGACTCATGTCTTTAATAAGCACTCAGTTGCCTGAGAAGTACTGCTAAGGCAGAAAAAACACTTTCTTAGGCTCAGAAGAGCTGGTTTGCTCCAAGCTCAGCTGTATATTTCACTAGCTATGAGACTTAAACTTCTTTCTGAGAGTCAGGTTTTTGCTATCTGAAAAGTGGGAATACATATATACAGAATGTGCTCCATAAGAAAGAGGGTTTGGGGAATCCTGTTGTTGTTATGTGCCATCAAATCAGACCCAACTCATAGCGACCCCTCCTTGGGTTTCCAAGGAGGTATCACTATGGAAGTAGATTGCCCAACCTTCCTTCCAAGGAGTGGCTGGTGGGTTTGAACCACCAGCCTTCTGGTTAGCAGTCAAGTGCCTTA
>NW_006921592.1:28216705-28221981 GCF_000298275.1 Orycteropus afer afer
TGACTGCTAACCAGAGGGCTGACGGTTCAAACCCACCAGTCACTCCTCGGAAGGAAGATGAGGCAATCTACTTCCGTAGCGATACTGCTTCGGAAACCCAAGGAGGGGTCGCTATGAGTCGGGTTTGACTCGACGGCACATAACAACAACAACAACGTACATCTTAATGAGTCAATTGTCCATCTAACTACTCCCTTTAAAGCAATCTTTTTTTTTCCCTTTGGCCACTTCTAAGATGTTTGTCTTTGCTTTCTGCAGATTTGGTATGCCTAAATATGAATTTGTTTTTATTTATTCTAGTTGGGATTCACAAGACTCCTTCAATGTGTGGTCCATTTCTCTGTGTTACTGCCTCTGCCCCTTTTTTCCTCTCCCTTTCTAGAATCCCAATTAAAGAAATTTTAGACTTTCTCATTCTCTCTGCCATGTACATTTTTCTTCTTCTCAACTCTCTGTTATTTTCCAGGTAATTCAAGCTATTCTCTTGTTCACCATTTCCCTCCCAACTTGTTTAATTTGCTATTATACCTGTCCATGACAGTGTTTTTTGTCCATGAGTTTTAAATTTAATTTCTAGAAGTTCTACTTAGTTCTTCAAATCAGGAAGTCAATTTTTAGTTTCCTTCCCCTTTAGTATGTCTTTCACCTTAAAGTACAGCTGCTT
The DNA here is from genome assembly GCF_000298275.1 of Orycteropus afer afer. NCBI lineage: Eukaryota > Metazoa > Chordata > Mammalia > Tubulidentata > Orycteropodidae > Orycteropus > Orycteropus afer. The sequence goes on from NW_006921592.1 coordinate 28,217,370, forward strand.
TATAATCTGCTCTTGATATTTCCACTATCTGACATTCTACTCTCTATTGGGTCTATTAGTTTTCATGTATGGTAACCTGTCTCTTTCGTATGTTTAGTTATTTAAAAGTGTATCTGGTTACTGCCCTTAAAAGGGGGGGGGCACAAGACCAGAACTGGATGGTATCTGGCTATCATTAATGTATTTTGATCAAATTTTCTATAGAAGAATCTTGATCAAAAGTGGAGGAAGTATAGTACAAAATTTTGAATTCTCTTGTAATCCTGACTTTCTAGATCCATAGAGGCTGGATGAACTCCTGGAACTACTGTGCTGACATAATCTTTAAACCCTAAACCAAAAATATACCCTAAAGTCTAAAAACCAAACAACAGTTTAGCTTAACTAGTCAAAAATATCTCCCTTGAGCATTAAAGATCTATCTATATTATATGGAATCAAACTGACAACAGCAATATCAAAAGGTAGATAGGAAACTTAGGGGGTAGTGAGTTTATGTTAACGAGGGAGAAATAAATCAGAAAAAGAAGCTGAGAATGGTTGCACAGCTTGAAAAACATAATCAATGTCACTGAATTGTACATGCAGAAATTGTTGAACTAGTTTATATTGTGTTGTGTTTATTCTCAACAGCAACAAGAATCAATTATAAAAATATATATTAATTGCTGTTTTTCACAAAAGTTGATTCCAATAGCTTAGAATTCTACTGTTATTTTCCCAAGATCAGAATCCAAAGCTAATCTAAGGAAGGCAGAAGAGACAAGGGCAGCAGTGTTCAGTTCTGAAGGTAAACAGTGGAGATGGTGTCCTCCATATGCTGGTTCTTAGGTAAGATTTTGGGAGCTCTGGTGGTGTAGTGCCTAAGACATTTGACTACTAACTAGAAGGCTGGCAGTTCAAACCCACCAGCCACTCCTCAGAAGGAAAGTTGGGCAATCTACTTCCATAAAGACACTGCCTCGGAAACCTAAAAGGAGGTCGCTATGAGTTGGCTCTGACTTGACAGCAGTGAGTTTTTTTTTTTTTTGGTTGTTGTTGTTGTTAGGTAAGATTTTGCCTTGCTTCTACCCATGCAGAGTCCTACGCTTCTCAGTCAGCTGAGTCTGGTTCTCCAGCCTTCCCCCAAATCCCATGAGTTACTCAGCGTCCTGTCAGTGTATTCCTTTGTTGTTTAAATCTGCCAAAGGTGGTTTCCTTTGTTTGCAACTAAAAGCCCTGACCAACAACTTTTCATATTAACCTTTCCTTGTAAGAAATGCAAATCAAAAATCAAAATGTTTAGACTGAGCACATGCTTTTATTTTACCTCCTTTCTGAAAGTTCACTCAAATAACAGAGAAAGGGAGAAGGGCAGGGAGTGAAGTTGGGGAAGAACACAAAACAGAATAAAGATTTTGACTAAAGCCATCTGCTTAGATTTTACAACAGCAAGATTCATGAGCCCTAAGGAACTATGAAAAGGAGCTCTGGTGGCACAATGTCTAAGGCACCTGACTACTAACCAGAAAGATGGTGGTTCAAGCCCACCAGCCACTCTGTGGAAGGAAGGTGAGGCAATCTACTTCCATAGAGATTTACTGCATTGTAAACCCAACAGGGGTTGCTATGAGTTGGAATCGATTCAATGGCAGTGGGTTTGGCTTTTGGTGTTTTAAGAAGTTCTGGTGGCGTAGCATGTAGGGCAAGTGACTGCTAATCAGAAGGCTGGTGGTTCAAACCCACCAGCGACTAATCGGAAAAAAGAATGGGAAATCTATTGCCTTAGAGATACGACCTCAGAAACCCAAGAGTGAGTTTGGTTTGTTTTTTTCAGTTTGGTGGTACAGTGGTTAAGGCATCTGGCTGCTTACCAAAAGGTCAATGGCTTGAACCCACCAGCCACACTGTGGAAGAAATATGAGGCAGTCTGCTTCCGTGAAGAATATACAGCCTTGGAAACCTTACTGGAGTTGCTATGAGTTGGAATTGACTCGATGGCAGTGAGTTAGGTTTTTTGGTTGGTGCCACAATGGTTAAGCACTCAGATGCCAGCAAAAAATCAGCAGTATGAACTCACCGGCAGATGTGCAGAAGACTTAGCAATCTGCTCCCATAAATACTATAGCCTTAGAAATCCAATGGGGCAATTTTACTCTGTCCTGGGGTCACCATGAGTGTGATAGTTGGAGCTATGTGTCAGCTGGACCCCAGTTCTTTGTGGTTGTTCCCATGATGGGATCAGATGACTGTGTTTTGAGTGGTCAATCTGTTGAATGGGAGTTTCCCTAGGGGTGTGGCCTGCTTCCAGTATATCCAGGGACATCGTGGGAAGAGAGACATTCTTCTGTGGATCGGGATTCTGTTGTGCTGCCTACAACTGTCCATGAGTGAGCAGTTCATCATTCGGCCTGGAGATCTTGGATTCGTCATTCATGGGAGTCAACAGCCGGCGTACCGCCTGCCAGGCGTGAGCTCCTCGGCCCCTGCGGAGCTTTGGACTTGCCAGCTTCTATACGTGTGTGAGCCATTTTCCTAAGATAAATTCCTCTCTCTCTTTCTCTCTCTCTCTATATAAGCTTTGCTGGTTTTTCTCTCTCTATATATATATATAAGCTCTGCTGGTTTTTGTTTCTCTAGAGAACCCAGTCTAACACAATGAGTCAGAATCACTTTGATGGCATATAACAAACAGCAGCAAGATCTAATGTTCACCATTGTTTCCTATTCTCATTTGCTTCTTTACTTTAAGAACTGCCTTCAATCTTAATCTGGTAGAAAACCTGAAGTATATTCTTTAGCATTTGAGGTCCGTATCTGGTATTCCTTGCATTTCCAAAATGTTCTTTTTTTCTGCCCTGCCATTTATAGCTTGACTACTGATTTTTGATCTGCAGCTCTTTTCTCTGGATACTTTATAGACGTTGTTCTATTGTCTTTTCATTTCTGTGCTGCAGAGGTATTATACCAACCATATTTTCTTTTTTAAAGCAAGTAACTTGTTTAGTCTGGAAATCTGAGGTTCTAGAATTTCACCACCATCTCTCTAAATAAGTCATCCCCTAATCCCAATCAAGGAGCTCTGGTTAAACAGTGGATAAGGCATTTGGCTACTAACCAGAAGGTCAGCGGTTCAAGCCCACCAGCAGCACCACATTAGTTAGATGGGGCAATCTACTTCCATAAAGATTTATAGCCTTAGAAACTTAACGGGGGGTTGCTTTGAGTCAGAGGTGATTCAATGGGAGTGAGCTGGGTTTTGAGTTTTTGTCTATTCCAATTAAGTTTTTAAGTTTCCCTGGAATTTTCTGGCCCTCATTCCATCTGAAGGCACAGGCCATTAACTCAGAATCTTATTGCAGGATATTTTCAACTGAAAATGAGGGCAGAGAAAAGCATTAAATTTTGCACATAGATTATTACTGAAATTAGATTAACTTCCCATGCTTACTTTAGGGTGATAAACTTAAAATTTTGACTCAAACTCAAAAACCAAATTCACTACCATTGAGTCAGTTCCAACCCACAGTGACCCCCATTGGATTTCCAAGGCTATAAATCTTTACAGAAGCAGACTGCCTCATCTTCCTTCTGCAGAGCAGCTTGCGGGTTCAAGTCACTGACCTTTTTTGGTTAGCAGCCAAATGCCTTAACTACTACACCACCAGAGCGCCTTATAAATTTTGACTAGTAAAGGAAAATTATTAATAAAATACTAGCTCCATTACGTAATAAAAGAATAATCAGTTCCAAGAATAAAGAAAACCTTTGTTAAATCTTACATAACATGAAACAAATTTTCAAGTACAATGTTACTGACTAACATAAGATTGTACCTTAGCTTGAACTAACCATAAGAATTTCATTCAGCTTGAACTAACCACAAGGATATCATCTACAATCTCACTCAATATTTTATATTTGTGAAATTTATGTGTCTACACATTACCTATTCAATTTACATCTTTTAAGCATCAAACTATCAACTGACTTTCTATTTTATTACTATTTATTTGGGGAAAAAACAGCATAAAAACTACTATATAAAAAATTGGAAAAGATATGTTTAATCTGGTTTGTTTCTTCTACTTATCTCATTCCTTTCTAGTCTTCATCCTGCTTCATTTATCTTCTAACACTTACCAGATATATTTCCCTTCTATTTCAGGACTTCTTAGCAGACTCCCTCAAAAAAATAAATAAATAAACTTCTTAAAACCAAGTATAAAATAAAAACTTGAGGCTAATAAAGTTGAGAATAGGCCTTATTTCATTTGTGTGTGTGTATGTATGTATATGTACATAAATATACACATAAACATAATTTAAATACAAAAATTAGATTAAATCCAGAGACCTCTTTCAGAATTTCTGTAGTTTCTAATAAGATCCTCTCTCAAATTATATGATCTTTTTCCTTAAGCACGAGATTAATTTATTCTACTCAAGATCATGGCTCTCTGGTTTCTTTATTTACTAAAATTAAATGGAATTATTTCCTTCTCTAACTTTTGAAACAAAAATAACCGCTAATATATTAAATAAGTGTAGGTTAGCTTTGGATCACAAATACAGTTCAAGGAACACAAGGGCAGTTTTTCCAATAATGGAAAAAATAAAACTAAATTCTTAG